>NC_070605.1:96922530-97225560 GCF_027172205.1 Podarcis raffonei | reverse complement strand
GGTGGAAACAGATGGGTTTTTATCATCACAAACAGAATTAGCCCTCAACGTCTGAAAAACTTTTTTTTGAAAAAATCCCTAAGCCGCGCGGTCACAATTTCAGCAAAAATCTGACGTTCTGCAATTCACTCAGAAATGGTGCCAAACTGTTGCAAACGATCCCCTGAAAGATATTTCGGTGGAAACAGATGGGTTTTTATCATCACAAACAGAATTAGCCCTCGAAGTCTGATCTTGCGGAACAACCTTATTTTTAAAAAATCCCTAAGCTGCGCGGTCACAATTTCAGCAAAAATCTGACGTTCTGCAATTCACTCAGAAATGGTGCCAAACTGTTGCAAACGATCCCCTGAAAGCTGTTTCGGTGGAAACAGATGGGTTTTTATCATCACAAACCGAATTAGCCCTCAACGTCTGAAAAACTTTTTTTTTGAAAAAATCCCTAAGCCGCGCGGTCACAATTTCAGCAAAAATCTGACGTTCTGCAATTCGCTCAGAAATGGTGCCAAACTGTTGCAAACGATCCCCTGAAAGCTGTTTCGGTGGAAACAGATGGGTTTTTATCATCAGAAACCGATTTATCCCTCGACGTCCGAAGAACTTTTTTTGAAAAAAACCCTAAGCCGCGCGGTCACAATTTCAGCAAAAATCTGACGTTCTGCAATTCACTCAAAGATGGTGCCAAACTGTTGCAAACGATCCCCTGAAAGCTGTTTCGGTGGAAACAGATGGGTTTTTATCATCAGAAACCGATTTTTCCCTCGACGTCCGAAGAATTTTTTTTTGAAAAAATCCCTAAGCCGCGCGGTCACAATTTCAGCAAAAATCTGACGTTCTGCAATTCACTCAGAAATGGTGCCAAACTGTTGCAAACGATCCCCTGAAAGCTGTTTCGGTGGAAACAGATGGGTTTTTATCATCACAAACAGAATTAGCCCTCGAAGTCTGATCTTGCGGAACAACCTTATTTTTAAAAAATCCCTAAGCCGCGCGGTCACAATTTCAGCAAAAATCTGACGTTCTGCAATTCACTCAGAAATGGTGCCAAACTGTTGCAAACGATCCCCTGAAAGCTGTTTCGGTGGAAACAGATGGGTTTTTATCATGAGAAACAGAATTAGCCCTCGACGTCCGAACAACTTTTTTTTGAAAAAATCCCTAAGCCGCGCGGTCACAATTTCAGCAAAAATCTGAGGTTTTGCAATTCACTCAGAAATGGTGCCAAACTGTTGCAAACGATCCCCTGAAAGCTGTTTCGGTGGAAACAGATGGGTTTTTATCATCACAAACAGAATTAGCCCTCGAAGTCTGATCTTGCGGAACAACCTTATTTTTAAAAAATCCCTAAGCCGCGCGGTCACAATTTCAGCAAAAATCTGACGTTCTGCAATTCACTCAGAAATGGTGCCAAACTGTTGGAAACGATCCCCTGAAAGCTGTTTCGGTGGAAACAGATGGGTTTTTATCATGAGAAACAGAATTAGCCCTCGACGTCCGAACAACTTTTTTTTGAAAAAATCCCTAAGCTGCGCGGTCACAATTTCAGCAAAAATCTGACGTTCTGCAATTCACTCAGAAATGGTGCCAAACTGTTGCAAACGATCCCCTGAAAGCTGTTTCGGTGGAAACAGATGGGTTTTTATCATCAGAAACCGATTTTTCCCTCGACGTCCGAACAATTTTTTTTTGAAAAAATCCCTAAGCCGCGCGGTCACAATTTCAGCAAAAATCTGACGTTCTGCAATTCACTCAGAAATGGTGCCAAACTGTTTCAAACGATCCCCTGAAAGCTGTTTCGGTGGAAACAGATGGGTTTTTATCATCACAAACAGAATTAGCCCTCGAAGTCTGATCTTGCGGAACAACCTTATTTTTAAAAAATCCCTAAGCCGCGCGGTCACAATTTCAGCAAAAATCTGACGTTCTGCAATTCACTCAGAAATGGTGCCAAACTGTTGCAAACAGTCCCCTGAAAGCTGTTTCGGTGGAAACAGATGGGTTTTTATCATGAGAAACAGAATTAGCCCTCAACGTCCGAACAACTTTTTTTTGAAAAAATCCCTAAGCCGCGCGGTCACAATTTCAGCAAAAATCTGAGGTTTTGCAATTCACTCAGAAATGGTGCCAAACTGTTCCAAACGATCCCCTGAAAGCTGTTTCGGTGGAAACAGATGGGTTTTTATCATCACAAACAGAATTAGCCCTCGAAGTCTGATCTTGCGGAACAACCTTATTTTTAAAAAATCCCTAAGCCGCGCGGTCACAATTTCAGCAAAAATCTGACGTTCTGCAATTCACTCAGAAATGGTGCCAAACTGTTGGAAACGGTCCCCTGAAAGCTGTTTCAGTGGAAACAGATGGGTTTTTATCATGAGAAACAGAATTAGCCCTCGACGTCCGAACAACTTTTTTTTGAAAAAATCCCTAAGCCGCGCGGTCACAATTTCAGCAAAAATCTGAGGTTTTGCAATTCACTCAAAAATGGTGCCAAACTGTTGCAAACGATCCCCTGAAAGCTGTTTCGGTGGAAACAGATGGGATTTAAACATCAGAAACAGAATTAGCCCTCGACGTCTGAACAACTTTTTTTTGAAAAAATCCCTAAGGCGCGCGGTCACAATTTCAGCAAAAATCTGACGTTCTGCAATTCACTCAAAAATGGTGCCAAACGGTTGCAAAGGATCCCCCGAAAGCTGTTTCGGTGGAAACAGATGGGTTTTAAACATCAGAAACAGAATTAGCACTTGACGTCTGAACAACTTTTTTTTGAAAAAATCCCTAAGCCGCGCGGTCACAATTTCAGCAAAAATCTGACGTTCTGCAATTCACTCAGAAATGGTGCCAAACTGTTGCAAACGATCCCCTGAAAGCTGTTTCGGTGGAAACAGATGGGTTTTTATCATCAGAAACAGAATTAGCCCTCAACGTCTGAACAACTTTTTTTTGAAAAAATCCCTAAGGCGCGCGGTCACAATTTCAGCAAAAATCTGACGTTCTGCAATTCACTCAAAAATGGTGCCAAACTGTTGCAAACGATCCCCTGAAAGCTGTTTCGGTGGAAACAGATGGGTTTTTATCATCACAAACAGAATTAGCCCTCGAAGTCTGAACTTGCGGAACAACCTTATTTTTAAAAAATCCCTAAGCCGCGCGGTCACAATTTGAGCAAAAATCTGACGTTCTGCAATTCACTCAGAAATGGTGCCAAACTGTTGGAAACGATCCCCTGAAAGCTGTTTCGGTGGAAACAGATGGGTTTTTATCATGAGAAACAGAATTAGCCCTCGACGTCCGAACAACTTTTTTTTGAAAAAGTCCCTAAGGCGCGCAGTCACAATTTCAGCAAAAATCTGACGTTCTGCAATTCACTCAGAAATGGTGCCAAACTGTTGCAAACGATCCCCTGAAAGATGTTTCGGTGGAAAAAGATGGGTTTTTATCATCACAAACAGAATTAGCCCTCGAAGTCTGATCTTGCGGAACAACCTTATTTTTAAAAAATCCCTAAGCTGTGCGGTCAGAATTTCAGCAAAAATCTGACGTTCTGCAATTCACTCAGAAATGGTGCCAAACTGTTGCAAACGATCCCCTGAAAGCTGTTTCGGTGGAAACAGATGGGTTTTTATCATGAGAAACAGAATTAGCCCTCAACGTCTGAACAACTTTTTTTTGAAAAAATCCCTAAGGCGCGCGGTCACAATTTCAGCAAAAATCTGACGTTCTGCAATTCGCTCAGAAATGGTGCCAAACTGTTGCAAACGATCCCCTGAAAGCTGTTTCGGTGGAAACAGATGGGTTTTTATCATCAGAAACCGATTTTTCCCTCGACGTCCGAACAATTTTTTTTTGAAAAAAACCCTAAGCCGCGCGGTCACAATTTCAGCAAAAATCTGACGTTCTGCAATTCACTCAGAAATGGTGCCAAACTGTTGCAAACGATCCCCTGAAAGCTGTTTCGGTGGAAACAGATGGGTTTTTATCATCAGAAACCGATTTTTCCCTCGACGTCCGAAGAATTTTTTTTTGAAAAAATCCCTAAGCCGCGCGGTCACAATTTCAGCAAAAATCTGACGTTCTGCAATTCACTCAGAAATGGTGCCAAACTGTTGCAAACGATCCCCTGAAAGCTGTTTCGGTGGAAACAGATGGGTTTTTATCATCACAAACAGAATTAGCCCTCGAAGTCTGATCTTGCGGAACAACCTTATTTTTAAAAAATCCCTAAGCCGCGCGGTCACAATTTCAGCAAAAATCTGACGTTCTGCAATTCACTCAGAAATGGTGCCAAACTGTTGCAAACAGTCCCCTGAAAGCTGTTTCGGTGGAAACAGATGGGTTTTTATCATGAGAAACAGAATTAGCCCTCAACGTCCGAACAACTTTTTTTTGAAAAAATCCCTAAGCCGCGCGGTCACAATTTCAGCAAAAATCTGAGGTTTTGCAATTCACTCAGAAATGGTGCCAAACTGTTCCAAACGATCCCCTGAAAGCTGTTTCGGTGGAAACAGATGGGTTTTTATCATCACAAACAGAATTAGCCCTCGAAGTCTGATCTTGCGGAACAACCTTATTTTTAAAAAATCCCTAAGCCGCGCGGTCACAATTTCAGCAAAAATCTGACGTTCTGCAATTCACTCAGAAATGGTGCCAAACTGTTGGAAACGGTCCCCTGAAAGCTGTTTCAGTGGAAACAGATGGGTTTTTATCATGAGAAACAGAATTAGCCCTCGACGTCCGAACAACTTTTTTTTGAAAAAATCCCTAAGCCGCGCGGTCACAATTTCAGCAAAAATCTGAGGTTTTGCAATTCACTCAAAAATGGTGCCAAACTGTTGCAAACGATCCCCTGAAAGCTGTTTCGGTGGAAACAGATGGGATTTAAACATCAGAAACAGAATTAGCCCTCGACGTCTGAACAACTTTTTTTTGAAAAAATCCCTAAGGCGCGCGGTCACAATTTCAGCAAAAATCTGACGTTCTGCAATTCACTCAAAAATGGTGCCAAACGGTTGCAAAGGATCCCCCGAAAGCTGTTTCGGTGGAAACAGATGGGTTTTAAACATCAGAAACAGAATTAGCACTTGACGTCTGAACAACTTTTTTTTGAAAAAATCCCTAAGCCGCGCGGTCACAATTTCAGCAAAAATCTGACGTTCTGCAATTCACTCAGAAATGGTGCCAAACTGTTGCAAACGATCCCCTGAAAGCTGTTTCGGTGGAAACAGATGGGTTTTTATCATCAGAAACAGAATTAGCCCTCAACGTCTGAACAACTTTTTTTTGAAAAAATCCCTAAGGCGCGCGGTCACAATTTCAGCAAAAATCTGACGTTCTGCAATTCACTCAAAAATGGTGCCAAACTGTTGCAAACGATCCCCTGAAAGCTGTTTCGGTGGAAACAGATGGGTTTTTATCATCACAAACAGAATTAGCCCTCGAAGTCTGAACTTGCGGAACAACCTTATTTTTAAAAAATCCCTAAGCCGCGCGGTCACAATTTGAGCAAAAATCTGACGTTCTGCAATTCACTCAGAAATGGTGCCAAACTGTTGGAAACGATCCCCTGAAAGCTGTTTCGGTGGAAACAGATGGGTTTTTATCATGAGAAACAGAATTAGCCCTCGACGTCCGAACAACTTTTTTTTGAAAAAGTCCCTAAGGCGCGCGGTCACAATTTCAGCAAAAATCTGACGTTCTGCAATTCACTCAGAAATGGTGCCAAACTGTTGCAAACGATCCCCTGAAAGCTGTTTCGGTGGAAACAGATGGGTTTTTATCATCAGAAACAGAATTAGCCCTCGACGTCCGAACAACTTTTTGTTGAAAAAATCCCTAAGCCGCGCGGTCACAATTTCAGCAAAAATCTGAGGTTCTGCAATTCACTCAGAAATGGTGCCAAACTGTTGGAAACGATCCCCTGAAAGCTGTTTCGGTGGAAACAGATGGGTTTTTATCATGAGAAACAGAATTAGCCCTCGACGTCCGAACAACTTTTTTTTGAAAAAATCCCTAAGCCGCGCGGTCACAATTTCAGCAAAAATCTGACGTTCTGCAATTCACTCAAAAATGGTACCAAACTGTTGCAAACGATCCCCTGAAAGCTGTTTCGGTGGAAACAGATGGGTTTTTATCATCACAAACAGAATTAGCCCTCGAAGTCTGAACTTGCGGAACAACCTTATTTTTAAAAAATCCCTAAGCCGCGCGGTCACAATTTCAGCAAAAATCTGACGTTCTGCAATTCACTCAGAAATGGTGCCAAACTGTTGGAAACGATCCCCTGAAAGCTGTTTCGGTGGAAACAGATGGGTTTTTATCATGAGAAACAGAATTAGCCCTCGACGTCCGAACAACTTTTTTTTGAAAAAGTCCCTAAGGCGCGCGGTCACAATTTCAGCAAAAATCTGACGTTCTGCAATTCACTCAGAAATGGTGCCAAACTGTTGCAAACGATCCCCTGAAAGCTGTTTCGGTGGAAACAGATGGGTTGTTATCATCACAAACAGAATTAGCCCTCGAAGTCTGATCTTGCGGAACAACCTTATTTTTAAAAAATCCCTAAGCCGCGCGGTCACAATTTCAGCAAAAATCTGAGGTTCTGCAATTCACTCAGAAATGGTGCCAAACTGTTGCAAACGATCCCCTGAAAGCTGTTTCGGTGGAAACAGATGGGTTTTTATCATCAGAAACAGAATTAGCCCTCGACGTCCGAACAACTTTTTTTTGAAAAAATCCCTAAGCCGCGCGGTCACAATTTCAGCAAAAATCTGAGGTTATGCAATTCACTCAGAAATGGTGCCAAACTGTTGCAAACGATCCCCTGAAAGCTGTTTCGGTGGAAACAGATGGGTTTTTATCATCACAAACAGAATTAGCCCTCGAAGTCTGAACTTGCGGAACAACCTTATTTTGAAAAAATCCCTAATCCGCTCGGTCACAATTTCAGCAAAAATCTGACGTTCTGCAATTCGCTCAGAAATGGTGCCAAACGGTTGCAAACGATCCCCTGAAAGCTGTTTCGGTGGAAACAGATGGGTTTTTATCATCAGAAACAGAATTAGCCCTCGACGTCCGAACAACTTTTTGTTGAAAAAATCCCTAAGCCGCGCGGTCACAATTTCAGCAAAAATCTGAGGTTATGCAATTCACTCAGAAATGGTGCCAAACTGTTGCAAACGATCCCCTGAAAGCTGTTTCGGTGGAAACAGATGGGTTTTTATCATCACAAACAGAATTAGCCCTCGAAGTCTGAACTTGCGGAACAACCTTATTTTGAAAAAATCCCTAAGCCGCTCGGTCACAGTTTCAGCAAAAATCTGACGTTCTGCAATTCACTCAGAAATGGTGCCAAACTGTTGCAAACGATCCCCTGAAAGCTGTTTCGCTGGAAACAGATGGGTTTTTATCATCACAAACAGAATTAGCCCTCGAAGTCTGAACTTGCGGAACAACCTTATTTTGAAAAAATCCGTAAGCCGCTCGGTCACAATTTCAGCAAAAATCTGACGTTCTGCAATTCACTCAGAAATGGTGCCAAACTGTTGCAAACGATCCCCTGAAAGCTGTTTCGGTGGAAACAGATGGGTTTTTATCATCACAAACAGAATTAGCCCTCAACGTCTGAAAAACTTTTTTTTTAAAAAATCCCTAAGGCGCGCGGTCACAATTTCAGCAAAAATCTGACGTTCTGCAATTCACTCAAAAATGGTGCCAAACTGTTGCAAACGATCCCCTGAAAGCTTTTTTGGTGGAAACAGATGGGTTTTTATCATGAGAAACAGAATTAGCCCTCGACGTCCGAACAACTTTTTTTTGAAAAAAACCCCTAAGCCGCGCGGTCAGAATTTCAGCAAAAATCTGACGTTCTGCAATTCACTCAGAAAAGGTGCCAAACTGTTGCAAACGATCCCCTGAAAGGTGTTTCGGTGGAAACAGATGGGTTTTTATCATCACAAACAGAATTAGCCCTCGAAGTCTGATCTTGCGGAACAACCTTATTTTTAAAAAATCCCTAAGCCGCGCGGTCACAATTTCAGCAAAAATCTGACGTTCTGCAATTCACTCAGAAATGGTGCCAAACTGTTGCAAACGATCCCCTGAAAGCTGTTTCGGTGGAAACAGATGGGTTTTTATCATGAGAAACAGAATTAGCCCTCGACGTCCGAACAACTTTTTTTTGAAAAAATCCCTAAGCCGCGCGGTCACAATTTCAGCAAAAATCTGAGGTTTTGCAATTCACTCAGAAATGGTGCCAAACTGTTGCAAACGATCCCCTGAAAGCTGTTTCGGTGGAAACAGATGGGTTTTTATCATCACAAACACAATTAGCCCTCGAAGTCTGATCTTGCGGAACAACCTTATTTTTAAAAAATCCCTAAGCCGCGCGGTCACAATTTCAGCAAAAATCTGACGTTCTGCAATTCACTCAGAAATGGTGCCAAACTGTTGGAAACGATCCCCTGAAAGCTGTTTCGGTGGAAACAGATGGGTTTTTATCATGAGAAACAGAATTAGCCCTCGACGTCCGAACAACTTTTTTTTGAAAAAATCCCTAAGCCGCGCGGTAACAATTTCAGCAAAAATCTGAGGTTTTGCAATTCACTCAGAAATGGTGCCAAACTGTTGCAAACGATCCCCTGAAAGCTGTTTCGGTGGAAACAGATGGGTTTTTATCATCAGAAACAGAATTAGCCCTCAACGTCTGAAAAACTTTTTTTTGAAAAAATCCCTAAGCCGCGCGGTCACAATTTCAGCAAAAATCTGACGTTCTGCAATTCACTCAGAAATGGTGCCAAACGGTTGCAAACGATTCCCTGAAAGCTGTTTCGGTGGAAACAGATGGGTTTTTATCATCACAAACAGAATTAGCCCTCAACGTCTGAAAAACTTTTTTTTGAAAAAATCCCTAAGCCGCGCGGTCACAATTTCAGCAAAAATCTGACGTTCTGCAATTCACTCAGAAATGGTGCCAAACTGTTGCAAACGATCCCCTGAAAGATATTTCGGTGGAAACAGATGGGTTTTTATCATCACAAACAGAATTAGCCCTCGAAGTCTGATCTTGCGGAACAACCTTATTTTTAAAAAATCCCTAAGCTGCGCGGTCACAATTTCAGCAAAAATCTGACGTTCTGCAATTCACTCAGAAATGGTGCCAAACTGTTGCAAACGATCCCCTGAAAGCTGTTTCGGTGGAAACAGATGGGTTTTTATCATCACAAACCGAATTAGCCCTCAACGTCTGAAAAACTTTTTTTTTGAAAAAATCCCTAAGCCGCGCGGTCACAATTTTAGCAAAAATCTGACGTTCTGCAATTCACTCAGAAATGGTGCCAAACTGTTGCAAACGATTCCCTGAAAGCTGTTTCGATGGAAACAGATGGGTTTTTATCATCACAAACAGAATTAGCCCTCAACGTCTGAAAAACTTTTTTTTGAAAAAATCCCTAAGCCGCGCGGTCACAATTTCAGCAAAAATCTGACGTTCTGCAATTCGCTCAGAAATGGTGCCAAACTGTTGCAAACGATCCCCTGAAAGCTGTTTCGGTGGAAACAGATGGGTTTTTATCATCAGAAACCGATTTATCCCTCGACGTCCGAAGAACTTTTTTTGAAAAAAACCCTAAGCCGCGCGGTCACAATTTCAGCAAAAATCTGACGTTCTGCAATTCACTCAAAGATGGTGCCAAACTGTTGCAAACGATCCCCTGAAAGCTGTTTCGGTGGAAACAGATGGGTTTTTATCATCAGAAACCGATTTTTCCCTCGACGTCCGAAGAATTTTTTTTTGAAAAAATCCCTAAGCCGCGCGGTCACAATTTCAGCAAAAATCTGACGTTCTGCAATTCACTCAGAAATGGTGCCAAACTGTTGCAAACGATCCCCTGAAAGCTGTTTCGGTGGAAACAGATGGGTTTTTATCATCACAAACAGAATTAGCCCTCGAAGTCTGATCTTGCGGAACAACCTTATTTTTAAAAAATCCCTAAGCCGCGCGGTCACAATTTCAGCAAAAATCTGACGTTCTGCAATTCACTCAGAAATGGTGCCAAACTGTTGCAAACGATCCCCTGAAAGCTGTTTCGGTGGAAACAGATGGGTTTTTATCATGAGAAACAGAATTAGCCCTCGACGTCCGAACAACTTTTTTTTGAAAAAATCCCTAAGCCGCGCGGTCACAATTTCAGCAAAAATCTGAGGTTTTGCAATTCACTCAGAAATGGTGCCAAACTGTTGCAAACGATCCCCTGAAAGCTGTTTCGGTGGAAACAGATGGGTTTTTATCATCACAAACAGAATTAGCCCTCGAAGTCTGATCTTGCGGAACAACCTTATTTTTAAAAAATCCCTAAGCCGCGCGGTCACAATTTCAGCAAAAATCTGACGTTCTGCAATTCACTCAGAAATGGTGCCAAACTGTTGGAAACGATCCCCTGAAAGCTGTTTCGGTGGAAACAGATGGGTTTTTATCATGAGAAACAGAATTAGCCCTCGACGTCCGAACAACTTTTTTTTGAAAAAATCCCTAAGCCGCGCGGTCACAATTTCAGCAAAAATCTGAGGTTTTGCAATTCACTCAGAAATGGTGCCAAACTGTTGCAAACGATCCCCTGAAGGCTGTTTCGGTGGAAACAGATGGGATTTAAACATCAGAAACAGAATTAGCCCTCGACGTCTGAACAACTTTTTTTTGAAAAAATCTATAACCCGCGCGGTCACAATTTCAGCAAAAATCTGACGTTCTGCAATTCACTCAAAAATGGTGCCAAACGGTTGCAAAGGATCCCCCAAAAGCTGTTTCGGTGGAAACAGATGGGTTTTAAACATCAGAAACAGAATTAGCACTCGACGTCGGAACAACTTTTTTTTGAAAAAATCCCTAAGCCGCGCGGTCACAATTTCAGCAAAAATCTGACGTTCTGCAATTCACTCAGAAATGGTGCCAAACTGTTGCAAACGATCCCCTGAAAGCTGTTTCGGTGGAAACAGATGGGTTTTTATCATCACAAACAGAATTAGCCCTCGAAGTCTGAACTTGCGGAACAACCTTATTTTGAAAAAATCCCTAAGCCGCTCGGTCACAATTTCAGCAAAAATCTGACGTTCTGCAATTCACTCAGAAATGGTGTCAAACTGTTGCAAACGATCCCCTGAAAGCTGTTTCGGTGGAAACAGATGGGGTTAAACATCAGAAACAGAATTAGCCCTCAACGTCTGAAAAAGTTTTTTTTGAATAAATCCCTAAGGCGCACGGTCACAATTTCAGCAGAAATCTGACGTTCTGCAATTCACTCAGAAATGGTGCCAAACTGTTGCAAACGATCCCCTGAAAGCTTTTTTGGTGGAAACAGATGGGTTTTTATCATGAGAAACAGAATTAGCCCTCGACGTCCGAACAACTTTTTTTTGAAAAAATCTCTAAGCCACGCGGTCACAATTTCAGCAAAAATCTGACGTTCTGCAATTCACTCAGAAAAGGTGCCAAACTGTTGCAAACGATCCCCTGAAAGCTGTTTCGGTGGAAACAGATGGGTTTTTATCATCACAAACAGAATTAGCCCTCGAAGTCTGATCTTGCGGAACAACCTTATTTTTAAAAAATCCCTAAGCCGCGCGGTCACAATTTCAGCAAAAATCTGACGTTCTGCAATTCACTCAGAAATGGTGCCAAACTGTTGCAAACGATCCCCTGAAAGCTGTTTCGGTGGAAACAGATGGGTTTTTATCATGAGAAACAGAATTAGCCCTCGACGTCCGAACAACTTTTTTTGGAAAAAATCCCTAAGCCATGCGGTCACAATTTCAGCAAAAATCTGAGGTTTTGCAATTCACTCAGAAATGGTGCCAAACTGTTGCAAACGATCCCCTGAAAGCTGTTTCGGTGGAAACAGATGGGTTTTTATCATGAGAAACAGAATTAGCCCTCGAAGTCTGATCTTGCGGAACAACCTTATTTTTAAAAAATCCCTAAGCCGCGCGGTCACAATTTCAGCAAAAATCTGACGTTCTGCAATTCACTCAGAAATGGTGCCAAACTGTTGCAAACGATCCCCTGAAAGCTGTTTCGGTGGAAACAGATGGGTTTTTATCATGAGAAACAGAATTAGCCCTCGACGTCCGAACAACTTTTTTTTGAAAAAAACCCCTAAGCCGCGCGGTCAGAATTTCAGCAAAAATCTGACGTTCTGCAATTCACTCAGAAAAGGTGCCAAACTGTTGCAAACGATCCCCTGAAAGGTGTTTCGGTGGAAACAGATGGGTTTTTATCATCACAAACAGAATTAGCCCTCGAAGTCTGATCTTGCGGAACAACCTTATTTTTAAAAAATCCCTAAGCCGCGCGGTCACAATTTCAGCAAAAATCTGACGTTCTGCAATTCACTCAGAAATGGTGCCAAACTGTTGCAAACGATCCCCTGAAAGCTGTTTCGGTGGAAACAGATGGGTTTTTATCATGAGAAACAGAATTAGCCCTCGACGTCCGAACAACTTTTTTTTGAAAAAATCCCTAAGCCGCGCGGTCACAATTTCAGCAAAAATCTGAGGTTTTGCAATTCACTCAGAAATGGTGCCAAACTGTTGCAAACGATCCCCTGAAAGCTGTTTCGGTGGAAACAGATGGGTTTTTATCATCACAAACACAATTAGCCCTCGAAGTCTGATCTTGCGGAACAACCTTATTTTTAAAAAATCCCTAAGCCGCGCGGTCACAATTTCAGCAAAAATCTGACGTTCTGCAATTCACTCAGAAATGGTGCCAAACTGTTGGAAACGATCCCCTGAAAGCTGTTTCGGTGGAAACAGATGGGTTTTTATCATGAGAAACAGAATTAGCCCTCGACGTCCGAACAACTTTTTTTTGAAAAAATCCCTAAGCCGCGCGGTAACAATTTCAGCAAAAATCTGAGGTTTTGCAATTCACTCAGAAATGGTGCCAAACTGTTGCAAACGATCCCCTGAAAGCTGTTTCGGTGGAAACAGATGGGTTTTTATCATCAGAAACAGAATTAGCCCTCAACGTCTGAAAAACTTTTTTTTGAAAAAATCCCTAAGCCGCGCGGTCACAATTTCAGCAAAAATCTGACGTTCTGCAATTCACTCAGAAATGGTGCCAAACGGTTGCAAACGATTCCCTGAAAGCTGTTTCGGTGGAAACAGATGGGTTTTTATCATCACAAACAGAATTAGCCCTCAACGTCTGAAAAACTTTTTTTTGAAAAAATCCCTAAGCCGCGCGGTCACAATTTCAGCAAAAATCTGACGTTCTGCAATTCACTCAGAAATGGTGCCAAACTGTTGCAAACGATCCCCTGAAAGATATTTCGGTGGAAACAGATGGGTTTTTATCATCACAAACAGAATTAGCCCTCGAAGTCTGATCTTGCGGAACAACCTTATTTTTAAAAAATCCCTAAGCTGCGCGGTCACAATTTCAGCAAAAATCTGACGTTCTGCAATTCACTCAGAAATGGTGCCAAACTGTTGCAAACGATCCCCTGAAAGCTGTTTCGGTGGAAACAGATGGGTTTTTATCATCACAAACCGAATTAGCCCTCAACGTCTGAAAAACTTTTTTTTTGAAAAAATCCCTAAGCCGCGCGGTCACAATTTCAGCAAAAATCTGACGTTCTGCAATTCACTCAGAAATGGTGCCAAACTGTTGCAAACGATTCCCTGAAAGCTGTTTCGATGGAAACAGATGGGTTTTTATCATCACAAACAGAATTAGCCCTCAACGTCTGAAAAACTTTTTTTTGAAAAAATCCCTAAGCCGCGCGGTCACAATTTCAGCAAAAATCTGACGTTCTGCAATTCGCTCAGAAATGGTGCCAAACTGTTGCAAACGATCCCCTGAAAGCTGTTTCGGTGGAAACAGATGGGTTTTTATCATCAGAAACCGATTTATCCCTCGACGTCCGAAGAACTTTTTTTGAAAAAAACCCTAAGCCGCGCGGTCACAATTTCAGCAAAAATCTGACGTTCTGCAATTCACTCAAAGATGGTGCCAAACTGTTGCAAACGATCCCCTGAAAGCTGTTTCGGTGGAAACAGATGGGTTTTTATCATCAGAAACCGATTTTTCCCTCGACGTCCGAAGAATTTTTTTTTGAAAAAATCCCTAAGCCGCGCGGTCACAATTTCAGCAAAAATCTGACGTTCTGCAATTCACTCAGAAATGGTGCCAAACTGTTGCAAACGATCCCCTGAAAGCTGTTTCGGTGGAAACAGATGGGTTTTTATCATCACAAACAGAATTAGCCCTCGAAGTCTGATCTTGCGGAACAACCTTATTTTTAAAAAATCCCTAAGCCGCGCGGTCACAATTTCAGCAAAAATCTGACGTTCTGCAATTCACTCAGAAATGGTGCCAAACTGTTGCAAACGATCCCCTGAAAGCTGTTTCGGTGGAAACAGATGGGTTTTTATCATGAGAAACAGAATTAGCCCTCGACGTCCGAACAACTTTTTTTTGAAAAAATCCCTAAGCCGCGCGGTCACAATTTCAGCAAAAATCTGAGGTTTTGCAATTCACTCAGAAATGGTGCCAAACTGTTGCAAACGATCCCCTGAAAGCTGTTTCGGTGGAAACAGATGGGTTTTTATCATCACAAACAGAATTAGCCCTCGAAGTCTGATCTTGCGGAACAACCTTATTTTTAAAAAATCCCTAAGCCGCGCGGTCACAATTTCAGCAAAAATCTGACGTTCTGCAATTCACTCAGAAATGGTGCCAAACTGTTGGAAACGATCCCCTGAAAGCTGTTTCGGTGGAAACAGATGGGTTTTTATCATGAGAAACAGAATTAGCCCTCGACGTCCGAACAACTTTTTTTTGAAAAAATCCCTAAGCCGCGCGGTCACAATTTCAGCAAAAATCTGAGGTTTTGCAATTCACTCAGAAATGCTGCCAAACTGTTGCAAACGATCCCCTGAAGGCTGTTTCGGTGGAAACAGATGGGATTTAAACATCAGAAACAGAATTAGCCCTCGACGTCTGAACAACTTTTTTTTGAAAAAATCTATAACCCGCGCGGTCACAATTTCAGCAAAAATCTGACGTTCTGCAATTCACTCAAAAATGGTGCCAAACGGTTGCAAAGGATCCCCCAAAAGCTGTTTCGGTGGAAACAGATGGGTTTTAAACATCAGAAACAGAATTAGCACTCGACGTCGGAACAACTTTTTTTTGAAAAAATCCCTAAGCCGCGCGGTCACAATTTCAGCAAAAATCTGACGTTCTGCAATTCACTCAGAAATGGTGCCAAACTGTTGCAAACGATCCCCTGAAAGCTGTTTCGGTGGAAACAGATGGGTTTTTATCATCACAAACAGAATTAGCCCTCGAAGTCTGAACTTGCGGAACAACCTTATTTTGAAAAAATCCCTAAGCCGCTCGGTCACAATTTCAGCAAAAATCTGACGTTCTGCAATTCACTCAGAAATGGTGTCAAACTGTTGCAAACGATCCCCTGAAAGCTGTTTCGGTGGAAACAGATGGGGTTAAACATCAGAAACAGAATTAGCCCTCAACGTCTGAAAAAGTTTTTTTTGAATAAATCCCTAAGGCGCACGGTCACAATTTCAGCAGAAATCTGACGTTCTGCAATTCACTCAGAAATGGTGCCAAACTGTTGCAAACGATCCCCTGAAAGCTTTTTTGGTGGAAACAGATGGGTTTTTATCATGAGAAACAGAATTAGCCCTCGACGTCCGAACAACTTTTTTTTGAAAAAATCTCTAAGCCACGCGGTCACAATTTCAGCAAAAATCTGACGTTCTGCAATTCACTCAGAAAAGGTGCCAAACTGTTGCAAACGATCCCCTGAAAGCTGTTTCGGTGGAAACAGATGGGTTTTTATCATCACAAACAGAATTAGCCCTCGAAGTCTGATCTTGCGGAACAACCTTATTTTTAAAAAATCCCTAAGCCGCGCGGTCACAATTTCAGCAAAAATCTGACGTTCTGCAATTCACTCAGAAATGGTGCCAAACTGTTGCAAACGATCCCCTGAAAGCTGTTTCGGTGGAAACAGATGGGTTTTTATCATGAGAAACAGAATTAGCCCTCGACGTCCGAACAACTTTTTTTGGAAAAAATCCCTAAGCCATGCGGTCACAATTTCAGCAAAAATCTGAGGTTTTGCAATTCACTCAGAAATGGTGCCAAACTGTTGCAAACGATCCCCTGAAAGCTGTTTCGGTGGAAACAGATGGGTTTTTATCATGAGAAACAGAATTAGCCCTCGAAGTCTGATCTTGCGGAACAACCTTATTTTTAAAAAATCCCTAAGCCGCGCGGTCACAATTTCAGCAAAAATCTGACGTTCTGCAATTCACTCAGAAATGGTGCCAAACTGTTGCAAACGATCCCCTGAAAGCTGTTTCGGTGGAAACAGATGGGTTTTTATCATGAGAAACAGAATTAGCCCTCGACGTCCGAACAACTTTTTTTTGAAAAAATCCCTAAGCCGCGCGGTCACAATTTCAGCAAAAATCTGAGGTTTTGCAATTCACTCAGAAATGGTGCCAAACTGTTGCAAACGATCCCCTGAAAGCTGTTTCGGTGGAAACAGATGGGTTTTTATCATCACAAACAGAATTAGCCCTCAACGTCTGAAAAACTTTTTTTTGAAAAAATCCCTAAGCAGCGTGGTCACAATTTCAGCAAAAATCTGACGTTCTGCAATTCACTCAGAAATGGTGCCAAACTGTTGCAAACGATTTCCTGAAAGCTGTTTCGGTGGAAACAGATGGGTTTTTATCATCACAAAGAGAATTAGCCCTCAACGTCTGAACAACTTTTTTTTGAAAAAATCCCTAAGGCGCGCGGTCACAATTTCAGCAAAAATCTGACGTTCTGCAATTCACTCAGAAATGGTGCCAAACTGTTGCAAACGATCCCCTGAAAGCTGTTTCGGTGGAAACAGATGGGTTTTTATCATCACAAACAGAATTAGCCCTCGAAGTCTGAACTTGCGGAACAACCTTATTTTGAAAAAATCCCTAAGCCGCTCGGTCACAATTTCAGCAAAAATCTGACGTTCTGCAATTCACTCAGAAATGGTGCCAAACTGTTGCAAACGATCCCCTGAAAGCTGTTTCGGTGGAAACAGATGGGGTTAAACATCACAAACAGAATTAGCCCTCAACGTCTGAAAAACTTTTTTTTGAAAAAATCCCTAAGGCGCACGGTCACAATTTCAGGAAAAATCTGACGTTCTGCAATTCACTCAAAAATGGTGCCAAACTGTTGCAAACGATCCCCTGAAAGCTTTTTTGGTGGAAACAGATGGGTTTTTATCATGAGAAACAGAATTAGCCCTCGACGTCCGAACAACTTTTTTTTGAAAAAATCTCTAAGCCACGCGGTCACAATTTCAGCAAAAATCTGACGTTCTGCAATTCACTCAGAAAAGGTGCCAAACTGTTGCAAACGATCCCCTGAAAGCTGTTTCGGTGGAAACAGATGGGTTTTTATCATCACAAACAGAATTAGCCCTCGAAGTCTGATCTTGCGGAACAACCTTATTTTTAAAAAATCCCTAAGCCGCGCGGTCACAATTTCAGCAAAAATCTGACGTTCTGCAATTCACTCAGAAATGGTGCCAAACTGTTGCAAACGATCCCCTGAAAGCTGTTTCGGTGGAAACAGATGGGTTTTTATCATCAGAAACAGAATTAGCCCTCAACGTCCGAACAACTTTTTTTGGAAAAAATCCCTAAGCCATGCGGTCACAATTTCAGCAAAAATCTGAGGTTTTGCAATTCACTCAGAAATGGTGCCAAACTGTTGCAAACGATCCCCTGAAAGCTGTTTCGGTGGAAACAGATGGGTTTTTATCATGAGAAACAGAATTAGCCCTCGAAGTCTGATCTTGCGGAACAACCTTATTTTTAAAAAATCCCTAAGCCGCGCGGTCACAATTTCAGCAAAAATCTGACGTTCTGCAATTCACTCAGAAATGGTGCCAAACTGTTGCAAACGATCCCCTGAAAGCTGTTTCGGTGGAAACAGATGGGTTTTTATCATGAGAAACAGAATTAGCCCTCGACGTCCGAACAACTTTTTTTTGAAAAAATCCCTAAGCCGCGCGGTCACAATTTCAGCAAAAATCTGAGGTTTTGCAATTCACTCAGAAATGGTGCCAAACTGTTGCAAACGATCCCCTGAAAGCTGTTTCGGTGGAAACAGATGGGTTTTTATCATCACAAACAGAATTAGCCCTCAACGTCTGAAAAACTTTTTTTTGAAAAAATCCCTAAGCAGCGTGGTCACAATTTCAGCAAAAATCTGACGTTCTGCAATTCACTCAGAAATGGTGCCAAACTGTTGCAAACGATTTCCTGAAAGCTGTTTCGGTGGAAACAGATGGGTTTTTATCATCACAAAGAGAATTAGCCCTCAACGTCTGAACAACTTTTTTTTGAAAAAATCCCTAAGGCGCGCGGTCACAATTTCAGCAAAAATCTGACGTTCTGCAATTCACTCAGAAATGGTGCCAAACTGTTGCAAACGATCCCCTGAAAGCTGTTTCGGTGGAAACAGATGGGTTTTTATCATCACAAACAGAATTAGCCCTCGAAGTCTGAACTTGCGGAACAACCTTATTTTGAAAAAATCCCTAAGCCGCTCGGTCACAATTTCAGCAAAAATCTGACGTTCTGCAATTCACTCAGAAATGGTGCCAAACTGTTGCAAACGATCCCCTGAAAGCTGTTTCGGTGGAAACAGATGGGGTTAAACATCACAAACAGAATTAGCCCTCAACGTCTGAAAAACTTTTTTTTGAAAAAATCCCTAAGGCGCACGGTCACAATTTCAGGAAAAATCTGACGTTCTGCAATTCACTCAAAAATGGTGCCAAACTGTTGCAAACGATCCCCTGAAAGCTTTTTTGGTGGAAACAGATGGGTTTTTATCATGAGAAACAGAATTAGCCCTCGACGTCCGAACAACTTTTTTTTGAAAAAATCTCTAAGCCACGCGGTCACAATTTCAGCAAAAATCTGACGTTCTGCAATTCACTCAGAAAAGGTGCCAAACTGTTGCAAACGATCCCCTGAAAGCTGTTTCGGTGGAAACAGATGGGTTTTTATCATCACAAACAGAATTAGCCCTCGAAGTCTGATCTTGCGGAACAACCTTATTTTGAAAAAATCCCTAAGCCGCGCGGTCACAATTTCAGCAAAAATCTGACGTTCTGCAATTCACTCAGAAATGGTGCCAAACTGTTGCAAACGATCCCCTGAAAGCTGTTTCGGTGGAAACAGATGGGTTTTTATCATCAGAAACAGAATTAGCCCTCAACGTCTGAAAAACTTTTTTTTGAAAAAATCCCTAAGCCGCGCGGTCACAATTTCAGCAAAAATCTGACGTTCTGCAATTCACTCAGAAATGGTGCCAAACGGTTGCAAACGATTCCCTGAAAGCTGTTTCGGTGGAAACAGATGGGTTTTTATCATCACAAACAGAATTAGCCCTCAACGTCTGAAAAACTTTTTTTTGAAAAAATCCCTAAGCCGCGCGGTCACAATTTCAGCAAAAATCTGACGTTCTGCAATTCACTCAGAAATGGTGCCAAACTGTTGGAAACGATCCCCTGAAAGCTGTTTCGGTGGAAACAGATGGGTTTTTATCATGAGAAACAGAATTAGCCCTCGATGTCCGAACAACTTTTTTTTGAAAAAATCCCTAAGCCGCGCGGTCACAATTTCAGCAAAAATCTGACGTTCTGCAATTCGCTCAGAAATGGTGCCAAACTGTTGCAAACGATCCCCTGAAAGCTGTTTCGGTGGAAACAGATGGGTTTTTATCATCAGAAACCGATTTATCCCTCGACGTCTGAAGAACTTTTTTTGAAAAAAACCCTAAGCCGCGCGGTCACAATTTCAGGAAAAATCTGACTTTCTGCAATTCACTCAGAAAAGGTGCCAAACTGTTGCAAACGATCCCCTGAAAGCTGTTTCGGTGGAAACAGATGGGTTTTTATCATCACAAACAGAATTAGCCCTCGAAGTCTGATCTTGCGGAACAACCTTATTTTTAAAAAATCCCTAAGCCGCGCGGTCACAATTTCAGCAAAAATCTGACGTTCTGCAATTCACTCAGAAATGGTGCCAAACTGTTCCAAACGATCCCCTGAAAGCTGTTTCGGTGGAAACAGATGGGTTTTTATCATCAGAAACCGATTTATCCCTCGATGTCTGAAGAACTTTTTTTGAAAAAAACCCTAAGCCGCGCGGTCACAATTTCAGCAAAAATCTGACTTTCTGCAATTCACTCAGAAAAGGTGCCAAACTGTTGCAAACGATCCCCTGAAAGCTGTTTCGGTGGAAACAGATGGGTTTTTATCATCACAAACAGAATTAGCCCTCGAAGTCTGATCTTGCGGAACAACCTTATTTTTAAAAAATCCCTAAGCCGCGCGGTCACAATTTCAGCAAAAATCTGACGTTCTGCAATTCGCTCAGAAATGGTGCCAAACTGTTCCAAACGATCCCCTGAAAGCTGTTTCGGTGGAAACAGATGGGTTTTTATCATCAGAAACCGATTTATCCCTCGATGTCTGAAGAACTTTTTTTGAAAAAAACCCTAAGCCGCGCGGTCACAATTTCAGCAAAAATCTGACTTTCTGCAATTCACTCAGAAAAGGTGCCAAACTGTTGCAAACGATCCCCTGAAAGCTGTTTCGGTGGAAACAGATGGGTTTTTATCATCACAAACAGAATTAGCCCTCGAAGTCTGATCTTGCGGAACAACCTTATTTTTAAAAAATCCCTAAGCCGCGCGGTCACAATTTCAGCAAAAATCTGACGTTCTGCAATTCACTCAGAAATGGTGCCAAACTGTTGGAAACGATCCCCTGAAAGCTGTTTCGGTGGAAACAGATGGGTTTTTATCATGAGAAACAGAATTAGCCCTCGACGTCCGAAGAACTTTTTTTTGAAAAAATCCCTAAGGCGCGCGGTCACAATTTCAGCAAAAATCTGAGGTTTTGCAATTCACTCAGAAATGGTGCCAAACTGTTGCAAACGATCCCCTGAAAGCTGTTTCGGTGGAAACAGATGGGATTTAAACATCAGAAACAGAATTAGCCCTCAACGTCTGAAAAACTTTTTTTTGAAAAAATCCCTAAGCCGCGCGGTCACAATTTCAGCAAAAATCTGACGTTCTGCAATTCACTCAGAAATGGTGCCAAACTGTTGCAAACGATTCCCTGAAAGCTGTTTCGGTGGAAACAGATGGGTTTTTATCATCACAAACAGAATTAGCCCTCAACGTCTGAACAACTTTTTTTTGAAAAAATCCCTAAGGCGCGCGGTCACAATTTCAGCAAAAATCTGACGTTCTGCAATTCACTCAGAAATGGTGCCAAACGGTTGCAAACGATTCCCTGAAAGCTGTTTCGGTGGAAACAGATGGGTTTTTATCATCACAAACAGAATTAGCCCTCAACGTCTGAAAAACTTTTTTTTGAAAAAATCCCTAAGCCGCGCGGTCACAATTTCAGCAAAAATCTGACGTTCTGCAATTCACTCAGAAATGGTGCCAAATTGTTGGAAACGATCCCCTGAAAGCTGTTTCGGTGGAAACAGATGGGTTTTTATCATGAGAAACAGAATTAGCCCTCGATGTCCGAACAACTTTTTTTTGAAAAAATCCCTAAGCCGCGCGGTCACAATTTCAGCAAAAATCTGACGTTCTGCAATTCACTCAAAAATGGTGCCAAACTGTTGCAAACGATCCCCTGAAAGCTTTTTTGGTGGAAACAGATGCGTTTTTATCATGAGAAACAGAATTAGCCCTCGACGTCCGAACAACTTTTTTTTGAAAAAATCTCTAAGCCACGCGGTCACAATTTCAGCAAAAATCTGACGTTCTGCAATTCACTCAGAAAAGGTGCCAAACTGTTGCAAACGATCCCCTGAAAGCTGTTTCGGTGGAAACAGATGGGTTTTTATCATCACAAACAGAATTAGCCCTCGAAGTCTGATCTTGCGGAACAACCTTATTTTTAAAACATCCCTAAGCCGCGCGGTCACAATTTCAGCAAAAATCTGAGGTTTTGCAATTCACTCAGAAATGGTGCCAAACTGTTGCAAACGATCCCCTGAAAGCTGTTTCGGTGGAAACAGATGGGTTTTTATCATGAGAAACAGAATTAGCCCTCGACGTCCGAACAACTTTTTTTTGAAAAAATCCCTAAGCCGCGCGGTCACAATTTCAGCAAAAATCTGACGTTCTGCAATTCACTCAAAAATGGTGCCAAACTGTTGCAAACGATCCCCTGAAAGCTTTTTTGGTGGAAACAGATGCGTTTTTATCATGAGAAACAGAATTAGCCCTCGACGTCCGAACAACTTTTTTTTGAAAAAATCTCTAAGCCACGCGGTCACAATTTCAGCAAAAATCTGACGTTCTGCAATTCACTCAGAAAAGGTTCCAAACTGTTGCAAACGATCCCCTGAAAGCTGTTTCGGTGGAAACAGATGGGTTTTTATCATCACAAACAGAATTAGCCCTCGAAGTCTGATCTTGCGGAACAACCTTATTTTTAAAAAATCCCTAAGCCGCGCGGTCACAATTTCAGCAAAAATCTGACGTTCTGCAATTCACTCAGAAATGGTGCCAAACTGTTGCAAACGATCCCCTGAAAGCTGTTTCGGTGGAAACAGATGGATTTTTATCATGAGAAACAGAATTAGCCCTCGACGTCCGAACAACTTTTTTTTGAAAAAATCCCTAAGCCACGCGGTCACAATTTCAGCAAAAATCTGAGGTTTTGCAATTCAATCAGAAATGGTGCCAAACTGTTGCAAACGATCCCCTGAAAGCTGTTTCGGTGGAAACAGATGGGTTTTTATCATCACAAACAGAATTAGCCCTCGAAGTCTGATCTTGCGGAACAACCTTATTTTTAAAAAATCCCTAAGGCGCGCGGTCACAATTTCAGCAAAAATCTGACGTTCTGCAATTCACTCAGAAATGGTGCCAAACTGTTGGAAACGATCCCCTGAAAGCTGTTTCGGTGGAAACAGATGGGTTTTTATCATCACAAACAGAATTAGCCCTCGACGTCCGAACAACTTTTTTTTGAAAAAATCTCTAAGCCACGCGGTCACAATTTCAGCAAAAATCTGACGTTCTGCAATTCACTCAGAAAAGGTGCCAAACTGTTGCAAACGATCCCCTGAAAGCTGTTTCGGTGGAAACAGATGGGTTTTTATCATCACAAACAGAATTAGCCCTCGAAGTCTGAACTTGCGGAACAACCTTATTTTGAAAAAATCCCTAAGCCGCTCGGTCACAATTTCAGCAAAAATCTGACGTTCTGCAATTCACTCAGAAATGGTGCCAAACTGTTGCAAACGATCCCCTGAAAGCTGTTTCGGTGGAAACAGATGGGTTTTTATCATGAGAAACAGAATTAGCCCTCGACGTCCGAACAACTTTTTTTTGAAAAAATCCCTAAGCCGCGCGGTCACAATTTCAGCAAAAATCTGACGTTCTGCAATTCACTCAAAAATGGTGCCAAACTGTTGCAAACGATCCCCTGAAAGCTTTTTTGGTGGAAACAGATGCGTTTTTATCATGAGAAACAGAATTAGCCCTCGACGTCCGAACAACTTTTTTTTGAAAAAATCTCTAAGCCACGCGGTCACAATTTCAGCAAAAATCTGACGTTCTGCAATTCACTCAGAAAAGGTGCCAAACTGTTGCAAACGATCCCCTGAAAGCTGTTTCGGTGGAAACAGATGGGTTTTTATCATCACAAACAGAATTAGCCCTCGAAGTCTGATCTTGCGGAACAACCTTATTTTTAAAAAATCCCTAAGCCGCGCGGTCACAATTTCAGCAAAAATCTGACGTTCTGCAATTCACTCAGAAATGGTGCCAAACTGTTGCAAACGATCCCCTGAAAGCTGTTTCGGTGGAAACAGATGGGTTTTTATCATCAGAAACAGAATTAGCCCTCAACGTCTGAAAAACTTTTTTTTGAAAAAATCCCTAAGCCGCGCGGTCACAATTTCAGCAAAAATCTGACGTTCTGCAATTCACTCAGAAATGGTGCCAAACGGTTGCAAACGATTCCCTGAAAGCTGTTTCGGTGGAAACAGATGGGTTTTTATCATCACAAAACAGAATTAGCCCTCAACGTCTGAAAAACTTTTTTTTGAAAAAATCCCTAAGCCGCGCGGTCACAATTTCAGCAAAAATCTGACGTTCTGCAATTCACTCAGAAATGGTGCCAAACTGTTGGAAACGATCCCCTGAAAGCTGTTTCGGTGGAAACAGATGGGTTTTTATCATGAGAAACAGAATTAGCCCTCGATGTCCGAAAAACTTTTTTTTGAAAAAATCCCTAAGCCGCGCGGTCACAATTTCAGGAAAAATCTGACGTTCTGCAATTCACTCAAAAATGGTGCCAAACTGTTGCAAACGATCCCCTGAAAGCTTTTTTGGTGGAAACAGATGCGTTTTTATCATGAGAAACAGAATTAGCCCTCGACGTCCGAACAACTTTTTTTTGAAAAAATCTCTAAGCCACGCGGTCACAATTTCAGCAAAAATCTGACGTTCTGCAATTCACTCAGAAAAGGTGCCAAACTGTTGCAAACGATCCCCTGAAAGCTGTTTCGGTGGAAACAGATGGGTTTTTATCATCACAAACAGAATTAGCCCTCGAAGTCTGATCTTGCGGAACAACCTTATTTTTAAAAAATCCCTAAGCCGCGCGGTCACAATTTCAGCAAAAATCTGACGTTCTGCAATTCACTCAGAAATGGTGCCAAACTGTTGCAAACGATCCCCTGAAAGCTGTTTCGGTGGAAACAGATGGGTTTTTATCATGAGAAACAGAATTAGCCCTCGACGTCCGAACAACTTTTTTTTGAAAAAATCCCTAAGCCGCGCGGTCACAATTTCAGCAAAAATCTGACGTTCTGCAATTCACTCAAAAATGGTGCCAAACTGTTGCAAACGATCCCCTGAAAGCTTTTTTGGTGGAAACAGATGGGTTTTTATCATGAGAAACAGAATTAGCCCTCGACGTCCGAACAACTTTTTTTTGAAAAAATCTCTAAGCCACGCGGTCACAATTTCAGCAAAAATCTGACGTTCTGCAATTCACTCAGAAAAGGTGCCAAACTGTTGCAAACGATCCCCTGAAAGCTGTTTCGGTGGAAACAGATGGGTTTTTATCATCACAAACAGAATTAGCCCTCGAAGTCTGATCTTGCGGAACAACCTTATTTTTAAAAAATCCCTAAGCCGCGCGGTCACAATTTCAGCAAAAATCTGACGTTCTGCAATTCACTCAGAAATGGTGCCAAACTGTTGCAAACGATCCCCTGAAAGCTGTTTCGGTGGAAACAGATGGATTTTTATCATGAGAAACAGAATTAGCCCTCGACGTCCGAACAACTTTTTTTTGAAAAAATCCCTAAGCCGCGCGGTCACAATTTCAGCAAAAATCTGAGGTTTTACAATTCAATCAGAAATGGTGCCAAACTGTTGCAAACGATCCCCTGAAAGCTGTTTCGGTGGAAACAGATGGGTTTTTATCATCACAAACAGAATTAGCCCTCGAAGTCTGATCTTGCGGAACAACCTTATTTTTAAAAAATCCCTAAGCCGCGCGGTCACAATTTGAGCAAAAATCTGACGTTCTGCAATTCACTCAGAAATGGTGCCAAACTGTTGCAAACGATCCCCTGAAAGCTGTTTCGGTGGAAACAGATGGGTTTTTATCATGAGAAACAGAATTAGCCCTCGACGTCCGAAAAACTTTTTTTTGAAAAAATCCCTAAGCCGCGCGGTCACAATTTCAGCAAAAATCTGAGGTTTTGCAATTCACTCAGAAATGGTGCCAAACTGTTGCAAACGATCCCCTGAAAGCTGTTTCGGTGGAAACAGATGGGTTTTTATCATCACAAACAGAATTAGCCCTCGAAGTCTGATCTTGCGGAACAACCTTATTTTTAAAAAATCCCTAAGCCGCGCGGTCACAATTTCAGCAAAAATCTGACGTTCTGCAATTCACTCAGAAATGGTGCCAAACTGTTGCAAACGATCCCCTGAAAGCTGTTTCGGTGGAAACAGATGGGTTTTTATCATCACAAACAGAATTAGCCCTCAACGTCTGAACAACTTTTTTTTGAAAAAATCCTTAAGCCGCGCGGTCACAATTTCAGCAAAAATCTGACGTTCTGCAATTCGCTCAGAAATGGTGCCAAACTGTTGCAAACGATCCCCTGAAAGCTGTTTCGGTGGAAACAGATGGGTTTTTATCATCAGAAACCGATTTATCCCTCGACGTCTGAAGAACTTTTTTTGAAAAAAACCCTAAGCCGCGCGGTCACAATTTCAGCAAAAATCTGACTTTCTGCAATTCACTCAGAAAAGGTGCCAAACTGTTGCAAACGATCCCCTGAAAGCTGTTTCGGTGGAAACAGATGGGTTTTTATCATCACAAACAGAATTAGCCCTCGAAGTCTGATCTTGCGGAACAACCTTATTTTTAAAAAATCCCTAAGCCGCGCGGTCACAATTTCAGCAAAAATCTGACGTTCTGCAATTCACTCAGAAATGGTGCCAAACTGTTGGAAACGATCCCCTGAAAGCTGTTTCGGTGGAAACAGATGGGTTTTTATCATGAGAAACAGAATTAGCCCTCGACGTCCGAACAACTTTTTTTTGAAAAAATCCCTAAGCCGCGCGGTCACAATTTCAGCAAAAATCTGAGGTTTTGCAATTCACTCAGAAATGGTGCCAAACTGTTGCAAACGATCCCCTGAAAGCTGTTTCGGTGGAAACAGATGGGATTTAAACATCAGAAACAGAATTAGCCCTCAACGTCTGAAAAACTTTTTTTTGAAAAAATCCCTAAGCCGCGCGGTCACAATTTCAGCAAAAATCTGACGTTCTGCAATTCACTCAGAAATGGTGCCAAACTGTTGCAAACGATTCCCTGAAAGCTGTTTCGGTGGAAACAGATGGGTTTTTATCATCACAAACAGAATTAGCCCTCAACGTCTGAACAACTTTTTTTTGAAAAAATCCCTAAGGCGCGCGGTCACAATTTCAGCAAAAATCTGACGTTCTGCAATTCACTCAGAAATGGTGCCAAACTGTTGGAAACGATCCCCTGAAAGCTGTTTCGGTGGAAACAGATGGGTTTTTATCATGAGAAACAGAATTAGCCCTCGATGTCCGAACAACTTTTTTTTGAAAAAATCCCTAAGGCGCGCGGTCACAATTTCAGCAAAAATCTGACGTTCTGCAATTCACTCAAAAATGGTGCCAAACTGTTGCAAACGATCCCCTGAAAGCTTTTTTGGTGGAAACAGATGCGTTTTTATCATGAGAAACAGAATTAGCCCTCGACGTCCGAACAACTTTTTTTTGAAAAAATCCCTAAGCCGCGCGGTCACAATTTCAGCAAAAATCTGAGGTTTTACAATTCAATCAGAAATGGTGCCAAACTGTTGCAAACGATCCCCTGAAAGCTGTTTCGGTGGAAACAGATGGGTTTTTATCATCACAAACAGAATTAGCCCTCGAAGTCTGATCTTGCGGAACAACCTTATTTTTAAAAAATCCCTAAGCCGCGCGGTCACAATTTGAGCAAAAATCTGACGTTCTGCAATTCACTCAGAAATGGTGCCAAACTGTTGCAAACGATCCCCTGAAAGCTGTTTCGGTGGAAACAGATGGGTTTTTATCATGAGAAACAGAATTAGCCCTCGACGTCCGAAAAACTTTTTTTTGAAAAAATCCCTAAGCCGCGCGGTCACAATTTCAGCAAAAATCTGAGGTTTTGCAATTCACTCAGAAATGGTGCCAAACTGTTGCAAACGATCCCCTGAAAGCTGTTTCGGTGGAAACAGATGGGTTTTTATCATCACAAACAGAATTAGCCCTCGAAGTCTGATCTTGCGGAACAACCTTATTTTTAAAAAATCCCTAAGCCGCGCGGTCACAATTTCAGCAAAAATCTGACGTTCTGCAATTCACTCAGAAATGGTGCCAAACTGTTGCAAACGATCCCCTGAAAGCTGTTTCGGTGGAAACAGATGGGTTTTTATCATCACAAACAGAATTAGCCCTCAACGTCTGAACAACTTTTTTTTGAAAAAATCCTTAAGCCGCGCGGTCACAATTTCAGCAAAAATCTGACGTTCTGCAATTCGCTCAGAAATGGTGCCAAACTGTTGCAAACGATCCCCTGAAAGCTGTTTCGGTGGAAACAGATGGGTTTTTATCATCAGAAACCGATTTATCCCTCGACGTCTGAAGAACTTTTTTTGAAAAAAACCCTAAGCCGCGCGGTCACAATTTCAGCAAAAATCTGACTTTCTGCAATTCACTCAGAAAAGGTGCCAAACTGTTGCAAACGATCCCCTGAAAGCTGTTTCGGTGGAAACAGATGGGTTTTTATCATCACAAACAGAATTAGCCCTCGAAGTCTGATCTTGCGGAACAACCTTATTTTTAAAAAATCCCTAAGCCGCGCGGTCACAATTTCAGCAAAAATCTGACGTTCTGCAATTCACTCAGAAATGGTGCCAAACTGTTGGAAACGATCCCCTGAAAGCTGTTTCGGTGGAAACAGATGGGTTTTTATCATGAGAAACAGAATTAGCCCTCGACGTCCGAACAACTTTTTTTTGAAAAAATCCCTAAGCCGCGCGGTCACAATTTCAGCAAAAATCTGAGGTTTTGCAATTCACTCAGAAATGGTGCCAAACTGTTGCAAACGATCCCCTGAAAGCTGTTTCGGTGGAAACAGATGGGATTTAAACATCAGAAACAGAATTAGCCCTCAACGTCTGAAAAACTTTTTTTTGAAAAAATCCCTAAGCCGCGCGGTCACAATTTCAGCAAAAATCTGACGTTCTGCAATTCACTCAGAAATGGTGCCAAACTGTTGCAAACGATTCCCTGAAAGCTGTTTCGGTGGAAACAGATGGGTTTTTATCATCACAAACAGAATTAGCCCTCAACGTCTGAACAACTTTTTTTTGAAAAAATCCCTAAGGCGCGCGGTCACAATTTCAGCAAAAATCTGACGTTCTGCAATTCACTCAGAAATGGTGCCAAACTGTTGGAAACGATCCCCTGAAAGCTGTTTCGGTGGAAACAGATGGGTTTTTATCATGAGAAACAGAATTAGCCCTCGATGTCCGAACAACTTTTTTTTGAAAAAATCCCTAAGGCGCGCGGTCACAATTTCAGCAAAAATCTGACGTTCTGCAATTCACTCAAAAATGGTGCCAAACTGTTGCAAACGATCCCCTGAAAGCTTTTTTGGTGGAAACAGATGCGTTTTTATCATGAGAAACAGAATTAGCCCTCGACGTCCGAACAACTTTTTTTTGAAAAAATCTCTAAGCCACGCGGTCACAATTTCAGCAAAAATCTGACGTTCTGCAATTCACTCAGAAAAGGTGCCAAACTGTTGCAAACGATCCCCTGAAAGCTGTTTCGGTGGAAACAGATGGGTTTTTATCATCACAAACAGAATTAGCCCTCGAAGTCTGATCTTGCGGAACAACCTTATTTTTACAAAATCCCTAAGCCGCGCGGTCACAATTTCAGCAAAAATCTGACGTTCTGCAATTCACTCAGAAATGGTGCCAAACTGTTGCAAACGATCCCCTGAAAGCTGTTTCGGTGGAAACAGATGGGTTTTTATCATGAGAAACAGAATTAGCCCTCGACGTCCGAACAACTTTTTTTTGAAAAAATCCCTAAGCCGCGCGGTCACAATTTCAGCAAAAATCTGACGTTCTGCAATTCACTCAAAAATGGTGCCAAACTGTTGCAAACGATCCCCTGAAAGCTTTTTTGGTGGAAACAGATGCGTTTTTATCATGAGAAACAGAATTAGCCCTCGACGTCCGAACAACTTTTTTTTGAAAAAATCTCTAAGCCACGCGGTCACAATTTCAGCAAAAATCTGACGTTCTGCAATTCACTCAGAAAAGGTGCCAAACTGTTGCAAACGATCCCCTGAAAGCTGTTTCGGTGGAAACAGATGGGTTTTTATCATCACAAACAGAATTAGCCCTCGAAGTCTGATCTTGCGGAACAACCTTATTTTTAAAAAATCCCTAAGCCGCGCGGTCACAATTTCAGCAAAAATCTGACGTTCTGCAATTCACTCAGAAATGGTGCCAAACTGTTGCAAACGATCCCCTGAAAGCTGTTTCGGTGGAAACAGATGGATTTTTATCATGAGAAACAGAATTAGCCCTCGACGTCCGAACAACTTTTTTTTGAAAAAATCCCTAAGCCGCGCGGTCACAATTTCAGCAAAAATCTGAGGTTTTACAATTCAATCAGAAATGGTGCCAAACTGTTGCAAACGATCCCCTGAAAGCTGTTTCGGTGGAAACAGATGGGTTTTTATCATCACAAACAGAATTAGCCCTCGAAGTCTGATCTTGCGGAACAACCTTATTTTTAAAAAATCCCTAAGGCGCGCGGTCACAATTTCAGCAAAAATCTGACGTTCTGCAATTCACTCAGAAATGGTGCCAAACTGTTGGAAACGATCCCCTGAAAGCTGTTTCGGTGGAAACAGATGGGTTTTTATCATGAGAAACAGAATTAGCCCTCGACGTCCGAACAACTTTTTTTTGAAAAAATCTCTAAGCCACGCGGTCACAATTTCAGCAAAAATCTGACGTTCTGCAATTCACTCAGAAAAGGTGCCAAACTGTTGCAAACGATCCCCTGAAAGCTGTTTCGGTGGAAACAGATGGGTTTTTATCATCACAAACAGAATTAGCCCTCGAAGTCTGAACTTGCGGAACAACCTTATTTTGAAAAAATCCCTAAGCCGCTCGGTCACAATTTCAGCAAAAATCTGACGTTCTGCAATTCACTCAGAAATGGTGCCAAACTGTTGCAAACGATCCCCTGAAAGCTGTTTCGGTGGAAACAGATGGGGTTAAACATCAGAAACAGAATTAGCCCTCAACGTCTGAAAAACTTTTTTTTGAAAAAATCCCTAAGGCGCACGGTCACAATTTCAGCAAAAATCTGACGTTCTGCAATTCACTCAAAAATGGTGCCAAACTGTTGCAAACGATCCCCTGAAAGCTTTTTTGGTGGAAACAGATGGGTTTTTATCATGAGAAACAGAATTAGCCCTCGACGTCCGAACAACTTTTTTTTGAAAAAATCTCTAAGCCGCGCGGTCACAATTTCAGCAAAAATCTGACGTTCTGCAATTCACTCAGAAAAGGTGCCAAACTGTTGCAAACGATCCCCTGAAAGCTGTTTCGGTGGAAACAGATGGGTTTTTATCATCACAAACAGAATTAGCCCTCGAAGTCTGATCTTGCGGAACAACCTTATTTTTAAAAAATCCCTAAGCCGCGCGGTCACAATTTCAGCAAAAATCTGACGTTCTGCAATTCACTCAGAAATGGTGCCAAACTGTTGCAAACGATCCCCTGAAAGCTGTTTCGGTGGAAACAGATGGGTTTTTATCATCACAAACAGAATTAGCCCTCAACGTCTGAACAACTTTTTTTTGAAAAAATCCCTAAGCCGCGCGGTCACAATTTCAGCAAAAATCTGACGTTCTGCAATTCGCTCAGAAATGGTGCCAAACTGTTGCAAACGATCCCCTGAAAGCTGTTTCGGTGGAAACAGATGGGTTTTTATCATCAGAAACCGATTTATCCCTCGACGTCTGAAGAACTTTTTTTGAAAAAAACCCTAAGCCGCGCGGTCACAATTTCAGCAAAAATCTGACTTTCTGCAATTCACTCAGAAAAGGTGCCAAACTGTTGCAAACGATCCCCTTAAAGCTGTTTCGGTGGAAACAGATGGGTTTTTATCATCACAAACAGAATTAGCCCTCGAAGTCTGATCTTGCGGAACAACCTTATTTTTAAAAAATCCCTAAGCCGCGCGGTCACAATTTCAGCAAAAATCTGACGTTCTGCAATTCACTCAGAAATGGTGCCAAACTGTTGCAAACGATCCCCTGAAAGCTGTTTCGGTGGAAACAGATGGGTTTTTATCATGAAAAACAGAATTAGCCCTCGACGACCGAACAACTTTTTTTTGAAAAAATCCCTAAGCCGCGCGGTCACAATTTCAGCAAAAATCTGACGTTCTGCAATTCACTCAAAAATGGTGCCAAACTGTTGCAAACGATCCCCTGAAAGCTTTTTTGGTGGAAACAGATGGGTTTTTATCATGAGAAACAGAATTAGCCCTCGACGTCCGAACAACTTTTTTTTGAAAAAATCTCTAAGCCACGCGGTCACAATTTCAGCAAAAATCTGACGTTCTGCAATTCACTCAGAAAAGGTGCCAAACTGTTGCAAACGATCCCCTGAAAGCTGTTTCGGTGGAAACAGATGGGTTTTTATCATCACAAACAGAATTAGCCCTCGAAGTCTGATCTTGCGGAACAACCTTATTTTTAAAAAATCCCTAAGCCGCGCGGTCACAATTTCAGCAAAAATCTGACGTTCTGCAATTCACTCAGAAATGGTGCCAAACTGTTGCAAACGATCCCCTGAAAGCTGTTTCGGTGGAAACAGATGGGTTTTTATCATGAGAAACAGAATTAGCCCTCGACGTCCGAACAACTTTTTTTTGAAAAAATCCCTAAGCCGCGCGGTCACAATTTCAGCAAAAATCCGAGGTTTTGCAATTCACTCAGAAATGGTGCCAAACTGTTGCAAACGATCCCCTGAAAGCTGTTTCGGTGGAAACAGATGGGTTTTTATCATCACAAACAGAATTAGCCCTCGAAGTCTGATCTTGCGGAACAACCTTATTTTTAAAAAATCCCTAAGCCGCGCGGTCACAATTTCAGCAAAAATCTGACGTTCTGCAATTCACTCAGAAATGGTGCCAAACTGTTGCAAACGATCCCCTGAAAGCTGTTTCGGTGGAAACAGATGGGTTTTTATCATCACAAACAGAATTAGCCCTCAACGTCTGAACAACTTTTTTTTGAAAAAATCCCTAAGCCGCGCGGTCACAATTTCAGCAAAAATCTGACGTTCTGCAATTCGCTCAGAAATGGTGCCAAACTGTTGCAAACGATCCCCTGAAAGCTGTTTCGGTGGAAACAGATGGGTTTTTATCATCAGAAACCGATTTATCCCTCGACGTCTGAAGAACTTTTTTTGAAAAAAACCCTAAGCCGCGCGGTCACAATTTCAGCAAAAATCTGACTTTCTGCAATTCACTCAGAAAAGGTGCCAAACTGTTGCAAACGATCCCCTTAAAGCTGTTTCGGTGGAAACAGATGGGTTTTTATCATCACAAACAGAATTAGCCCTCGAAGTCTGATCTTGCGGAACAACCTTATTTTTAAAAAATCCCTAAGCCGCGCGGTCACAATTTCAGCAAAAATCTGACGTTCTGCAATTCACTCAGAAATGGTGCCAAACTGTTGGAAACGATCCCCTGAAAGCTGTTTCGGTGGAAACAGATGGGTTTTTATCATGAGAAACAGAATTAGCCCTCGACGTCCGAACAACTTTTTTTTGAAAAAATCCCTAAGCCGCGCGGTCACAATTTCAGCAAAAATCTGAGGTTTTGCAATTCACTCAGAAATGGTGCCAAACTGTTGCAAACGATCCCCTGAAAGCTGTTTCGGTGGAAACAGATGGGATTTAAACATCAGAAACAGAATTAGCCCTCAACGTCTGAAAAACTTTTTTTTGAAAAAATCCCTAAGCCGCGCGGTCACAATTTCAGCAAAAATCTGACGTTCTGCAATTCACTCAGAAATGGTGCCAAACTGTTGCAAACGATTCCCTGAAAGCTGTTTCGGTGGAAACAGATGGGTTTTTATCATCACAAACAGAATTAGCCCTCAACGTCTGAACAACTTTTTTTTGAAAAAATCCCTAAGGCGCGCGGTCACAATTTCAGCAAAAATCTGACGTTCTGCAATTCACTCAGAAATGGTGCCAAACTGTTGCAAACGATCCCCTGAAAGCTGTTTCGGTGGAAACAGATGGGTTTTTATCATCACAAACAGAATTAGCCCTCGAAGTCTGAACTTGCGGAACAACCTTATTTTGAAAAAATCCCTAAGCCGCTCGGTCACAATTTCAGCAAAAATCTGACGTTCTGCAATTCACTCAGAAATGGTGCCAAACTGTTGCAAACGATCCCCTGAAAGCTGTTTCGGTGGAAACAGATGGGGTTAAACATCAGAAACAGAATTAGCCCTCAACGTCTGAAAAACTTTTTTTTGAAAAAATCCCTAAGGTGCACGGTCACAATTTCAGCAAAAATCTGACGTTCTGCAATTCACTCAAAAATGGTGCCAAACTGTTGCAAACGATCCCCTGAAAGCTGTTTCGGTGGAAACAGATGGGTTTTTATCATCACAAACAGAATTAGCCCTCGAAGTCTGATCTTGCGGAACAACCTTATTTTTAAAAAATCCCTAAGCCGCGCGGTCACAATTTCAGCAAAAATCTGACGTTCTGCAATTCACTCAGAAATGGTGCCAAACTGTTGCAAACGATCCCCTGAAAGCTGTTTCGGTGGAAACAGATGGGTTTTTATCATCACAAACAGAATTAGCCCTCAACGTCTGAACAACTTTTTTTTGAAAAAATCCTTAAGCCGCGCGGTCACAATTTCAGCAAAAATCTGACGTTCTGCAATTCGCTCAGAAATGGTGCCAAACTGTTGCAAACGATCCCCTGAAAGCTGTTTCGGTGGAAACAGATGGGTTTTTATCATCAGAAACCGATTTATCCCTCGACGTCTGAAGAACTTTTTTTGAAAAAAACCCTAAGCCGCGCGGTCACAATTTCAGCAAAAATCTGACTTTCTGCAATTCACTCAGAAAAGGTGCCAAACTGTTGCAAACGATCCCCTGAAAGCTGTTTCGGTGGAAACAGATGGGTTTTTATCATCACAAACAGAATTAGCCCTCGAAGTCTGATCTTGCGGAACAACCTTATTTTTAAAAAATCCCTAAGCCGCGCGGTCACAATTTCAGCAAAAATCTGACGTTCTGCAATTCACTCAGAAATGGTGCCAAACTGTTGCAAACGATCCCCTGAAAGCTGTTTCGGTGGAAACAGATGGGTTTTTATCATCACAAACAGAATTAGCCCTCGACGTCCGAACAACTTTTTTTTGAAAAAATCCCTAAGCCGCGCGGTCACAATTTCAGCAAAAATCTGAGGTTTTGCAATTCACTCAGAAATGGTGCCAAACTGTTGCAAACGATCCCCTGAAAGCTGTTTCGGTGGAAACAGATGGGATTTAAACATCAGAAACAGAATTAGCCCTCAACGTCTGAAAAACTTTTTTTTGAAAAAATCCCTAAGCCGCGCGGTCACAATTTCAGCAAAAATCTGACGTTCTGCAATTCACTCAGAAATGGTGCCAAACTGTTGCAAACGATTCCCTGAAAGCTGTTTCGGTGGAAACAGATGGGTTTTTATCATCACAAACAGAATTAGCCCTCAACGTCTGAACAACTTTTTTTTGAAAAAATCCCTAAGGCGCGCGGTCACAATTTCAGCAAAAATCTGACGTTCTGCAATTCACTCAGAAATGGTGCCAAACTGTTGGAAACGATCCCCTGAAAGCTGTTTCGGTGGAAACAGATGGGTTTTTATCATGAGAAACAGAATTAGCCCTCGATGTCCGAACAACTTTTTTTTGAAAAAATCCCTAAGGCGCGCGGTCACAATTTCAGCAAAAATCTGACGTTCTGCAATTCACTCAAAAATGGTGCCAAACTGTTGCAAACGATCCCCTGAAAGCTTTTTTGGTGGAAACAGATGCGTTTTTATCATGAGAAACAGAATTAGCCCTCGACGTCCGAACAACTTTTTTTTGAAAAAATCTCTAAGCCACGCGGTCACAATTTCAGCAAAAATCTGACGTTCTGCAATTCACTCAGAAAAGGTGCCAAACTGTTGCAAACGATCCCCTGAAAGCTGTTTCGGTGGAAACAGATGGGTTTTTATCATCACAAACAGAATTAGCCCTCGAAGTCTGATCTTGCGGAACAACCTTATTTTTAAAAAATCCCTAAGCCGCGCGGTCACAATTTCAGCAAAAATCTGACGTTCTGCAATTCACTCAGAAATGGTGCCAAACTGTTGCAAACGATCCCCTGAAAGCTGTTTCGGTGGAAACAGATGGGTTTTTATCATGAGAAACAGAATTAGCCCTCGACGTCCGAACAACTTTTTTTTGAAAAAATCCCTAAGCCGCGCGGTCACAATTTCAGCAAAAATCTGACGTTCTGCAATTCACTCAAAAATGGTGCCAAACTGTTGCAAACGATCCCCTGAAAGCTGTTTCGGTGGAAACAGATGGGTTTTTATCATGAGAAACAGAATTAGCCCTCGACGTCCGAACAACTTTTTTTTGAAAAAATCCCTAAGCCGCGCGGTCACAATTTCAGCAAAAATCCGAGGTTTTGCAATTCACTCAGAAATGGTGCCAAACTGTTGCAAACGATCCCCTGAAAGCTGTTTCGGTGGAAACAGATGGGTTTTTATCATCACAAACAGAATTAGCCCTCGAAGTCTGATCTTGCGGAACAACCTTATTTTTAAAAAATCCCTAAGCCGCGCGGTCACAATTTCAGCAAAAATCTGACGTTCTGCAATTCACTCAGAAATGGTGCCAAACTGTTGCAAACGATCCCCTGAAAGCTGTTTCGGTGGAAACAGATGGGTTTTTATCATCACAAACAGAATTAGCCCTCAACGTCTGAACAACTTTTTTTTGAAAAAATCCCTAAGCCGCGCGGTCACAATTTCAGCAAAAATCTGACGTTCTGCAATTCGCTCAGAAATGGTGCCAAACTGTTGCAAACGATCCCCTGAAAGCTGTTTCGGTGGAAACAGATGGGTTTTTATCATCAGAAACCGATTTATCCCTCGACGTCTGAAGAACTTTTTTTGAAAAAAACCCTAAGCCGCGCGGTCACAATTTCAGCAAAAATCTGACTTTCTGCAATTCACTCAGAAAAGGTGCCAAACTGTTGCAAATGATCCCCTGAAAGCTGTTTCGGTGGAAACAGATGGGTTTTTATCATCACAAACAGAATTAGCCCTCGAAGTCTGATCTTGCGGAACAACCTTATTTTTAAAAAATCCCTAAGCCGCGCGGTCACAATTTCAGCAAAAATCTGACGTTCTGCAATTCACTCAGAAATGGTGCCAAACTGTTGGAAACGATCCCCTGAAAGCTGTTTCGGTGGAAACAGATGGGTTTTTATCATGAGAAACAGAATTAGCCCTCGACGTCCGAACAACTTTTTTTTGAAAAAATCCCTAAGCCGCGCGGTCACAATTTCAGCAAAAATCTGAGGTTTTGCAATTCACTCAGAAATGGTGCCAAACTGTTGCAAACGATCCCCTGAAAGCTGTTTCGGTGGAAACAGATGGGATTTAAACATCAGAAACAGAATTAGCCCTCAACGTCTGAAAAACTTTTTTTTGAAAAAATCTCTAAGCCACGCGGTCACAATTTCAGCAAAAATCTGACGTTCTGCAATTCACTCAGAAAAGGTGCCAAACTGTTGCAAACGATCCCCTGAAAGCTGTTTCGGTGGAAACAGATGGGTTTTTATCATCACAAACAGAATTAGCCCTCGAAGTCTGATCTTGCGGAACAACCTTATTTTTAAAAAATCCCTAAGCCGCGCGGTCACAATTTCAGCAAAAATCTGACGTTCTGCAATTCACTCAGAAATGGTGCCAAACTGTTGCAAACGATCCCCTGAAAGCTGTTTCGGTGGAAACAGATGGGTTTTTATCATGAGAAACAGAATTAGCCCTCGACGTCCGAACAACTTTTTTTTGAAAAAATCCCTAAGCCGCGCGGTCACAATTTCAGCAAAAATCTGACGTTCTGCAATTCACTCAAAAATGGTGCCAAACTGTTGCAAACGATCCCCTGAAAGCTGTTTCGGTGGAAACAGATGGGTTTTTATCATGAGAAACAGAATTAGCCCTCGACGTCCGAACAACTTTTTTTTGAAAAAATCCCTAAGCCGCGCGGTCACAATTTCAGCAAAAATCCGAGGTTTTGCAATTCACTCAGAAATGGTGCCAAACTGTTGCAAACGATCCCCTGAAAGCTGTTTCGGTGGAAACAGATGGGTTTTTATCATCACAAACAGAATTAGCCCTCGAAGTCTGATCTTGCGGAACAACCTTATTTTTAAAAAATCCCTAAGCCGCGCGGTCACAATTTCAGCAAAAATCTGACGTTCTGCAATTCACTCAGAAATGGTGCCAAACTGTTGCAAACGATCCCCTGAAAGCTGTTTCGGTGGAAACAGATGGGTTTTTATCATCACAAACAGAATTAGCCCTCAACGTCTGAACAACTTTTTTTTGAAAAAATCCCTAAGCCGCGCGGTCACAATTTCAGCAAAAATCTGACGTTCTGCAATTCGCTCAGAAATGGTGCCAAACTGTTGCAAACGATCCCCTGAAAGCTGTTTCGGTGGAAACAGATGGGTTTTTATCATCAGAAACCGATTTATCCCTCGACGTCTGAAGAACTTTTTTTGAAAAAAACCCTAAGCCGCGCGGTCACAATTTCAGCAAAAATCTGACTTTCTGCAATTCACTCAGAAAAGGTGCCAAACTGTTGCAAATGATCCCCTGAAAGCTGTTTCGGTGGAAACAGATGGGTTTTTATCATCACAAACAGAATTAGCCCTCGAAGTCTGATCTTGCGGAACAACCTTATTTTTAAAAAATCCCTAAGCCGCGCGGTCACAATTTCAGCAAAAATCTGACGTTCTGCAATTCACTCAGAAATGGTGCCAAACTGTTGGAAACGATCCCCTGAAAGCTGTTTCGGTGGAAACAGATGGGTTTTTATCATGAGAAACAGAATTAGCCCTCGACGTCCGAACAACTTTTTTTTGAAAAAATCCCTAAGCCGCGCGGTCACAATTTCAGCAAAAATCTGAGGTTTTGCAATTCACTCAGAAATGGTGCCAAACTGTTGCAAACGATCCCCTGAAAGCTGTTTCGGTGGAAACAGATGGGATTTAAACATCAGAAACAGAATTAGCCCTCAACGTCTGAAAAACTTTTTTTTGAAAAAATCCCTAAGCCGCGCGGTCACAATTTCAGCAAAAATCTGACGTTCTGCAATTCACTCAGAAATGGTGCCAAACTGTTGCAAACGATTCCCTGAAAGCTGTTTCGGTGGAAACAGATGGGTTTTTATCATCACAAACAGAATTAGCCCTCAACGTCTGAACAACTTTTTTTTGAAAAAATCCCTAAGGCGCGCGGTCACAATTTCAGCAAAAATCTGACGTTCTGCAATTCACTCAGAAATGGTGCCAAACTGTTGCAAACGATCCCCTGAAAGCTGTTTCGGTGGAAACAGATGGGTTTTTATCATCACAAACAGAATTAGCCCTCGAAGTCTGAACTTGCGGAACAACCTTATTTTGAAAAAATCCCTAAGCCGCTCGGTCACAATTTCAGCAAAAATCTGACGTTCTGCAATTCACTCAGAAATGGTGCCAAACTGTTGCAAACGATCCCCTGAAAGCTGTTTCGGTGGAAACAGATGGGGTTAAACATCAGAAACAGAATTAGCCCTCAACGTCTGAAAAACTTTTTTTTGAAAAAATCCCTAAGGTGCACGGTCACAATTTCAGCAAAAATCTGACGTTCTGCAATTCACTCAAAAATGGTGCCAAACTGTTGCAAACGATCCCCTGAAAGCTGTTTCGGTGGAAACAGATGGGTTTTTATCATCACAAACAGAATTAGCCCTCGAAGTCTGATCTTGCGGAACAACCTTATTTTTAAAAAATCCCTAAGCCGCGCGGTCACAATTTCAGCAAAAATCTGACGTTCTGCAATTCACTCAGAAATGGTGCCAAACTGTTGCAAACGATCCCCTGAAAGCTGTTTCGGTGGAAACAGATGGGTTTTTATCATCACAAACAGAATTAGCCCTCAACGTCTGAACAACTTTTTTTTGAAAAAATCCTTAAGCCGCGCGGTCACAATTTCAGCAAAAATCTGACGTTCTGCAATTCGCTCAGAAATGGTGCCAAACTGTTGCAAACGATCCCCTGAAAGCTGTTTCGGTGGAAACAGATGGGTTTTTATCATCAGAAACCGATTTATCCCTCGACGTCTGAAGAACTTTTTTTGAAAAAAACCCTAAGCCGCGCGGTCACAATTTCAGCAAAAATCTGACTTTCTGCAATTCACTCAGAAAAGGTGCCAAACTGTTGCAAACGATCCCCTGAAAGCTGTTTCGGTGGAAACAGATGGGTTTTTATCATCACAAACAGAATTAGCCCTCGAAGTCTGATCTTGCGGAACAACCTTATTTTTAAAAAATCCCTAAGCCGCGCGGTCACAATTTCAGCAAAAATCTGACGTTCTGCAATTCACTCAGAAATGGTGCCAAACTGTTGCAAACGATCCCCTGAAAGCTGTTTCGGTGGAAACAGATGGGTTTTTATCATCACAAACAGAATTAGCCCTCGACGTCCGAACAACTTTTTTTTGAAAAAATCCCTAAGCCGCGCGGTCACAATTTCAGCAAAAATCTGAGGTTTTGCAATTCACTCAGAAATGGTGCCAAACTGTTGCAAACGATCCCCTGAAAGCTGTTTCGGTGGAAACAGATGGGATTTAAACATCAGAAACAGAATTAGCCCTCAACGTCTGAAAAACTTTTTTTTGAAAAAATCCCTAAGCCGCGCGGTCACAATTTCAGCAAAAATCTGACGTTCTGCAATTCACTCAGAAATGGTGCCAAACTGTTGCAAACGATTCCCTGAAAGCTGTTTCGGTGGAAACAGATGGGTTTTTATCATCACAAACAGAATTAGCCCTCAACGTCTGTACAACTTTTTTTTGAAAAAATCCCTAAGGCGCGCGGTCACAATTTCAGCAAAAATCTGACGTTCTGCAATTCACTCAGAAATGGTGCCAAACTGTTGGAAACGATCCCCTGAAAGCTGTTTCGGTGGAAACAGATGGGTTTTTATCATGAGAAACAGAATTAGCCCTCGATGTCCGAACAACTTTTTTTTGAAAAAATCCCTAAGGCGCGCGGTCACAATTTCAGCAAAAATCTGACGTTCTGCAATTCACTCAAAAATGGTGCCAAACTGTTGCAAACCATCCCCTGAAAGCTTTTTTGGTGGAAACAGATGCGTTTTTATCATGAGAAACAGAATTAGCCCTCGACGTCCGAACAACTTTTTTTTGAAAAAATCTCTAAGCCACGCGGTCACAATTTCAGCAAAAATCTGACGTTCTGCAATTCACTCAGAAAAGGTGCCAAACTGTTGCAAACGATCCCCTGAAAGCTGTTTCGGTGGAAACAGATGGGTTTTTATCATCACAAACAGAATTAGCCCTCGAAGTCTGATCTTGCGGAACAACCTTATTTTTAAAAAATCCCTAAGCCGCGCGGTCACAATTTCAGCAAAAATCTGACGTTCTGCAATTCACTCAGAAATGGTGCCAAACTGTTGCAAACGATCCCCTGAAAGCTGTTTCGGTGGAAACAGATGGGTTTTTATCATGAGAAACAGAATTAGCCCTCGACGTCCGAACAACTTTTTTTTGAAAAAATCCCTAAGCCGCGCGGTCACAATTTCAGCAAAAATCTGACGTTCTGCAATTCACTCAAAAATGGTGCCAAACTGTTGCAAACGATCCCCTGAAAGCTTTTTTGGTGGAAACAGATGCGTTTTTATCATGAGAAACAGAATTAGCCCTCGACGTCCGAACAACTTTTTTTTGAAAAAATCTCTAAGCCACGCGGTCACAATTTCAGCAAAAATCTGACGTTCTGCAATTCACTCAGAAAAGGTGCCAAACTGTTGCAAACGATCCCCTGAAAGCTGTTTCGGTGGAAACAGATGGGTTTTTATCATCACAAACAGAATTAGCCCTCGAAGTCTGATCTTGCGGAACAACCTTATTTTTAAAAAATCCCTAAGCCGCGCGGTCACAATTTCAGCAAAAATCTGACGTTCTGCAATTCACTCAGAAATGGTGCCAAACTGTTGGAAACGATCCCCTGAAAGCTGTTTCGGTGGAAACAGATGGGTTTTTATCATGAGAAACAGAATTAGCCCTCGACGTCCGAACAACTTTTTTTTGAAAAAATCTCTAAGCCACGCGGTCACAATTTCAGCAAAAATCTGACGTTCTGCAATTCACTCAGAAAAGGTGCCAAACTGTTGCAAACGATCCCCTGAAAGCTGTTTCGGTGGAAACAGATGGGTTTTTATCATCACAAACAGAATTAGCCGTCGAAGTCTGAACTTGCGGAACAACCTTATTTTGAAAAAATCCCTAAGCCGCTCGGTCACAATTTCAGCAAAAATCTGACGTTCTGCAATTCACTCAGAAATGGTGCCAAACTGTTGCAAACGATCCCCTGAAAGCTGTTTCGGTGGAAACAGATGGGGTTAAACATCAGAAACAGAATTAGCCCTCAACGTCTGAAAAACTTTTTTTTGAAAAAATCCCTAAGGCGCACGGTCACAATTTCAGCAAAAATCTGACGTTCTGCAATTCACTCAAAAATGGTGCCAAACTGTTGCAAACGATCCCCTGAAAGCTTTTTTGGTGGAAACAGATGGGTTTTTATCATGAGAAACAGAATTAGCCCTCGACGTCCGAACAACTTTTTTTTGAAAAAATCTCTAAGCCGCGCGGTCACAATTTCAGCAAAAATCTGACGTTCTGCAATTCACTCAGAAAAGGTGCCAAACTGTTGCAAACGATCCCCTGAAAGCTGTTTCGGTGGAAACAGATTGGTTTTTATCATCACAAACAGAATTAGCCCTCGAAGTCTGATCTTGCGGAACAACCTTATTTTTAAAAAATCCCTAAGCCGCGCGGTCACAATTTCAGCAAAAATCTGACGTTCTGCAATTCACTCAGAAATGGTGCCAAACGGTTGCAAACGATTCCCTGAAAGCTGTTTCGGTGGAAACAGATGGGTTTTTATCATCACAAACAGAATTAGCCCTCAACGTCTGAAAAACTTTTTTTTGAAAAAATCCCTAAGCCGCGCGGTCACAATTTTAGCAAAAATCTGACGTTCTGCAATTCACTCAGAAATGGTGCCAAACTGTTGGAAACGATCCCCTGAAAGCTGTTTCGGTGGAAACAGATGGGTTTTTATCATGAGAAACAGAATTAGCCCTCGATGTCCGAACAACTTTTTTTTGAAAAAATCCCTAAGCCGCGCGGTCACAATTTCAGCAAAAATCTGACGTTCTGCAATTCACTCAGAAATGGTGCCAAACTGTTGCAAACGATCCCCTGAAAGCTTTTTTGGTGGAAACAAATGCGTTTTTATCATGAGAAACAGAATTAGCCCTCGACGTCCGAACAACTTTTTTTTGAAAAAATCTCTAGGCCACGCGGTCACAATTTCAGCAAAAATCTGACGTTCTGCAATTCACTCAGAAAAGGTGCCAAACTGTTGCAAACGATCCCCTGAAAGCTGTTTCGGTGGAAACAGATGGGTTTTTATCATCACAAACAGAATTAGCCCTCGAAGTCTGATCTTGCGGAACAACCTTATTTTTAAAAAATCCCTAAGCCGCGCGGTCACAATTTCAGCAAAAATCTGACGTTCTGCAATTCACTCAGAAATGGTGCCAAACTGTTGCAAACGATCCCCTGAAAGCTGTTTCGGTGGAAACAGATGGGTTTTTATCATGAGAAACAGAATTAGCCCTCGACGTCCGAACAACTTTTTTTTGAAAAAATCCCTAAGCCGCGCGGTCACAATTTCAGCAAAAATCCGAGGTTTTGCAATTCACTCAGAAATGGTGCCAAACTGTTGCAAACGATCCCCTGAAAGCTGTTTCGGTGGAAACAGATGGGTTTTTATCATCACAAACAGAATTAGCCCTCGAAGTCTGATCTTGCGGAACAACCTTATTTTTAAAAAATCCCTAAGCCGCGCGGTCACAATTTCAGCAAAAATCTGACGTTCTGCAATTCACTCAGAAATGGTGCCAAACTGTTGCAAACGATCCCCTGAAAGCTGTTTCGGTGGAAACAGATGGGTTTTTATCATCACAAACAGAATTAGCCCTCAACGTCTGAACAACTTTTTTTTGAAAAAATCCCTAAGCCGCGCGGTCACAATTTCAGCAAAAATCTGACGTTCTGCAATTCGCTCAGAAATGGTGCCAAACTGTTGCAAACGATCCCCTGAAAGCTGTTTCGGTGGAAACAGATGGGTTTTTATCATCAGAAACCGATTTATCCCTCGACGTCTGAAGAACTTTTTTTGAAAAAAACCCTAAGCCGCGCGGTCACAATTTCAGCAAAAATCTGACTTTCTGCAATTCACTCAGAAAAGGTGCCAAACTGTTGCAAACGATCCCCTTAAAGCTGTTTCGGTGGAAACAGATGGGTTTTTATCATCACAAACAGAATTAGCCCTCGAAGTCTGATCTTGCGGAACAACCTTATTTTTAAAAAATCCCTAAGCCGCGCGGTCACAATTTCAGCAAAAATCTGACGTTCTGCAATTCACTCAGAAATGGTGCCAAACTGTTGCAAACGATCCCCTGAAAGCTGTTTCGGTGGAAACAGATGGGTTTTTATCATGAGAAACAGAATTAGCCCTCGACGTCCGAACAACTTTTTTTTGAAAAAATCCCTAAGCCGCGCGGTCACAATTTCAGCAAAAATCTGACGTTCTGCAATTCACTCAGAAATGGTGCCAAACTGTTGCAAACGATCCCCTGAAAGCTGTTTCGGTGGAAACAGATGGGTTTTTATCATCACAAACAGAATTAGCCCTCAACGTCTGAACAACTTTTTTTTGAAAAAATCCCTAAGCCGCGCGGTCACAATTTCAGCAAAAATCCGAGGTTTTGCAATTCACTCAGAAATGGTGCCAAACTGTTGCAAACGATCCCCTGAAAGCTGTTTCGGTGGAAACAGATGGGTTTTTATCATCACAAACAGAATTAGCCCTCGAAGTCTGATCTTGCGGAACAACCTTATTTTTAAAAAATCCCTAAGCCGCGCGGTCACAATTTCAGCAAAAATCTGACGTTCTGCAATTCACTCAGAAATGGTGCCAAACTGTTGCAAACGATCCCCTGAAAGCTGTTTCGGTGGAAACAGATGGGTTTTTATCATCACAAACAGAATTAGCCCTCAACGTCTGAACAACTTTTTTTTGAAAAAATCCCTAAGCCGCGCGGTCACAATTTCAGCAAAAATCTGACGTTCTGCAATTCGCTCAGAAATGGTGCCAAACTGTTGCAAACGATCCCCTGAAAGCTGTTTCGGTGGAAACAGATGGGTTTTTATCATCAGAAACCGATTTATCCCTCGACGTCTGAAGAACTTTTTTTGAAAAAAACCCTAAGCCGCGCGGTCACAATTTCAGCAAAAATCTGACTTTCTGCAATTCACTCAGAAAAGGTGCCAAACTGTTGCAAACGATCCCCTTAAAGCTGTTTCGGTGGAAACAGATGGGTTTTTATCATCACAAACAGAATTAGCCCTCGAAGTCTGATCTTGCGGAACAACCTTATTTTTAAAAAATCCCTAAGCCGCGCGGTCACAATTTCAGCAAAAATCTGACGTTCTGCAATTCACTCAGAAATGGTGCCAAACTGTTGCAAACGATCCCCTGAAAGCTGTTTCGGTGGAAACAGATGGGTTTTTATCATGAGAAACAGAATTAGCCCTCGACGTCCGAACAACTTTTTTTTGAAAAAATCCCTAAGCCGCGCGGTCACAATTTCAGCAAAAATCTGACGTTCTGCAATTCACTCAAAAATGGTGCCAAACTGTTGCAAACGATCCCCTGAAAGCTTTTTTGGTGGAAACAGATGGGTTTTTATCATGAGAAACAGAATTAGCCCTCGACGTCCGAACAACTTTTTTTTGAAAAAATCTCTAAGCCACGCGGTCACAATTTCAGCAAAAATCTGACGTTCTGCAATTCACTCAGAAAAGGTGCCAAACTGTTGCAAACGATCCCCTGAAAGCTGTTTCGGTGGAAACAGATGGGTTTTTATCATCACAAACAGAATTAGCCCTCGAAGTCTGATCTTGCGGAACAACCTTATTTTTAAAAAATCCCTAAGCCGCGCGGTCACAATTTCAGCAAAAATCTGACGTTCTGCAATTCACTCAGAAATGGTGCCAAACTGTTGCAAACGATCCCCTGAAAGCTGTTTCGGTGGAAACAGATGGGTTTTTATCATGAGAAACAGAATTAGCCCTCGACGTCCGAACAACTTTTTTTTGAAAAAATCCCTAAGCCGCGCGGTCACAATTTCAGCAAAAATCCGAGGTTTTGCAATTCACTCAGAAATGGTGCCAAACTGTTGCAAACGATCCCCTGAAAGCTGTTTCGGTGGAAACAGATGGGTTTTTATCATCACAAACAGAATTAGCCCTCGAAGTCTGATCTTGCGGAACAACCTTATTTTTAAAAAATCCCTAAGCCGCGCGGTCACAATTTCAGCAAAAATCTGACGTTCTGCAATTCACTCAGAAATGGTGCCAAACTGTTGCAAACGATCCCCTGAAAGCTGTTTCGGTGGAAACAGATGGGTTTTTATCATCACAAACAGAATTAGCCCTCAACGTCTGAACAACTTTTTTTTGAAAAAATCCCTAAGCCGCGCGGTCACAATTTCAGCAAAAATCTGACGTTCTGCAATTCGCTCAGAAATGGTGCCAAACTGTTGCAAACGATCCCCTGAAAGCTGTTTCGGTGGAAACAGATGGGTTTTTATCATCAGAAACCGATTTATCCCTCGACGTCTGAAGAACTTTTTTTGAAAAAAACCCTAAGCCGCGCGGTCACAATTTCAGCAAAAATCTGACTTTCTGCAATTCACTCAGAAAAGGTGCCAAACTGTTGCAAACGATCCCCTTAAAGCTGTTTCGGTGGAAACAGATGGGTTTTTATCATCACAAACAGAATTAGCCCTCGAAGTCTGATCTTGCGGAACAACCTTATTTTTAAAAAATCCCTAAGCCGCGCGGTCACAATTTCAGCAAAAATCTGACGTTCTGCAATTCACTCAGAAATGGTGCCAAACTGTTGGAAACGATCCCCTGAAAGCTGTTTCGGTGGAAACAGATGGGTTTTTATCATGAGAAACAGAATTAGCCCTCGACGTCCGAACAACTTTTTTTTGAAAAAATCCCTAAGCCGCGCGGTCACAATTTCAGCAAAAATCTGAGGTTTTGCAATTCACTCAGAAATGGTGCCAAACTGTTGCAAACGATTCCCTGAAAGCTGTTTCGGTGGAAACAGATGGGTTTTTATCATCACAAACAGAATTAGCCCTCAACGTCTGAACAACTTTTTTTTGAAAAAATCCCTAAGGCGCGCGGTCACAATTTCAGCAAAAATCTGACGTTCTGCAATTCACTCAGAAATGGTGCCAAACTGTTGCAAACGATCCCCTGAAAGCTGTTTCGGTGGAAACAGATGGGTTTTTATCATCACAAACAGAATTAGCCCTCGAAGTCTGAACTTGCGGAACAACCTTATTTTGAAAAAATCCCTAAGCCGCTCGGTCACAATTTCAGCAAAAATCTGACGTTCTGCAATTCACTCAGAAATGGTGCCAAACTGTTGCAAACGATCCCCTGAAAGCTGTTTCGGTGGAAACAGATGGGGTTAAACATCAGAAACAGAATTAGCCCTCAACGTCTGAAAAACTTTTTTTTGAAAAAATCCCTAAGGCGCACGGTCACAATTTCAGCAAAAATCTGACGTTCTGCAATTCACTCAAAAATGGTGCCAAACTGCTGCAAACGATCCCCTGAAAGCTTTTTTGGTGGAAACAGATGGGTTTTTATCATGAGAAACAGAATTAGCCCTCGACGTCCGAACAACTTTTTTTTGAAAAAATCTCTAAGCCACGCGGTCACAATTTCAGCAAAAATCTGACGTTCTGCAATTCACTCAGAAAAGGTGCCAAACTGTTGCAAACGATCCCCTGAAAGCTGTTTCGGTGGAAACAGATGGGTTTTTATCATCACAAACAGAATTAGCCCTCGAAGTCTGATCTTGCGGAACAACCTTATTTTTAAAAAATCCCTAAGCCGCGCGGTCACAATTTCAGCAAAAATCTGACGTTCTGCAATTCACTCAGAAATGGTGCCAAACTGTTGGAAACGATCCCCTGAAAGCTGTTTCGGTGGAAACAGATGGGTTTTTATCATGAGAAACAGAATTAGCCCTCGACGTCCGAACAACTTTTTTTTGAAAAAATCCCTAAGCCGCGCGGTCACAATTTCAGCAAAAATCTGAGGTTTTGCAATTCACTCAGAAATGGTGCCAAACTGTTGCAAACGATCCCCTGAAAGCTGTTTCGGTGGAAACAGATGGGTTTTTATCATCACAAACAGAATTAGCCCTCGACGTCCGAACAACTTTTTTTTGAAAAAATCCCTAAGCCGCGCGGTCACAATTTCAGGAAATATCCGAGGTTTTGCAATTCACTCAGAAATGGTGCCAAACTGTTGCAAACGATCCCCTGAAAGCTGTTTCGGTGGAAACAGATGGGTTTTTATCATCACAAACAGAATTAGCCCTTGAAGTCTGATCTTGCGGAACAACCTTATTTTTAATAAATCCCTAAGCCGCGCGGTCACAATTTCAGCAAAAATCTGACGTTCTGCAATTCACTCAGAAATGGTGCCAAACTGTTGCAAACGATCCCCTGAAAGCTGTTTCGGTGGAAACAGATGGGTTTTTATCATGAGAAACAGAATTAGCCCTCGACGTCTGAACAACTTTTTTTTGAAAAAATCCCTAAGCCGCGCGGTCACAATTTCAGCAAAAATCTGACGTTCTGCAATTCGCTCAGAAATGGTGCCAAACTGTTGCAAACGATCCCCTGAAAGCTGTTTCGGTGGAAACAGATGGGTTTTTATCATCAGAAACCGATTTATCCCTCGACGTCTGAAGAACTTTTTTTGAAAAAAACCCTAAGCCGCGCGGTCACAATTTCAGCAAAAATCTGACTTTCTGCAATTCACTCAAAAATGGTGCCAAACTGTTGCAAACAATCCCCTGAAAGCTTTTTTGGTGGAAACAGATGGGTTTTTATCATCAGAAACAGAATTAGCCCTCGTCGTCCGTACAACTTTTTGTTGAAAAAATCCCTAAGCCGCGCGGTCACAATCTCAGCAAAAACCTGACGTTCTGCAATTCACTCAAAAATGGTGCCAAACGGTTGCAAAGGATCCCCCGAAACCTGTTTCGGTGGAAACAGATGGGATTTAAACATCAGAAACAGAATTAGCCCTCAACGTCTGAACAACTTTTTTTTGAAAAAATCTCTAACCCGCGCGGTCACAATTTCAGCAAAAATCTGACTTTCTGCAATTCACTCAAAAATGGTGCGAAACGGTTGCAAAGGATCCCCCGAAAGCTGTTTCGGTGGAAACAGATGGGTTTTAAACATCAGAAACAGAATTAGCCCTCGACGTCTGAACAACTTTTTTTTGAAAAAATCCCTAAGCCGCGCGTTCACAATTTCAGCAAAAATCTGACGTTCTGCAATTCACTCAGAAATGGTGCCAAACTGTTGCAAACGATTCCCTGAAAGCTGTTTCGGTGGAAACAGATGGGTTTTTATCATCACAAACAGAATTAGCCCTCAACGTCTGAAAAACTTTTTTTTGAAAAAATCCCTAAGCCGCGCGGTCACAATTTCAGCAAAAATCTGACGTTCTGCAATTCGCTCAGAAATGGTGCCAAACTGTTGCAAACGATCCCCTGAAAGCTGTTTCGGTGGAAACAGATGGGTTATTATCATGAGAAACAGAATTAGCCCTCGACGTCCGAACAACTTTTTTTTGAAAAAATCCCTAAGCCGCGCGGTCACAATTTCAGCAAAAATCTGAGGTTTTGCAATTCACTCAGAAATGGTGCCAAACTGTTGCAAACGATCCCCTGAAAGCTGTTTCGGTGGAAACAGATGGGATTTAAACATCAGAAACAGAATTAGCCCTCGACGTCTGAACAACTTTTTTTTGAAAAAATCTCTAACCCGCGCGGTCACAATTTCAGCAAAAATCTGACGTTCTGCAATTCACTCAGAAATGGTGCCAAACTGTTGCAAAGGATCCCCCGAAAGCTGTTTCGGTGGAAACAGAAGGGTTTTCATCATCAGAAACAGAATTAGCCCTCAACGTCTGAACAACTTTTTTTTGAAAAAATCCGTAAGGCGCGCGGTCACAATTTCAGCAAAAATCTGACGTTCTGCAATTCACTCAGAAATGGTGCCAAACTGTTGCAAACGATCCCCTGAAAGCTGTTTCGGTGGAAACAGATGGGTTTTTATCATCACAAACAGAATTAGCCCTCGAAGTCTGAACTTGCGGAACAACCTTATTTTTAAAAAATCCCTAAGCCGCGCGGTCACAATTTCAGCAAAAATCTGACGTTCTGCAATTCGCTCAGAAATGGTGCCAAACTGTTGCAAACGATCCCCTGAAAGCTGTTTCGGTGGAAACAGATGGGATTTAAACATCAGAAACAGAATTAGCCCTCAACGTCTGAAAAACTTTTTTTTGAAAAAATCCCTAAGCCGCGCGGTCACAATTTCAGCAAAAATCTGACGTTCTGCAATTCACTCAGAAATGGTGCCAAACTGTGGCAAACGATCCCCTGAAAGCTGTTTCGGTGGAAACAAATGGGTTTTTATCATCAGAAACCAAATTATCCCTCGAAGTCTGAACTTGCGGAACAACCTTATTTTGAAAAAATCCCTAAGCCGCGCGGTCACAATTTCAGCAAAAATCTGACGTTCTGCAATTCACTCTGAAATGGTGCCAAACTGTTGCAAACGATCCCCTGAAAGCTGTTTCGGTGGAAACAGATGGGTTTTTATCATGAGAAACAGAATTAGCCCTCGACGTCCGAACAACTTTTTTTTGAAAAAATCCCTAAGCCGCGCGGTCACAATTTCAGCAAAAATCTGACGTTCTGCAATTCACTCAGAAATGGTGCCAAACTGTTGCAAACGATCCCCTGAAAGCTGTTTCGGTGGAAACAGATGGGTTTTTATCATCACAAACAGAATTAGCCCTCGAAGTCTGATCTTGCGGAACAACCTTATTTTTAAAAAATCCCTAAGCCGCGCGGTCACAATTTCAGCAAAAATCTGACGTTCTGCAATTCACTCAGAAATGGTGCCAAACTGTTGGAAACGATCCCTTGAAAGCTGTTTCGGTGGAAACAGATGGGTTTTTATCATGAGAAACAGAATTAGCCCTCGACGTCCGAACAACTTTTTTTTGAAAAAATCCCTAAGCCGCGCGGTCACAATTTCAGCAAAAATCTGAGGTTTTGCAATTCACTCAGAAATGGTGCCAAACTGTTGCAAACGATCCCCTGAAAGCTGTTTCGGTGGAAACAGATGGGTTTTTATCATCACAAACAGAATTAGCCCTCAACGTCTGAACAACTTTTTTTTGAAAAAATCCCTAAGGCGCGCGGTCACAATTTCAGCAAAAATCTGACGTTCTGCAATTCACTCAGAAATGGTGCCAAACTGTTGGAAACGATCCCCTGAAAGCTGTTTCGGTGGAAACAGATGGGTTTTTATCATCACAAACAGAATTAGCCCTCGAAGTCTGAACTTGCGGAACAACCTTATTTTGAAAAAATCCCTAAGCCGCTCGGTCACAATTTCAGCAAAAATCTGACGTTCTGCAATTCACTCAGAAATGGTGCCAAACTGTTGCAAACGATCCCCTGAAAGCTGTTTCGGTGGAAACAGATGGGGTTAAACATCAGAAACAGAATTAGCCCTCAACGTCTGAAAAACTTTTTTTTGAAAAAATCCCTAAGGCGCACGGTCACAATTTCAGCAAAAATCTGACGTTCTGCAATTCACTCAAAAATGGTGCCAAACTGTTGCAAACGATCCCCTGAAAGCTTTTTTGGTGGAAACAGATGGGTTTTTATCATGAGAAACAGAATTAGCCCTCGACGTCCGAACAACTTTTTTTTGAAAAAATCTCTAAGCCACGCGGTCACAATTTCAGCAAAAATCTGACGTTCTGCAATTCACTCAGAAAAGGTGCCAAACTGTTGCAAACGATCCCCTGAAAGCTGTTTCGGTGGAAACAGATGGGTTTTTATCATCACAAACAGAATTAGCCCTCGAAGTCTGATCTTGCGGAACAACCTTATTTTTAAAAAATCCCTAAGCCGCGCGGTCACAATTTCAGCAAAAATCTGACGTTCTGCAATTCACTCAGAAATGGTGCCAAACTGTTGGAAACGATCCCCTGAAAGCTGTTTCGGTGGAAACAGATGGGTTTTTATCATGAGAAACAGAATTAGCCCTCGACGTCCGAACAACTTTTTTTTGAAAAAATCCCTAAGCCGCGCGGTCACAATTTCAGCAAAAATCTGAGGTTTTGCAATTCACTCAGAAATGGTGCCAAACTGTTGCAAACGATCCCCTGAAAGCTGTTTCGGTGGAAACAGATGGGTTTTTATCATCACAAACAGAATTAGCCCTCGACGTCCGAACAACTTTTTTTTGAAAAAATCCCTAAGCCGCGCGGTCACAATTTCAGGAAATATCCGAGGTTTTGCAATTCACTCAGAAATGGTGCCAAACTGTTGCAAACGATCCCCTGAAAGCTGTTTCGGTGGAAACAGATGGGTTTTTATCATCACAAACAGAATTAGCCCTTGAAGTCTGATCTTGCGGAACAACCTTATTTTTAATAAATCCCTAAGCCGCGCGGTCACAATTTCAGCAAAAATCTGACGTTCTGCAATTCACTCAGAAATGGTGCCAAACTGTTGCAAACGATCCCCTGAAAGCTGTTTCGGTGGAAACAGATGGGTTTTTATCATGAGAAACAGAATTAGCCCTCGACGTCTGAACAACTTTTTTTTGAAAAAATCCCTAAGCCGCGCGGTCACAATTTCAGCAAAAATCTGACGTTCTGCAATTCGCTCAGAAATGGTGCCAAACTGTTGCAAACGATCCCCTGAAAGCTGTTTCGGTGGAAACAGATGGGTTTTTATCATCAGAAACCGATTTATCCCTCGACGTCTGAAGAACTTTTTTTGAAAAAAACCCTAAGCCGCGCGGTCACAATTTCAGCAAAAATCTGACTTTCTGCAATTCACTCAAAAATGGTGCCAAACTGTTGCAAACAATCCCCTGAAAGCTTTTTTGGTGGAAACAGATGGGTTTTTATCATCAGAAACAGAATTAGCCCTCGTCGTCCGTACAACTTTTTGTTGAAAAAATCCCTAAGCCGCGCGGTCACAATCTCAGCAAAAACCTGACGTTCTGCAATTCACTCAAAAATGGTGCCAAACGGTTGCAAAGGATCCCCCGAAACCTGTTTCGGTGGAAACAGATGGGATTTAAACATCAGAAACAGAATTAGCCCTCAACGTCTGAACAACTTTTTTTTGAAAAAATCTCTAACCCGCGCGGTCACAATTTCAGCAAAAATCTGACTTTCTGCAATTCACTCAAAAATGGTGCGAAACGGTTGCAAAGGATCCCCCGAAAGCTGTTTCGGTGGAAACAGATGGGTTTTAAACATCAGAAACAGAATTAGCCCTCGACGTCTGAACAACTTTTTTTTGAAAAAATCCCTAAGCCGCGCGTTCACAATTTCAGCAAAAATCTGACGTTCTGCAATTCACTCAGAAATGGTGCCAAACTGTTGCAAACGATTCCCTGAAAGCTGTTTCGGTGGAAACAGATGGGTTTTTATCATCACAAACAGAATTAGCCCTCAACGTCTGAAAAACTTTTTTTTGAAAAAATCCCTAAGCCGCGCGGTCACAATTTCAGCAAAAATCTGACGTTCTGCAATTCGCTCAGAAATGGTGCCAAACTGTTGCAAACGATCCCCTGAAAGCTGTTTCGGTGGAAACAGATGGGTTATTATCATGAGAAACAGAATTAGCCCTCGACGTCCGAACAACTTTTTTTTGAAAAAATCCCTAAGCCGCGCGGTCACAATTTCAGCAAAAATCTGAGGTTTTGCAATTCACTCAGAAATGGTGCCAAACTGTTGCAAACGATCCCCTGAAAGCTGTTTCGGTGGAAACAGATGGGATTTAAACATCAGAAACAGAATTAGCCCTCGACGTCTGAACAACTTTTTTTTGAAAAAATCTCTAACCCGCGCGGTCACAATTTCAGCAAAAATCTGACGTTCTGCAATTCACTCAGAAATGGTGCCAAACTGTTGCAAAGGATCCCCCGAAAGCTGTTTCGGTGGAAACAGAAGGGTTTTCATCATCAGAAACAGAATTAGCCCTCAACGTCTGAACAACTTTTTTTTGAAAAAATCCCTAAGCCGCGCGGTCACAATTTCAGCAAAAATCTGACGTTCTGCAATTCACTCAGAAATGGTGCCAAACTGTTGCAAACGATCCCCTGAAAGCTGTTTCGGTGGAAACAGATGGGTTTTTATCATCACAAACAGAATTAGCCCTCGAAGTCTGAACTTGCGGAACAACCTTATTTTTAAAAAATCCCTAAGCCGCGCGGTCACAATTTCAGCAAAAATCTGACGTTCTGCAATTCGCTCAGAAATGGTGCCAAACTGTTGCAAACGATCCCCTGAAAGCTGTTTCGGTGGAAACAGATGGGATTTAAACATCAGAAACAGAATTAGCCCTCAACGTCTGAAAAACTTTTTTTTGAAAAAATCCCTAAGCCGCGCGGTCACAATTTCAGCAAAAATCTGACGTTCTGCAATTCACTCAGAAATGGTGCCAAACTGTGGCAAACGATCCCCTGAAAGCTGTTTCGGTGGAAACAAATGGGTTTTTATCATCAGAAACCAAATTATCCCTCGAAGTCTGAACTTGCGGAACAACCTTATTTTGAAAAAATCCCTAAGCCGCGCGGTCACAATTTCAGCAAAAATCTGACGTTCTGCAATTCACTCTGAAATGGTGCCAAACTGTTGCAAACGATCCCCTGAAAGCTGTTTCGGTGGAAACAGATGGGTTTTTATCATGAGAAACAGAATTAGCCCTCGACGTCCGAACAACTTTTTTTTGAAAAAATCCCTAAGCCGCGCGGTCACAATTTCAGCAAAAATCTGACGTTCTGCAATTCACTCAGAAATGGTGCCAAACTGTTGCAAACGATCCCCTGAAAGCTGTTTCGGTGGAAACAGATGGGTTTTTATCATCACAAACAGAATTAGCCCTCGAAGTCTGATCTTGCGGAACAACCTTATTTTTAAAAAATCCCTAAGCCGCGCGGTCACAATTTCAGCAAAAATCTGACGTTCTGCAATTCACTCAGAAATGGTGCCAAACTGTTGGAAACGATCCCTTGAAAGCTGTTTCGGTGGAAACAGATGGGTTTTTATCATGAGAAACAGAATTAGCCCTCGACGTCCGAACAACTTTTTTTTGAAAAAATCCCTAAGCCGCGCGGTCACAATTTCAGCAAAAATCTGAGGTTTTGCAATTCACTCAGAAATGGTGCCAAACTGTTGCAAACGATCCCCTGAAAGCTGTTTCGGTGGAAACAGATGGGTTTTTATCATCACAAACAGAATTAGCCCTCAACGTCTGAACAACTTTTTTTTGAAAAAATCCCTAAGGCGCGCGGTCACAATTTCAGCAAAAATCTGACGTTCTGCAATTCACTCAGAAATGGTGCCAAACTGTTGGAAACGATCCCCTGAAAGCTGTTTCGGTGGAAACAGATGGGTTTTTATCATCACAAACAGAATTAGCCCTCGAAGTCTGAACTTGCGGAACAACCTTATTTTGAAAAAATCCCTAAGCCGCTCGGTCACAATTTCAGCAAAAATCTGACGTTCTGCAATTCACTCAGAAATGGTGCCAAACTGTTGCAAACGATCCCCTGAAAGCTGTTTCGGTGGAAACAGATGGGGTTAAACATCAGAAACAGAATTAGCCCTCAACGTCTGAAAAACTTTTTTTTGAAAAAATCCGTAAGGCGCACGGTCACAATTTCAGCAAAAATCTGACGTTCTGCAATTCACTCAAAAATGGTGCCAAACTGTTGCAAACGATCCCCTGAAAGCTTTTTTGGTGGAAACAGATGGGTTTTTATCATGAGAAACAGAATTAGCCCTCGACGTCCGAACAACCTTATTTTTAAAAAATCCCTAAGCCGCGCTCACAATTTCAGCAAAAATCTGACGTTCTGCAATTCACTCAGAAATGGTGCCAAACTGTTGCAAACGATCCCCTGAAAGCTGTTTCGGTGGAAACAGATGGGTTTTTATCATGAGAAACAGAATTAGCCCTCGACGTCCGAACAACTTTTTTTTGAAAAAATCCCTAAGCCGCGCGGTCACAATTTCAGCAAAAATCTGAGGTTTTGCAATTCACTCAGAAATGGTGCCAAACTGTTGCAAACGATCCCCTGAAAGCTGTTTCGGTGGAAACAGATGGGATTTAAACATCAGAAACAGAATTAGCCCTCGACGTCTGAACAACTTTTTTTTGAAAAAATCTCTAACCCGCGCGGTCACAATTTCAGCAAAAATCTGACGTTCTGCAATTCACTCAAAAATGGTGCCAAACGGTTGCAAAGGATCCCCCGAAAGCTGTTTCGGTGGAAACAGATGGGTTTTAAACATCAGAAACAGAATTAGCACTCGACGTCTGAACAACTTTTTTTTGAAAAAATCCCTAAGCCGCGCGGTCACAATTTCAGCAAAAATCTGACGTTCTGCAATTCACTCAGAAATGGTGCCAAACTGTTGCAAACGATTCCCTGAAAGCTGTTTCGGTGGAAACAGATGGGTTTTTATCATCACAAACAGAATTAGCCCTCAACGTCTGAACAACTTTTTTTTGAAAAAATCCCTAAGGCGCGCGGTCACAATTTCAGCAAAAATCTGACGTTCTGCAATTCACTCAGAAATGGTGCCAAACTGTTGGAAACGATCCCCTGAAAGCTGTTTCGGTGGAAACAGATGGGTTTTTATCATCACAAACAGAATTAGCCCTCGAAGTCTGAACTTGCGGAACAACCTTATTTTGAAAAAATCCCTAAGCCGCTCGGTCACAATTTCAGCAAAAATCTGACGTTCTGCAATTCACTCAGAAATGGTGCCAAACTGTTGCAAACGATCCCCTGAAAGCTGTTTCGGTGGAAACAGATGGGGTTAAACATCAGAAACAGAATTAGCCCTCAACGTCTGAAAAACTTTTTTTTGAAAAAATCCCTAAGGCGCACGGTCACAATTTCAGCAAAAATCTGACGTTCTGCAATTCACTCAAAAATGGTGCCAAACTGTTGCAAACGATCCCCTGAAAGCTTTTTTGGTGGAAACAGATGGGTTTTTATCATGAGAAACAGAATTAGCCCTCGACGTCCGAACAACCTTATTTTTAAAAAATCCCTAAGCCGCGCGGTCACAATTTCAGCAAAAATCTGACGTTCTGCAATTCACTCAGAAATGGTGCCAAACTGTTGCAAACGATCCCCTGAAAGCTGTTTCGGTGGAAACAGATGGGTTTTTATCATGAGAAACAGAATTAGCCCTCGACGTCCGAACAACTTTTTTTTGAAAAAATCCCTAAGCCGCGCGGTCACAATTTCAGCAAAAATCTGAGGTTTTGCAATTCACTCAGAAATGGTGCCAAACTGTTGCAAACGATCCCCTGAAAGCTGTTTCGGTGGAAACAGATGGGTTTTTATCATCAGAAACAGAATTAGCCCTCAACGTCTGAAAAACTTTTTTTTGAAAAAATCCCTAAGCCGCGCGGTCACAATTTCAGCAAAAATCTGACGTTCTGCAATTCACTCAGAAATGGTGCCAAACTGTTGCAAACGATTCCCTGAAAGCTGTTTCGGTGGAAACAGATGGGTTTTTATCATCACAAACAGAATTAGCCCTCGAAGTCTGATCTTGCGGAACAACCTTATTTTTAAAAAATCCCTAAGCCGCGCGGTCACAATTTCAGCAAAAATCTTAAGTTCTGCAATTCACTCAGAAATGGTGCCAAACTGTTGCAAACGATCCCCTGAAAGCTGTTTCGGTGGAAACAGATGGGTTTTTATCATGAGAAACAGAATTAGCCCTCGACGTCCGAACAACTTTTTTTTGAAAAAATCCCTAAGCCGCGCGGTCACAATTTCAGCAAAAATCTGACGTTCTGCAATTCACTCAGAAATGGTGCCAAACTGTTGGAAACGATCCCCTGAAAGCTGTTTCGGTGGAAACAGATGGGATTTTATCATCACAAACAGAATTAGCCCTCAACGTCCGAACAACTTTTTTTTGAAAAAATCTCTAGGCCACGCGGTCACAATTTCAGCAAAAATCTGACGTTCTGCAATTCACTCAGAAAAGGTGCCAAACTGTTGCAAACGATCCCCTGAAAGCTGTTTCGGTGGAAACAGATGGGTTTTTATCATCACAAACAGAATTAGCCCTCGAAGTCTGAACTTGCGGAACAACCTTATTTTGAAAAAATCCCTAAGCCGCTCGGTCACAATTTCAGCAAAAATCTGACGTTCTGCAATTCACTCAGAAATGGTGCCAAACTGTTGCAAACGATCCCCTGAAAGCTGTTTCGGTGGAAACAGATGGGGTTAAACATCAGAAACAGAATTAGCCCTCAACGTCTGAAAAACTTTTTTTTGAAAAAATCCCTAAGGCGCACGGTCACAATTTCAGCAAAAATCTGACGTTCTGCAATTCACTCAAAAATGGTGCCAAACTGTTGCAAACGATCCCCTGAAAGCTTTTTTTGAGGAAACAGATGGGTTTTTATCATCAGAAACAGAATTAGCCCTCGACGTCCGAACAACCTTATTTTTAAAAAATCCCTAAGCCGCGCGGTCACAATTTCAGCAAAAATCTGACGTTCTGCAATTCACTCAGAAATGGTGCCAAACTGTTGCAAACGATCCCCTGAAAGCTGTTTCGGTGGAAACAGATGGGTTTTTATCATGAGAAACAGAATTAGCCCTCGACGTCCGAACAACTTTTTTTTGAAAAAATCCCTAAGCCGCGCGGTCACAATTTCAGCAAAAATCTGAGGTTTTGCAATTCACTCAGAAATGGTGCCAAACTGTTGCAAACGATCCCCTGAAAGCTGTTTCGGTGGAAACAGATGGGATTTAAACATCAGAAACAGAATTAGCCCTCGACGTCTGAACAACTTTTTTTTGAAAAAATCTCTAACCCGCGCGGTCACAATTTCAGCAAAAATCTGACGTTCTGCAATTCACTCAAAAATGGTGCCAAACGGTTGCAAAGGATCCCCCGAAAGCTGTTTCGGTGGAAACAGATGGGTTTTAAACATCAGAAACAGAATTAGCACTCGACGTCTGAACAACTTTTTTTTGAAAAAATCCCTAAGCCGCGCGGTCACAATTTCAGCAAAAATCTGACGTTCTGCAATTCACTCAGAAATGGTGCCAAACTGTTGCAAACGATCCCCTGAAAGCTGTTTCGGTGGAAACAGAAGGGTTTTTATCATCAGAAACAGAATTAGCCCTCAACGTCTGAACAACTTTTTTTTGAAAAAATCCCTAAGGCGCGCGGTCACAATTTCAGCAAAAATCTGACGTTCTGCAATTCACTCAAAAATGGTGCCAAACTGTTGCAAACGATCCACTGAAAGCTGTTTCGGTGGAAACAGATGGGTTTTTATCATGAGAAACAGAATTAGCCCTCGACGTCTGAACAACTTTTTTTTGAAAAAATCTCTAACCCGCGCGGTCACAATTTCAGCAAAAATCTGAGGTTTTGCAATTCACTCAGAAATGGTGCCAAACTGTTGCAAACGATCCCCTGAAAGCTGTTTCGGTGGAAACAGATGGGTTTTTATCATCACAAACAGAATTAGCCCTCGAAGTCTGATCTTGCGGAACAACCTTATTTTTAAAAAATCCCTAAGCCGCGCGGTCACAATTTCAGCAAAAATCTGACGTTCTGCAATTCACTCAGAAATGGTGCCAAACTGTTGGAAACGATCCCCTGAAAGCTGTTTCGGTGGAAACAGATGGGTTTTTATCATGAGAAACAGAATTAGCCCTCGACGTCCGAACAACTTTTTTTTGAAAAAATCCCTAAGCCGCGCGGTCACAATTTCAGCAAAAATCTGAGGTTTTGCAATTCACTCAGAAATGGTGCCAAACTGTTGCAAACGATCCCCTGAAAGCTGTTTCGGTGGAAACAGATGGGTTTTTATCATCAGAAACAGAATTAGCCCTCAACGTCTGAAAAACTTTTTTTTGAAAAAATCCCTAAGCCGCGCGGTCACAATTTCAGCAAAAATCTGACGTTCTGCAATTCACTCAGAAATGGTGCCAAACTGTTGCAAACGATTCCCTGAAAGCTGTTTCGGTGGAAACAGATGGGTTTTTATCATCACAAACAGAATTAGCCCTCAACGTCTGAACAACTTTTTTTTGAAAAAATCCCTAAGGCGCGCGGTCACAATTTCAGCAAAAATCTGACGTTCTGCAATTCACTCAGAAATGGTGCCAAACTGTTGGAAACGATCCCCTGAAAGCTGTTTCGGTGGAAACAGATGGGTTTTTATCATCACAAACAGAATTAGCCCTCGAAGTCTGAACTTGCGGAACAACCTTATTTTGAAAAAATCCCTAAGCCGCTCGGTCACAATTTCAGCAAAAATCTGACGTTCTGCAATTCACTCAGAAATGGTGCCAAACTGTTGCAAACGATCCCCTGAAAGCTGTTTCGGTGGAAACAGATGGGGTTAAACATCAGAAACAGAATTAGCCCTCAACGTCTGAAAAACTTTTTTTTGAAAAAATCCCTAAGGCGCACGGTCACAATTTCAGCAAAAATCTGACGTTCTCCAATTCACTCAAAAATGGTGCCAAACTGTTGCAAACGATCCCCTGAAAGCTTTTTTGGTGGAAACAGATGGGTTTTTATCATGAGAAACAGAATTAGCCCTCGACGTCCGAACAACCTTATTTTTAAAAAATCCCTAAGGCGCGCGGTCACAATTTCAGCAAAAATCTGACGTTCTGCAATTCAGTCAGAAATGGTGCCAAACTGTTGCAAACGATCCCCTGAAAGCTGTTTTGGTGGAAACAGATGGGTTTTTATCATGAGAAACAGAATTAGCCCTCGACGTCCGAACAACTTTTTTTTGAAAAAATCCCTAAGCCGCGCGGTCACAATTTCAGCAAAAATCTGAGGTTTTGCAATTCACTCAGAAATGGTGCCAAACTGTTGCAAACGATCCCCTGAAAGCTGTTTCGGTGGAAACAGATGGGATTTAAACATCAGAAACAGAATTAGCCCTCGACGTCTGAACAACTTTTTTTTGAAAAAATCTCTAACCCGCGCGGTCACAATTTCAGCAAAAATCTGACGTTCTGCAATTCACTCAGAAATGGTGCCAAACTGTTGCAAACGATTCCCTGAAAGCTGTTTCGGTGGAAACAGATGGGTTTTTATCATCAGAAACAGAATTAGCCCTCAACGTCTGAACAACTTTTTTTTGAAAAAATCCCTAAGGCGCGCGGTCACAATTTCAGCAAAAATCTGACGTTCTGCAATTCACTCAGAAATGGTGCCAAACTGTTGCAAACGATCCCCTGAAAGCTGTTTCGGTGGAAACAGATGGGTTTTTATCATCACAAACAGAATTAGCCCTCGAAGTCTGAACTTGCGGAACAACCTTATTTTGAAAAAATCCCTAAGCCGCTCGGTCACAATTTCAGCAAAAATCTGACGTTCTGCAATTCACTCAGAAATGGTGCCAAACTGTTGCAAACGATCCCCTGAAAGCTGTTTCGGTGGAAACAGATGGGGTTAAACATCAGAAACAGAATTAGCCCTCAACGTCTGAAAAACTTTTTTTTGAAAAAATCCCTAAGGCGCACGGTCACAATTTCAGCAAAAATCTGACGTTCTCCAATTCACTCAAAAATGGTGCCAAACTGTTGCAAACGATCCCCTGAAAGCTTTTTTGGTGGAAACAGATGGGTTTTTATCATGAGAAACAGAATTAGCCCTCGACGTCCGAACAACCTTATTTTTAAAAAATCCCTAAGGCGCGCGGTCACAATTTCAGCAAAAATCTGACGTTCTGCAATTCAGTCAGAAATGGTGCCAAACTGTTGCAAACGATCCCCTGAAAGCTGTTTTGGTGGAAACAGATGGGTTTTTATCATGAGAAACAGAATTAGCCCTCGACGTCCGAACAACTTTTTTTTGAAAAAATCCCTAAGCCGCGCGGTCACAATTTCAGCAAAAATCTGAGGTTTTGCAATTCACTCAGAAATGGTGCCAAACTGTTGCAAACGATCCCCTGAAAGCTGTTTCGGTGGAAACAGATGGGATTTAAACATCAGAAACAGAATTAGCCCTCGACGTCTGAACAACTTTTTTTTGAAAAAATCTCTAACCCGCGCGGTCACAATTTCAGCAAAAATCTGACGTTCTGCAATTCACTCAAAAATGGTGCCAAACGGTTGCAAAGGATCCCCCGAAAGCTGTTTCGGTGGAAACAGATGGGTTTTAAACATCAGAAACAGAATTAGCACTCGACGTCTGAACAACTTTTTTTTGAAAAAATCCCTAAGCCGCGCGGTCACAATTTCAGCAAAAATCTGACGTTCTGCAATTCACTCAGAAATGGTGCCAAACTGTTGCAAACGATCCCCTGAAAGCTGTTTCGGTGGAAACAGAAGGGTTTTTATCATCAGAAACAGAATTAGCACTCAACGTCTGAACAACTTTTTTTTGAAAAAATCCCTAAGGCGCGCGGTCACAATTTCAGCAAAAATCTGACGTTCTGCAATTCACTCAAAAATGGTGCCAAACTGTTGCAAACGATCCACTGAAAGCTGTTTCGGTGGAAACAGATGGGTTTTTATCATCACAAACAGAATTAGCCCTCGAAGTCTGAACTTGCGGAACAACCTTATTTTGAAAAAATCCCTAAGCCGCGCGGTCACAATTTCAGCAAAAATCTGACGTTCTGCAATTCACTCAGAAATGGTGCCAAACTGTTGCAAACGATCCCCTGAAAGCTGTTTCGGTGGAAACAGATGGGTTTTTATCATGAGAAACAGAATTAGCCCTCGACGTCCGAACAACTTTTTTTTGAAAAAATCCCTAAGCCGCGCGGTCACAATTTCAGCAAAAATCTGAGGTTTTGCAATTCACTCAGAAATGGTGCCAAACTGTTGCAAACGATCCCCTGAAAGCTGTTTCGGTGGAAACAGATGGGTTTTTATCATCAGAAACAGAATTAGCCCTCAACGTCTGAAAAACTTTTTTTTGAAAAAATCCCTAAGCCGCGCGGTCACAATTTCAGCAAAAATCTGACGTTCTGCAATTCACTCAGAAATGGTGCCAAACTGTTGCAAACGATTCCCTGAAAGCTGTTTCGGTGGAAACAGATGGGTTTTTATCATCACAAACAGAATTAGCCCTCAACGTCTGAACAACTTTTTTTTGAAAAAATCCCTAAGGCGCGCGGTCACAATTTCAGCAAAAATCTGACGTTCTGCAATTCACTCAGAAATGGTGCCAAACTGTTGGAAACGATCCCCTGAAAGCTGTTTCGGTGGAAACAGATGGGTTTTTATCATCACAAACAGAATTAGCCCTCGAAGTCTGAACTTGCGGAACAACCTTATTTTGAAAAAATCCCTAAGCCGCTCGGTCACAATTTCAGCAAAAATCTGACGTTCTGCAATTCACTCAGAAATGGTGCCAAACTGTTGCAAACGATCCCCTGAAAGCTGTTTCGGTGGAAACAGATGGGGTTAAACATCAGAAACAGAATTAGCCCTCAACGTCTGAAAAACTTTTTTTTGAAAAAATCCCTAAGGCGCACGGTCACAATTTCAGCAAAAATCTGACGTTCTGCAATTCACTCAAAAATGGTGCCAAACTGTTGCAAACGATCCCCTGAAAGCTTTTTTGGTGGAAACAGATGGGTTTTTATCATGAGAAACAGAATTAGCCCTCGACGTCCGAACAACCTTATTTTTAAAAAATCCCTAAGGCGCGCGGTCACAATTTCAGCAAAAATCTGACGTTCTGCAATTCAGTCAGAAATGGTGCCAAACTGTTGCAAACGATCCCCTGAAAGCTGTTTTGGTGGAAACAGATGGGTTTTTATCATGAGAAACAGAATTAGCCCTCGACGTCCGAACAACTTTTTTTTGAAAAAATCCCTAAGCCGCGCGGTCACAATTTCAGCAAAAATCTGAGGTTTTGCAATTCACTCAGAAATGGTGCCAAACTGTTGCAAACGATCCCCTGAAAGCTGTTTCGGTGGAAACAGATGGGATTTAAACATCAGAAACAGAATTAGCCCTCGACGTCTGAACAACTTTTTTTTGAAAAAATCTCTAACCCGCGCGGTCACAATTTCAGCAAAAATCTGACGTTCTGCAATTCACTCAAAAATGGTGCCAAACGGTTGCAAAGGATCCCCCGAAAGCTGTTTCGGTGGAAACAGATGGGTTTTAAACATCAGAAACAGAATTAGCACTCGACGTCTGAACAACTTTTTTTTGAAAAAATCCCTAAGCCGCGCGGTCACAATTTCAGCAAAAATCTGACGTTCTGCAATTCACTCAGAAATGGTGCCAAACTGTTGCAAACGATCCCCTGAAAGCTGTTTCGGTGGAAACAGAAGGGTTTTTATCATCAGAAACAGAATTAGCCCTCAACGTCTGAACAACTTTTTTTGAAAAAATCCCTAAGGCGCGCGGTCACAATTTCAGCAAAAATCTGACGTTCTGCAATTCACTCAAAAATGGTGCCAAACTGTTGCAAACGATCCACTGAAAGCTGTTTCGGTGGAAACAGATGGGTTTTTATCATCACAAACAGAATTAGCCCTCAAAGTCTGAACTTGCGGAACAACCTTATTTTTAAAAAATCCCTAAGCCGCGCGGTCACAATTTCAGCAAAAATCTGACGTTCTGCAATTCGCTCAGAAATGGTGCCAAACTGTTGGAAACGATCCCCTGAAAGCTGTTTCGGTGGAAACAGATGGGTTTTTATCATGAGAAACAGAATTAGCCCTCGACGTCCGAACAACTTTTTTTTGAAAAAATCCCTAAGGCGCGCGGTCACAATTTCAGCAAAAATCTGACGTTCTGCAATTCACTCAGAAATGGTGCCAAACTGTTGGAAACGATCCCCTGAAAGCTGTTTCGGTGGAAACAGATGGGTTTTTATCATCACAAACAGAATTAGCCCTCGAAGTCTGAACTTGCGGAACAACCTTATTTTGAAAAAATCCATAAGCCGCTCGGTCACAATTTCAGCAAAAATCTGACGTTCTGCAATTCACTCAGAAATGGTGCCAAACTGTTGCAAACGATCCCCTGAAAGCTGTTTCGGTGGAAACAGATGGGGTTAAACATCAGAAACAGAATTAGCCCTCAACGTCTGAAAAACTTTTTTTTGAAAAAATCCCTAAGGCGCACGGTCACAATTTCAGCAAAAATCTGACGTTCTGCAATTCACTCAAAAATGGTGCCAAACTGTTGCAAACGATCCCCTGAAAGCTTTTTTGGTGGAAACAGATGGGTTTTTATCATGAGAAACAGAATTAGCCCTCGACGTCCGAACAACTTTTTTTTGAAAAAATCTCTAAGCCACGCGGTCACAATTTCAGCAAAAATCTGACGTTCTGCAATTCACTCAGAAAAGGTGCCAAACTGTTGCAAACGATCCCCTGAAAGCTGTTTCGGTGGAAACAGATGGGTTTTTATCATCACAAACAGAATTAGCCCTCGAAGTCTGATCTTGCGGAACAACCTTATTTTTGAAAAATCCCTAAGCCGCGCGGTCACAATTTCAGCAAAAATCTGACGTTCTGCAATTCACTCAGAAATGGTGCCAAACTGTTGCAAACGATCCCCTGAAAGCTGTTTCGGTGGAAACAGATGGGTTTTTATCATGAGAAACAGAATTAGCCCTCGACGTCCGAACAACTTTTTTTTGAAAAAATCCCTAAGCCGCGCGGTCACAATTTCAGCAAAAATCTGAGGTTTTGCAATTCACTCAGAAATGGTGCCAAACTGTTGCAAACGATCCCCTGAAAGCTGTTTCGGTGGAAACAGATGGGTTTTTATCATCACAAACAGAATTAGCCCTCGAAGTCTGATCTTGCGGAACAACCTTATTTTTAAAAAATCCCTAAGGCGCGCGGTCACAATTTCAGCAAAAATCTGACGTTCTGCAATTCACTCAGAAATGGTGCCAAACTGTTGGAAACGATCCCCTGAAAGCTGTTTCGGTGGAAACAGATGGGTTTTTATCATGAGAAACAGAATTAGCCCTCGACGTCCGAACAACTTTTTTTTGAAAAAATCCCTAAGGCGCGCGGTCACAATTTCAGCAAAAATCTGACGTTCTGCAATTCACTCAGAAATGGTGCCAAACTGTTGCAAACGATCCCCTGAAAGCTGTTTCGGTGGAAACAGATGGGTTTTTTTCATCACAAACAGAATTAGCCCTCGAAGTCTGAACTTGCGGAACAACCTTATTTTGAAAAAATCCCTAAGCCGCTCGGTCACAATTTCAGCAAAAATCTGACGTTCTGCAATTCACTCAGAAATGGTGCCAAACTGTTGCAAACGATCCACTGAAAGCTGTTTCGGTGGAAACAGATGGGTTTTTATCATCACAAACAGAATTAGCCCTCAAAGTCTGAACTTGCGGAACAACCTTATTTTTAAAAAATCCCTAAGCCGCGCGGTCACAATTTCAGCAAAAATCTGACGTTCTGCAATTCGCTCAGAAATGGTGCCAAACTGTTGGAAACGATCCCCTGAAAGCTGTTTCGGTGGAAACAGATGGGTTTTTATCATGAGAAACAGAATTAGCCCTCGACGTCCGAACAACTTTTTTTTGAAAAAATCCCTAAGGCGCGCGGTCACAATTTCAGCAAAAATCTGACGTTCTGCAATTCACTCAGAAATGGTGCCAAACTGTTGGAAACGATCCCCTGAAAGCTGTTTCGGTGGAAACAGATGGGTTTTTATCATCACAAACAGAATTAGCCCTCGAAGTCTGAACTTGCGGAACAACCTTATTTTGAAAAAATCCATAAGCCGCTCGGTCACAATTTCAGCAAAAATCTGACGTTCTGCAATTCACTCAGAAATGGTGCCAAACTGTTGCAAACGATCCCCTGAAAGCTGTTTCGGTGGAAACAGATGGGGTTAAACATCAGAAACAGAATTAGCCCTCAACGTCTGAAAAACTTTTTTTTGAAAAAATCCCTAAGGCGCACGGTCACAATTTCAGCAAAAATCTGACGTTCTGCAATTCACTCAAAAATGGTGCCAAACTGTTGCAAACGATCCCCTGAAAGCTTTTTTGGTGGAAACAGATGGGTTTTTATCATGAGAAACAGAATTAGCCCTCGACGTCCGAACAACTTTTTTTTGAAAAAATCTCTAAGCCACGCGGTCACAATTTCAGCAAAAATCTGACGTTCTGCAATTCACTCAGAAAAGGTGCCAAACTGTTGCAAACGATCCCCTGAAAGCTGTTTCGGTGGAAACAGATGGGTTTTTATCATCACAAACAGAATTAGCCCTCGAAGTCTGATCTTGCGGAACAACCTTATTTTTGAAAAATCCCTAAGCCGCGCGGTCACAATTTCAGCAAAAATCTGACGTTCTGCAATTCACTCAGAAATGGTGCCAAACTGTTGCAAACGATCCCCTGAAAGCTGTTTCGGTGGAAACAGATGGGTTTTTATCATGAGAAACAGAATTAGCCCTCGACGTCCGAACAACTTTTTTTTGAAAAAATCCCTAAGCCGCGCGGTCACAATTTCAGCAAAAATCTGAGGTTTTGCAATTCACTCAGAAATGGTGCCAAACTGTTGCAAACGATCCCCTGAAAGCTGTTTCGGTGGAAACAGATGGGTTTTTATCATCACAAACAGAATTAGCCCTCGAAGTCTGATCTTGCGGAACAACCTTATTTTTAAAAAATCCCTAAGGCGCGCGGTCACAATTTCAGCAAAAATCTGACGTTCTGCAATTCACTCAGAAATGGTGCCAAACTGTTGGAAACGATCCCCTGAAAGCTGTTTCGGTGGAAACAGATGGGTTTTTATCATGAGAAACAGAATTAGCCCTCGACGTCCGAACAACTTTTTTTTGAAAAAATCCCTAAGGCGCGCGGTCACAATTTCAGCAAAAATCTGACGTTCTGCAATTCACTCAGAAATGGTGCCAAACTGTTGCAAACGATCCCCTGAAAGCTGTTTCGGTGGAAACAGATGGGTTTTTTTCATCACAAACAGAATTAGCCCTCGAAGTCTGAACTTGCGGAACAACCTTATTTTGAAAAAATCCCTAAGCCGCTCGGTCACAATTTCAGCAAAAATCTGACGTTCTGCAATTCACTCAGAAATGGTGCCAAACTGTTGCAAACGATCCCCTGAAAGCTGTTTCGGTGGAAACAGATGGGGTTAAACATCAGAAACAGAATTAGCCCTCAACGTCTGAAAAACTTTTTTTTGAAAAAATCCCTAAGGCGCACGGTCACAATTTCAGCAAAAATCTGACGTTCTGCAATTCACTCAAAAATGGTGCCAAACTGTTGCAAACGATCCCCTGAAAGCTTTTTTGGTGGAAACAGATGGGTTTTTATCATGAGAAACAGAATTAGCCCTCGACGTCCGAACAACTTTTTTTTGAAAAAATCCCTAAGCCGCGCGGTCACAATTTCAGCAAAAATCTGAGGTTTTGCAATTCACTCAGAAATGGTGCCAAACTGTTGCAAACGATCCCCTGAAAGCTGTTTCGGTGGAAACAGATGGGTTTTTATCATCACAAACAGAATTAGCCCTCGAAGTCTGATCTTGCGGAACAACCTTATTTTTAAAAAATCCCTAAGGCACGCGGTCACAATTTCAGCAAAAATCTGACGTTCTGCAATTCACTCAGAAATGGTGCCAAACTGTTGGAAACGATCCCCTGAAAGCTGTTTCGGTGGAAACAGATGGGTTTTTATCATGAGAAACAGAATTAGCCCTCGACGTCCGAACAACTTTTTTTTGAAAAAATCCCTAAGGCGCGCGGTCACAATTTCAGCAAAAATCTGACGTTCTGCAATTCACTCAGAAATGGTGCCAAACTGTTGCAAACGATCCCCTGAAAGCTGTTTCGGTGGAAACAGATGGGTTTTTATCATCACAAACAGAATTAGCCCTCGAAGTCTGAACTTGCGGAACAACCTTATTTTGAAAAAATCCCTAAGCCGCTCGGTCACAATTTCAGCAAAAATCTGACGTTCTGCAATTCACTCAGAAATGGTGCCAAACTGTTGCAAACGATCCCCTGAAAGCTGTTTCGGTGGAAACAGATGGGGTTAAACATCAGAAACAGAATTAGCCCTCAACGTCTGAAAAACTTTTTTTTGAAAAAATCCCTAAGGCGCACGGTCACAATTTCAGCAAAAATCTGACGTTCTGCAATTCACTCAAAAATGGTGCCAAACTGTTGCAAACGATCCCCTGAAAGCTTTTTTGGTGGAAACAGATGGGTTTTTATCATGAGAAACAGAATTAGCCCTCGACGTCCGAACAACTTTTTTTTGAAAAAATCTCTAAGCCACGCGGTCACAATTTCAGCAAAAATCTGACGTTCTGCAATTCACTCAGAAAAGGTGCCAAACTGTTGCAAACGATCCCCTGAAAGCTGTTTCGGTGGAAACAGATGGGTTTTTATCATCACAAACAGAATTAGCCCTCGAAGTCTGATCTTGCGGAACAACCTTATTTTTAAAAAATCCCTAAGCCGCGCGGTCACAATTATAGCAAAAATCTGACGTTCTGCAATTCACTCAGAAATGGTGCCAAACTGTTGCAAACGATCCCCTGAAAGCTGTTTCGGTGGAAACAGATGGGTTTTTATCATCACAAACAGAATTAGCCCTCGACGTCCGAACAACTTTTTTTTGAAAAAATCCCTAAGCCGCGCGGTCACAATTTCAGCAAAAATCCGAGGTTTTGCAATTCACTCAGAAATGGTGCCAAACTGTTGCAAACGATCCCCTGAAAGCTGTTTCGGTGGAAACAGATGGGTTTTTATCATCACAAACAGAATTAGCCCTCGAAGTCTGATCTTGCGGAACAACCTTATTTTTAAAAAATCCCTAAGCCGCGCGGTCACAATTTCAGCAAAAATCTGACGTTCTGCAATTCACTCAGAAATGGTGCCAAACTGTTGCAAACGATCCCCTGAAAGCTGTTTCGGTGGAAACAGATGGGTTTTTATCATCACAAACAGAATTAGCCCTCAACGTCTGAACAACTTTTTTTTGAAAAAATCCCTAAGCCGCGCGGTCACAATTTCAGCAAAAATCTGACGTTGTGCAATTCGCTCAGAAATGGTGCCAAACTGTTGCAAACGATCCCCTGAAAGCTGTTTCGGTGGAAACAGATGGGTTTTTATCATCAGAAACCGATTTATCCCTCGACGTCTGAAGAACTTTTTTTGAAAAAAACCCTAAGCCGCGCGGTCACAATTTCAGCAAAAATCTGACGTTCTGCAATTCACTCAGAAATGGTGCCAAACTGTTGCAAACGATTCCCTGAAAGCTGTTTCGGTGGAAACAGATGGGTTTTTATCATCACAAACAGAATTAGCCCTCAACGTCTGAACAACTTTTTTTTGAAAAAATCCCTAAGGCGCGCGGTCACAATTTCAGCAAAAATCTGACGTTCTGCAATTCACTCAGAAATGGTGCCAAACTGTTGGAAACGATCCCCTGAAAGCTGTTTCGGTGGAAACAGATGGGTTTTTATCATCACAAACAGAATTAGCCCTCGAAGTCTGAACTTGCAGAACAACCTTATTTTGAAAAAATCCCTAAGCCGCTCGGTCACAATTTCAGCAAAAATCTGACGTTCTGCAATTCACTCAGAAATGGTGCCAAACTGTTGCAAACGATCCCCTGAAAGCTGTTTCGGTGGAAACAGATGGGGTTAAACATCAGAAACAGAATTAGCCCTCAACGTCTGAAAAACTTTTTTTTGAAAAAATCCCTAAGGCGCACGGTCACAATTTCAGCAAAAATCTGACGTTCTGCAATTCACTCAGAAATGGTGCCAAACTGTTGCAAACGATCCCCTGAAAGCTTTTTTGGTGGAAACAGATGGGTTTTTATCATGAGAAACAGAATTAGCCCTCGACGTCCGAACAACCTTATTTTTAAAAAATCCCTAAGGCGCGCGGTCACAATTTCAGCAAAAATCTGACGTTCTGCAATTCACTCAGAAATGGTGCCAAACTGTTGCAAACGATCCCCTGAAAGCTGTTTCGGTGGAAACAGATGGGTTTTTATCATGAGAAACAGAATTAGCCCTCGACGTCCGAACAACTTTTTTTTGAAAAAATCCCTAAGCCGCGCGGTCACAATTTCAGCAAAAATCTGAGGTTTTGCAATTCACTCAGAAATGGTGCCAAACTGTTGCAAACGATCCCCTGAAAGCTGTTTCGGTGGAAACAGATGGGATTTAAACATCAGAAACAGAATTAGCCCTCGACGTCTGAACAACTTTTTTTTGAAAAAATCCCTAAGCCGCGCGGTCACAATTTCAGCAAAAATCTGACGTTCTGCAATTCACTCAGAAATGGTGCCAAACTGTTGCAAACGATCCCCTGAAAGCTGTTTCGGTGGAAACAGAAGGGTTTTTATCATCAGAAACAGAATTAGCCCTCAACGTCTGAACAACTTTTTTTTGAAAAAATCCCTAAGGTACGCGGTCACAATTTCAGCAAAAATCTGACGTTCTGCAATTCACTCAGAAATGGTGCCAAACTGTTGCAAACGATCCCCTGAAAGCTGTTTCGGTGGAAACAGATGGGTTTTTATCATCACAAACAGAATTAGCCCTCGAAGTCTGAACTTGCGGAACAACCTTATTTTTAAAAAATCCCTAAGCCGCGCGGTCACAATTTCAGCAAAAATCTGACGTTCTGCAATTCGCTCAGAAATGGTGCCAAACTGTTGGAAACGATCCCCTGAAAGCTGTTTCGGTGGAAACAGATGGGTTTTTATCATCACAAACAGAATTAGCCCTCGACGTCCGAACAACTTTTTGTTGAAAAAATCCCTAAGGCGCGCGGTCACAATTTCAGCAAAAATCTGACGTTCTGCAATTCACTCAGAAATGGTGCCAAACTGTTGGAAACGATCCCCTGAAAGCTGTTTCGGTGGAAACAGATGGGTTTTTATCATCACAAACAGAATTAGCCCTCGAAGTCTGAACTTGCGGAACAACCTTATTTTGAAAAAATCCCTAAGCCGCTCGGTCACAATTTCAGCAAAAATCTGACGTTCTGCAATTCACTCAGAAATGGTGCCAAACTGTTGCAAACGATCCCCTGAAAGCTGTTTCGGTGGAAACAGATGGGGTTAAACATCAGAAACAGAATTAGCCCTCAACGTCTGAAAAACTTTTTTTTGAAAAAATCCCTAAGGCGCACGGTCACAATTTCAGCAAAAATCTGACGTTCTGCAATTCACTCAAAAATGGTGCCAAACTGTTGCAAACGATCCCCTGAAAGCTTTTTTGGTGGAAACAGATGGGTTTTTATCATGAGAAACAGAATTAGCCCTCGACGTCCGAACAACTTTTTTTTGAAAAAATCTCTAAGCCACGCGGTCACAATTTCAGCAAAAATCTGACGTTCTGCAATTCACTCAGAAAAGGTGCCAAACTGTTGCAAACGATCCCCTGAAAGCTGTTTCGGTGGAAACAGATGGGTTTTTATCATCAGAAACAGAATTAGCCCTCGAAGTCTGATCTTGCGGAACAACCTTATTTTTAAAAAATCCCTAAGCCGCGCGGTCACAATTTCAGCAAAAATCTGACGTTCTGCAATTCACTCAGAAATGGTGCCAAACTGTTGCAAACGATCCCCTGAAAGCTGTTTCGGTGGAAACAGATGGGTTTTTATCATGAGAAACAGAATTAGCCCTCGACGTCCGAACAACTTTTTTTTGAAAAAATCCCTAAGCCGCGCGGTCACAATTTCAGCAAAAATCTGAGGTTTTGCAATTCACTCAGAAATGGTGCCAAACTGTTGCAAACGATCCCCTGAAAGCTGTTTCGGTGGAAACAGATGGGTTTTTATCATCAGAAACAGAATTAGCCCTCAACGTCTGAAAAACTTTTTTTTGAAAAAATCCCTAAGCCGCGCGGTCACAATTTCAGCAAAAATCTGACGTTCTGCAATTCACTCAGAAATGGTGCCAAACTGTTGCAAACGATTCCCTGAAAGCTGTTTCGGTGGAAACAGATGGGTTTTTATCATCACAAACAGAATTAGCCCTCGAAGTCTGATCTTGCGGAACAACCTTATTTTTAAAAAATCCCTAAGCCGCGCGGTCACAATTTCAGCAAAAATCTGACGTTCTGCAATTCACTCAGAAATGGTCCCAAACTGTTGCAAACGATCCCCTGAAAGCTGTTTCGGTGGAAACAGATGGGTTTTTATCATGAGAAACAGAATTAGCCCTCGACGTCCGAACAACTTTTTTTTGAAAAAATCCCTAAGCCGCGCGGTCACAATTTCAGCAAAAATCTGACGTTCTGCAATTCACTCAAAAATGGTGCCAAACTGTTGCAAACGATCCCCTGAAAGCTTTTTTGGTGGAAACAGATGCGTTTTTATCATGCGAAACAGAATTAGCCCTCGACGTCCGAACAACTTTTTTTTGAAAAAATCTCTAAGCCACGCGGTCACAATTTCAGCAAAAATCTGACGTTCTGCAATTCACTCAGAAAAGGTGCCAAACTGTTGCAAACGATCCCCTGAAAGCTGTTTCGGTGGAAACAGATGGGTTTTTATCATCACAAACAGAATTAGCCCTCGAAGTCTGATCTTGCGGAACAACCTTATTTTTAAAAAATCCCTAAGCCGCGCGGTCACAATTTCAGCAAAAATCTGACGTTCTGCAATTCACTCAGAAATGGTGCCAAACTGTTGCAAACGATCCCCTGAAAGCTGTTTCGGTGGAAACAGATGGGTTTTTATCATGAGAAACAGAATTAGCCCTCGACGTCCGAACAACTTTTTTTTGAAAAAATCCCTAAGCCGCGCGGTCACAATTTCAGCAAAAATCTGAGGTTTTGCAATTCACTCAGAAATGGTGCCAAACTGTTGCAAACGATCCCCTGAAAGCTGTTTCGGTGGAAACAGATGGGTTTTTATCATCACAAACAGAATTAGCCCTCGAAGTCTGATCTTGCGGAATAACCTTATTTTTAAAAAATCCCTAAGGCGCGCGGTCACAATTTCAGCAAAAATCTGACGTTCTGCAATTCACTCAGAAATGGTGCCAAACTGTTGGAAACGATCCCCTGAAAGCTGTTTCGGTGGAAACAGATGGGTTTTTATCATGAGAAACAGAATTAGCCCTCGACGTCCGAACAACTTTTTTTTGAAAAAATCCCTAAGGCGCGCGGTCACAATTTCAGCAAAAATCTGACGTTCTGCAATTCACTCAGAAATGGTGCCAAACTGTTGCAAACGATCCCCTGAAAGCTGTTTCGGTGGAAACAGATGGGTTTTTTCCATCACAAACAGAATTAGCCCTCGAAGTCTGAACTTGCGGAACAACCTTATTTTGAAAAAATCCCTAAGCCGCTCGGTCACAATTTCAGCAAAAATCTGACGTTCTGCAATTCACTCAGAAATGGTGCCAAACTGTTGCAAACGATCCCCTGAAAGCTGTTTCGGTGGAAACAGATGGGGTTAAACATCAGAAACAGAATTAGCCCTCAACGTCTGAAAAACTTTTTTTTTAAAAAATCCCTAAGGCGCACGGTCACAATTTCAGCAAAAATCTGACGTTCTGCAATTCACTCAAAAATGGTGCCAAACTGTTGCAAACGATCCCCTGAAAGCTGTTTCGGTGGAAACAAATGGGTTTTTATCATCACAAACAGAATTAGCCCTCAACGTCTGAACAACTTTTTTTTGAAAAAATCCCTAAGCCGCGCGGTCACAATTTCAGCAAAAATCTGACGTTCTGCAATTCGCTCAGAAATGGTGCCAAACTGTTGCAAACGATCCCCTGAAAGCTGTTTCGGTGGAAACAGATGGGTTTTTATCATCAGAAACCGATTTATCCCTCGACGTCTGAAGAACTTTTTTTGAAAAAAACCCTAAGCCGCGCGGTCACAATTTCAGCAAAAATCTGACTTTCTGCAATTCACTCAGAAAAGGTGCCAAACTGTTGCAAACGATCCCCTGAAAGCTGTTTCGGTGGAAACAGATGGGTTTTTATCATCACAAACAGAATTAGCCCTCGAAGTCTGATCTTGCGGAACAACCTTATTTTTAAAAAATCCCTAAGCCGCGCGGTCACAATTTCAGCAAAAATCTGACGTTCTGCAATTCACTCAGAAATGGTGCCAAACTGTTGCAAACGATCCCCTGAAAGCTGTTTCGGTGGAAACAGATGGGTTTTTATCATGAGAAACAGAATTAGCCCTCGACGTCCGAACAACTTTTTTTTGAAAAAATCCCTAAGCCGCGCGGTCACAATTTCAGCAAAAATCTGAGGTTTTGCAATTCACTCAGAAATGGTGCCAAACTGTTGCAAACGATCCCCTGAAAGCTGTTTCGGTGGAAACAGATGGGTTTTTATCATCAGAAACCGATTTATCCCTCGACGTCTGAAGAACTTTTTTTGAAAAAAACCCTAAGCCGCGCGGTCACAATTTCAGCAAAAATCTGACGTTCTGCAATTCACTCAGAAATGGTGCCAAACTGTTGGAAACGATCCCCTGAAAGCTGTTTCGGTGGAAACAGATGGGTTTTTATCATGAGAAACAGAATTAGCCCTCGACGTCCGAACAACTTTTTTTTGAAAAAATCCCTAAGGCGCGCGGTCACAATTTCAGCAAAAATCTGACGTTCTGCAATTCACTCAGAAATGGTGCCAAACTGTTGCAAACGATCCCCTGAAAGCTGTTTCGGTGGAAACAGATGGGTTTTTTTCATCACAAACAGAATTAGCCCTCGAAGTCTGAACTTGCGGAACAACCTTATTTTGAAAAAATCCCTAAGCCGCTCGGTCACAATTTCAGCAAAAATCTGACGTTCTGCAATTCACTCAGAAATGGTGCCAAACTGTTGCAAACGATCCCCTGAAAGCTGTTTCGGTGGAAACAGATGGGGTTAAACATTAGAAACACAATTAGCCCTCAACGTCTGAAAAACTTTTTTTTGAAAAAATCCCTAAGGCGCACGGTCACAATTTCAGCAAAAATCTGACGTTCTGCAATTCACTCAGAAATGGTGCCAAACTGTTGCAAACGATCCCCTGAAAGCTGTTTCGGTGGAAACAGATGGGTTTTTATCATGAGAAACAGAATTAGCCCTCGACGTCCGAACAACTTTTTTTTGAAAAAATCCCTAAGCCGCGCGGTCACAATTTCAGCAAAAATCCGAGGTTTTGCAATTCACTCAGAAATGGTGCCAAACTCTTGCAAACGATCCCCTGAAAGCTGTTTCGGTGGAAACAGATGGGTTTTTATCATCACAAACAGAATTAGCCCTCGAACTCTGATCTTGCGGAACAACCTTATTTTTAAAAAATCCCTAAGGCGCGCGGTCACAATTTCAGCAAAAATCTGACGTTCTGCAATTCACTCAGAAATGGTGCCAAACTGTTGCAAACGATCCCCTGAAAGCTGTTTCGGTGGAAACAGATGGGTTTTTATCATGAGAAACAGAATTAGCCCTCGACGTCCGAACAACTTTTTTTTGAAAAAATCCCTAAGCCGCGCGGTCACAATTTCAGCAAAAATCTGACGTTCTGCAATTCACTCAAAAATGGTGCCAAACTGTTGCAAACGATCCCCTGAAAGCTTTTTTGGTGGAAACAGATGCGTTTTTATCATGCGAAACAGAATTAGCCCTCGACGTCCGAACAACTTTTTTTTAAAAAAATCTCTAAGCCACGCGGTCACAATTTCAGCAAAAATCTGACGTTCTGCAATTCACTCAGAAAAGGTGCCAAACTGTTGCAAACGATCCCCTGAAAGCTGTTTCGGTGGAAACAGATGGGTTTTTATCATCACAAACAGAATTAGCCCTCGAAGTCTGATCTTGCGGAACAACCTTATTTTTAAAAAATCCCTAAGCCGCGCGGTCACAATTTCAGCAAAAATCTGACGTTCTGCAATTCACTCAGAAATGGTGCCAAACTGTTGCAAACGATCCCCTGAAAGCTGTTTCGGTGGAAACAGATGGGTTTTTATCATGAGAAACAGAATTAGCCCTCGACGTCCGAACAACTTTTTTTTGAAAAAATCCCTAAGCCGCGCGGTCACAATTTCAGCAAAAATCTGAGGTTTTGCAATTCACTCAGAAATGGTGCCAAACTGTTGCAAACGATCCCCTGAAAGCTGTTTCGGTGGAAACAGATGGGTTTTTATCATCACAAACAGAATTAGCCCTCGAAGTCTGATCTTGCGGAATAACCTTATTTTTAAAAAATCCCTAAGGCGCGCGGTCACAATTTCAGCAAAAATCTGACGTTCTGCAATTCACTCAGAAATGGTGCCAAACTGTTGGAAACGATCCCCTGAAAGCTGTTTCGGTGGAAACAGATGGGTTTTTATCATGAGAAACAGAATTAGCCCTCGACGTCCGAACAACTTTTTTTTGAAAAAATCCCTAAGGCGCGCGGTCACAATTTCAGCAAAAATCTGATGTTCTGCAATTCACTCAGAAATGGTGCCAAACTGTTGCAAACGATCCCCTGAAAGCTGTTTCGGTGGAAACAGATGGGTTTTTTTCATCACAAACAGAATTAGCCCTCGAAGTCTGAACTTGCGGAACAACCTTATTTTGAAAAAATCCCTAAGCCGCTCGGTCACAATTTCAGCAAAAATCTGACGTTCTGCAATTCACTCAGAAATGGTGCCAAACTGTTGCAAACGATCCCCTGAAAGCTGTTTCGGTGGAAACAGATGGGGTTAAACATCAGAAACAGAATTAGCCCTCAACGTCTGAAAAACTTTTTTTTTAAAAAATCCCTAAGGCGCACGGTCACAATTTCAGCAAAAATCTGACGTTCTGCAATTCACTCAAAAATGGTGCCAAACTGTTGCAAACGATCCCCTGAAAGCTGTTTCGGTGGAAACAAATGGGTTTTTATCATCACAAACAGAATTAGCCCTCAACGTCTGAACAACTTTTTTTTGAAAAAATCCCTAAGCCGCGCGGTCACAATTTCAGCAAAAATCTGACGTTCTGCAATTCGCTCAGAAATGGTGCCAAACTGTTGCAAACGATCCCCTGAAAGCTGTTTCGGTGGAAACAGATGGGTTTTTATCATCAGAAACCGATTTATCCCTCGACGTCTGAAGAACTTTTTTTGAAAAAAACCCTAAGCCGCGCGGTCACAATTTCAGCAAAAATCTGACTTTCTGCAATTCACTCAGAAAAGGTGCCAAACTGTTGCAAACGATCCCCTGAAAGCTGTTTCGGTGGAAACAGATGGGTTTTTTCCTTCACAAACAGAATTAGCCCTCGAAGTCTGAACTTGCGGAACAACCTTATTTTGAAAAAATCCCTAAGCCGCTCGGTCACAATTTCAGCAAAAATCTGACGTTCTGCAATTCACTCAGAAATGGTGCCAAACTGTTGCAAACGATCCCCTGAAAGCTGTTTCGGTGGAAACAGATGGGGTTAAACATCAGAAACAGAATTAGCCCTCAACGTCTGAAAAACTTTTTTTTTAAAAAATCCCTAAGGCGCACGGTCACAATTTCAGCAAAAATCTGACTTTCTGCAATTCACTCAGAAAAGGTGCCAAACTGTTGCAAACGATCCCCTGAAAGCTGTTTCGGTGGAAACAGATGGGTTTTTATCATCACAAACAGAATTAGCCCTCGAAGTCTGATCTTGCGGAACAACCTTATTTTTAAAAAATCCCTAAGCCGCGCGGTCACAATTTCAGCAAAAATCTGACGTTCTGCAATTCACTCAGAAATGGTGCCAAACTGTTGCAAACGATCCCCTGAAAGCTGTTTCGGTGGAAACAGATGGGTTTTTATCATGAGAAACAGAATTAGCCCTCGACGTCCGAACAACTTTTTTTTGAAAAAATCCCTAAGCCGCGCGGTCACAATTTCAGCAAAAATCTGAGGTTTTGCAATTCACTCAGAAATGGTGCCAAACTGTTGCAAACGATCCCCTGAAAGCTGTTTCGGTGGAAACAGATGGGTTTTTATCATCACAAACAGAATTAGCCCTCGACGTCCGAACAACTTTTTTTTGAAAAAATCCCTAAGCCGCGCGGTCACAATTTCAGCAAAAATCCGAGGTTTTGCAATTCACTCAGAAATGGTGCCAAACTCTTGCAAACGATCCCCTGAAAGCTGTTTCGGTGGAAACAGATGGGTTTTTATCATCACAAACAGAATTAGCCCTCGAAGTCTGATCTTGCGGAACAACCTTATTTTTAAAAAATCCCTAAGGCGCGCGGTCACAATTTCAGCAAAAATCTGACGTTCTGCAATTCACTCAGAAATGGTGCCAAACTGTTGCAAACGATCCCCTGAAAGCTGTTTCGGTGGAAACAGATGGGTTTTTATCATCACAAACAGAATTAGCCCTCGAAGTCTGATCTTGCGGAACAACCTTATTTTTAAAAAATCCCTAAGCCGCGCGGTCACAATTTCAGCAAAAATCTGACGTTCTGCAATTCACTCAGAAATGGTGCCAAACTGTTGCAAACGATCCCCTGAAAGCTGTTTCGGTGGAAACAGATGGGTTTTTATCATGAGAAACAGAATTAGCCCTCGACGTCCGAACAACTTTTTTTTGAAAAAATCCCTAAGCCGCGCGGTCACAATTTCAGCAAAAATCTGACGTTCTGCAATTCACTCAAAAATGGTGCCAAACTGTTGCAAACGATCCCCTGAAAGCTTTTTTGGTGGAAACAGATGCGTTTTTATCATGCGAAACAGAATTAGCCCTCGACGTCCGAACAACTTTTTTTTGAAAAAATCTCTAAGCCACGCGGTCACAATTTCAGCAAAAATCTGACGTTCTGCAATTCACTCAGAAAAGGTGCCAAACTGTTGCAAACGATCCCCTGAAAGCTGTTTCGGTGGAAACAGATGGGTTTTTATCATCACAAACAGAATTAGCCCTCGAAGTCTGATCTTGCGGAACAACCTTATTTTTAAAAAATCCCTAAGCCGCGCGGTCACAATTTCAGCAAAAATCTGACGTTCTGCAATTCACTCAGAAATGGTGCCAAACTGTTGCAAACGATCCCCTGAAAGCTGTTTCGGTGGAAACAGATGGGTTTTTATCATGAGAAACAGAATTAGCCCTCGACGTCCGAACAACTTTTTTTTGAAAAAATCCCTAAGCCGCGCGGTCACAATTTCAGCAAAAATCTGAGGTTTTGCAATTCACTCAGAAATGGTGCCAAACTGTTGCAAACGATCCCCTGAAAGCTGTTTCGGTGGAAACAGATGGGTTTTTATCATCACAAACAGAATTAGCCCTCGAAGTCTGATCTTGCGGAATAACCTTATTTTTAAAAAATCCCTAAGGCGCGCGGTCACAATTTCAGCAAAAATCTGACGTTCTGCAATTCACTCAGAAATGGTGCCAAACTGTTGGAAACGATCCCCTGAAAGCTGTTTCGGTGGAAACAGATGGGTTTTTATCATGAGAAACAGAATTAGCCCTCGACGTCCGAACAACTTTTTTTTGAAAAAATCCCTAAGGCGCGCGGTCACAATTTCAGCAAAAATCTGACGTTCTGCAATTCACTCAGAAATGGTGCCAAACTGTTGCAAACGATCCCCTGAAAGCTGTTTCGGTGGAAACAGATGGGTTTTTTTCATCACAAACAGAATTAGCCCTCGAAGTCTGAACTTGCGGAACAACCTTATTTTGAAAAAATCCCTAAGCCGCTCGGTCACAATTTCAGCAAAAATCTGACGTTCTGCAATTCACTCAGAAATGGTGCCAAACTGTTGCAAACGATCCCCTGAAAGCTGTTTCGGTGGAAACAGATGGGGTTAAACATCAGAAACAGAATTAGCCCTCAACGTCTGAAAAACTTTTTTTTAAAAAAATCCCTAAGGCGCACGGTCACAATTTCAGCAAAAATCTGACGTTCTGCAATTCACTCAAAAATGGTGCCAAACTGTTGCAAACGATCCCCTGAAAGCTGTTTCGGTGGAAACAAATGGGTTTTTATCATCACAAACAGAATTAGCCCTCAACGTCTGAACAACTTTTTTTTGAAAAAATCCCTAAGCCGCGCGGTCACAATTTCAGCAAAAATCTGACGTTCTGCAATTCGCTCAGAAATGGTGCCAAACTGTTGCAAACGATCCCCTGAAAGCTGTTTCGGTGGAAACAGATGGGTTTTTATCATCAGAAACCGATTTATCCCTCGACGTCTGAAGAACTTTTTTTGAAAAAAACCCTAAGCCGCGCGGTCACAATTTCAGCAAAAATCTGACTTTCTGCAATTCACTCAGAAAAGGTGCCAAACTGTTGCAAACGATCCCCTGAAAGCTGTTTCGGTGGAAACAGATGGGTTTTTATCATCACAAACAGAATTAGCCCTCGAAGTCTGATCTTGCGGAACAACCTTATTTTTAAAAAATCCCTAAGCCGCGCGGTCACAATTTCAGCAAAAATCTGACGTTCTGCAATTCACTCAGAAATGGTGCCAAACTGTTGCAAACGATCCCCTGAAAGCTGTTTCGGTGGAAACAGATGGGTTTTTATCATGAGAAACAGAATTAGCCCTCGACGTCCGAACAACTTTTTTTTGAAAAAATCCCTAAGCCGCGCGGTCACAATTTCAGCAAAAATCTGAGGTTTTGCAATTCACTCAGAAATGGTGCCAAACTGTTGCAAACGATCCCCTGAAAGCTGTTTCGGTGGAAACAGATGGGTTTTTATCATCACAAACAGAATTAGCCCTCGAAGTCTGATCTTGCGGAACAACCTTATTTTTAAAAAATCCCTAAGGCGCGCGGTCACAATTTCAGCAAAAATCTGACGTTCTGCAATTCACTCAGAAATGGTGCCAAACTGTTGGAAACGATCCCCTGAAAGCTGTTTCGGTGGAAACAGATGGGTTTTTATCATGAGAAACAGAATTAGCCCTCGACGTCCGAACAACTTTTTTTTGAAAAAATCCCTAAGCCGCGCGGTCACAATTTCAGCAAAAATCTGAGGTTTTGCAATTCACTCAGAAATGGTGCCAAACTGTTGCAAACGATCCCCTGAAAGCTGTTTCGGTGGAAACAGATGGGTTTTTATCATCACAAACAGAATTAGCCCTCGAAGTCTGATCTTGCGGAACAACCTTATTTTTAAAAAATCCCTAAGGCGCGCGGTCACAATTTCAGCAAAAATCTGACGTTCTGCAATTCACTCAGAAATGGTGCCAAACTGTTGCAAACGATCCCCTGAAAGCTGTTTCGGTGGAAACAGATGGGTTTTTATCATCACAAACAGAATTAGCCCTCGAAGTCTGATCTTGCGGAACAACCTTATTTTTAAAAAATCCCTAAGCCGCGCGGTCACAATTTCAGCAAAAATCTGACGTTCTGCAATTCACTCAGAAATGGTGCCAAACTGTTGCAAACGATCCCCTGAAAGCTGTTTCGGTGGAAACAGATGGGTTTTTATCATGAGAAACAGAATTAGCCCTCGACGTCCGAACAACTTTTTTTTGAAAAAATCCCTAAGCCGCGCGGTCACAATTTCAGCAAAAATCTGAGGTTTTGCAATTCACTCAGAAATGGTGCCAAACTGTTGCAAACGATCCCCTGAAAGCTGTTTCGGTGGAAACAGATGGGTTTTTATCATCACAAACAGAATTAGCCCTCGAAGTCTGATCTTGCGGAACAACCTTATTTTTAAAAAATCCCTAAGGCGTGCGGTCACAATTTCAGCAAAAATCTGACGTTCTGCAATTCACTCAGAAATGGTGCCAAACTGTTGGAAACGATCCCCTGAAAGCTGTTTCGGTGGAAACAGATGGGTTTTTATCATGAGAAACAGAATTAGCCCTCGACGTCCGAACAACTTTTTTTTGAAAAAATCCCTAAGGCGCGCGGTCACAATTTCAGCAAAAATCTGACGTTCTGCAATTCACTCAGAAATGGTGCCAAACTGTTGCAAACGATCCCCTGAAAGCTGTTTCGGTGGAAACAGATGGGTTTTTTTCATCACAAACAGAATTAGCCCTCGAAGTCTGAACTTGCGGAACAACCTTATTTTGAAAAAATCCCTAAGCCGCTCGGTCACAATTTCAGCAAAAATCTGACGTTCTGCAATTCACTCAGAAATGGTGCCAAACTGTTGCAAACGATCCCCTGAAAGCTGTTTCGGTGGAAACAGATGGGGTTAAACATCAGAAACACAATTAGCCCTCAACGTCTGAAAAACTTTTTTTTGAAAAAATCCCTAAGGCGCACGGTCACAATTTCAGCAAAAATCTGACGTTCTGCAATTCACTCAAAAATGGTGCCAAACTGTTGCAAACGATCCCCTGAAAGCTTTTTTGGTGGAAACAGATGGGTTTTTATCATGAGAAACAGAATTAGCCCTCGACGTCCGAACAACTTTTTTTTGAAAAAATCTCTAAGCCACGCGGTCACAATTTCAGCAAAAATCTGACGTTCTGCAATTCACTCAGAAAAGGTGCCAAACTGTTGCAAACGATCCCCTGAAAGCTGTTTCGGTGGAAACAGATGGGTTTTTATCATCACAAACAGAATTAGCCCTCGAAGTCTGATCTTGCGGAACAACCTTATTTTTAAAAAATCCCTAAGCCGCGCGGTCACAATTTCAGCAAAAATCTGACGTTCTGCAATTCACTCAGAAATGGTGCCAAACTGTTGCAAACGATCCCCTGAAAGCTGTTTCGGTGGAAACAGATGGGTTTTTATCATGAGAAACAGAATTAGCCCTCGACGTCCGAACAACTTTTTTTTGAAAAAATCCCTAAGCCGCGCGGTCACAATTTCAGCAAAAATCTGACGTTCTGCAATTCACTCAGAAATGGTGCCAAACTCTTGCAAACGATCCCCTGAAAGCTGTTTCGGTGGAAACAGATGGGTTTTTATCATCACAAACAGAATTAGCCCTCGAAGTCTGATCTTGCGGAACAACCTTATTTTTAAAAAATCCCTAAGCCGCGCGGTCAGAATTTCAGCAAAAATCTGACGTTCTGCAATTCACTCAGAAATGGTGCCAAACTGTTGCAAACGATCCCCTGAAAGCTGTTTCGGTGGAAACAGATGGGTTTTTATCATCACAAACAGAATTAGCCCTCAACGTCTGAACAACTTTTTTTTGAAAAAATCCCTAAGCCGCGCGGTCACAATTTCAGCAAAAATCTGACGTTCTGCAATTCGCTCAGAAATGGTGCCAAACTGTTGCAAACGATCCCCTGAAAGCTGTTTCGGTGGAAACAGATGGGTTTTTATCATCAGAAACCGATTTATCCCTCGACGTCTGAAGAACTTTTTTTGAAAAAAACCCTAAGCCGCGCGGTCACAATTTCAGCAAAAATCTGACTTTCTGCAATTCACTCAGAAAAGGTGCCAAACTGTTGCAAACGATCCCCTGAAAGCTGTTTCGGTGGAAACAGATGGGTTTTTATCATCACAAACAGAATTAGCCCTCGAAGTCTGATCTTGCGGAACAACCTTATTTTTAAAAAATCCCTAAGCCGCGCGGTCACAATTTCAGCAAAAATCTGACGTTCTGCAATTCGCTCAGAAATGGTGCCAAACTGTTGCAAACGATCCCCTGAAAGCTGTTTCGGTGGAAACAGATGGGTTTTTATCATCAGAAACCGATTTATCCCTCGATGTCTGAAGAACTTTTTTTGAAAAAAACCCTAAGCCGCGCGGTCACAATTTCAGCAAAAATCTGACTTTCTGCAATTCACTCAGAAAAGGTGCCAAACTGTTGCAAACGATCCCCTGAAAGCTGTTTCGGTGGAAACAGATGGGTTTTTATCATCACAAACAGAATTAGCCCTCGAAGTCTGATCTTGCGGAACAACCTTATTTTTAAAAAATCCCTAAGCCGCGCGGTCACAATTTCAGCAAAAATCTGACGTTCTGCAATTCACTCAGAAATGGTGCCAAACTGTTGGAAACGATCCCCTGAAAGCTGTTTCGGTGGAAACAGATGGGTTTTTATCATGAGAAACAGAATTAGCCCTCGACGTCCGAAGAACTTTTTTTTGAAAAAATCCCTAAGGCGCGCGGTCACAATTTCAGCAAAAATCTGAGGTTTTGCAATTCACTCAGAAATGGTGCCAAACTGTTGCAAACGATCCCCTGAAAGCTGTTTCGGTGGAAACAGATGGGATTTAAACATCAGAAACAGAATTAGCCCTCAACGTCTGAAAAACTTTTTTTTGAAAAAATCCCTAAGCCGCGCGGTCACAATTTCAGCAAAAATCTGACGTTCTGCAATTCACTCAGAAATGGTGCCAAACTGTTGCAAACGATTCCCTGAAAGCTGTTTCGGTGGAAACAGATGGGTTTTTATCATCACAAACAGAATTAGCCCTCAACGTCTGAACAACTTTTTTTTGAAAAAATCCCTAAGGCGCGCGGTTACAATTTCAGCAAAAATCTGATGTTCTGCAATTCACTCAGAAATGGTGCCAAACTGTTGCAAACGATCCCCTGAAAGCTGTTTCGGTGGAAACAGATGGGTTTTTATCATCACAAACAGAATTAGCCCTCGAAGTCTGATCTTGCGGAACAACCTTATTTTGAAAAAATCCCTAAGCCGCTCGGTCACAATTTCAGCAAAAATCTGACGTTCTGCAATTCCCTCAGAAATGGTGCCAAACTGTTGCAAACGATCCCCTGAAAGCTGTTTCGGTGGAAACAGATGGGGTTAAACATCAGAAACAGAATAAGCCCTCAACGTCTGAAAAACTTTTTTTTGAAAAAATCCCTAAGGCGCACGGTCACAATTTCAGCAAAAATCTGACGTTCTGCAATTCACTCAAAAATGGTGCCAAACTGTTGCAAACGATCCCCTGAAAGCTTTTTTGGTGGAAACAGATGGGTTTTTATCATGAGAAACAGAATTAGCCCTCGACGTCCAAACAACTTTTTTTTGAAAAAATCTCTAAGCCACGCGGTCACAATTTCAGCAAAAATCTGACGTTCTGCAATTCACTCAAAAATGGTGCCAAACTGTTGCAAACGATCCCCTGAAAGCTGTTTCGGTGGAAACAGATGGGTTTTAAACATCAGAAACCGATTTTTTCCTCGATGTCCGAACAATTTTTTTTTTGAAAAAATCCCTAAGCCGCGCGGTCACAATTTCATCAAAAATCTGACGTTCTGCAATTCACTCAGAAATGGTGCCAAACTGTTCCAAACGATCCCCTGAAAGCTTTTTTGGTGGAAACAGATGGGTTTTTATCATCAGAAACAGAATTAGCCCTCGTCGTCCGTACAACTTTTTGTTGAAAAAATCCCTAAGCCGCGCGGTCACAATCTCAGCAAAAACCTGACGTTCTGCAATTCACTCAAAAATGGTGCCAAACGGTTGCAAAGGATCCCCCGAAACCTGTTTCGGTGGAAACAGATGGGATTTAAACATCAGAAACAGAATTAGCCCTCAACGTCTGAACAACTTTTTTTTGAAAAAATATCTAACCCGCGCGGTCACAATTTCAGCAAAAATCTGACGTTCTGCAATTCACTCAAAAATGGTGCCAAACGGTTGCAAAGGATCCCCCGAAAGCTGTTTCGGTGGAAACAGATGGGTTTTAAACATCAGAAACAGAATTAGCCCTCGACGTCTGAACAACTTTTTTTTGAAAAAATCCCTAAGCCGCGCGTTCACAATTTCAGCAAAAATCTGACGTTCTGCAATTCACTCAGAAATGGTGCCAAACTGTTGCAAACGATCCCCTGAAAGCTGTTTCGGTGGAAACAGATGGGTTTTTATCATCACAAACAGAATTAGCCCTCGAAGTCTGAACTTGCGGAACAACCTTATTTTTAAAAAATCCCTAAGCCGCTCGCTCACAATTTCAGCAAAAATCTGACGTTCTGCAATTCACTCAGAAATGGTGCCAAACTGTTGCAAACGATCCCCTGAAAGCTGTTTCGGTGGAAACAGATGGGGTTAAACATCAGAAACAGAATTAGCCCTCAACGTCTGAAAAACTTTTTTTTGAAAAAATCCCTAAGGCGCACGGTCACAATTTCAGCAAAAATCTGACGTTCTTCAATTCACTCAAAAATGGTGCCAAACTGTTGCAAACGATCCCCTGAAAGCTTTTTGGGTGGAAACAGATGGGTTTTTATCATGAGAAACAGAATTAGCCCTCGACGTCCGAACAACTTTTTTTTGAAAAAATCTCTAAGCCACGCGGTCACAATTTCAGCAAAAATCTGACGTTCTGCAATTCACTCAGAAAAGGTGCCGAACTGTTGCAAACGATCCCCTGAAAGCTGTTTCGGTGGAAACAGATGGGTTTTTATCATGAGAAACAGAATTAGCCCTCGACGTCCGAACAACTTTTTTTTGAAAAAATCCCTAAGCCGCGCGGTCACAATTTCAGCAAAAATCTGACGTTCTGCAATTCACTCAAAAATGGTGCTAAACTGTTGCAAACGATCCCCTGAAAGCTTTTTTGGTGGAAACAGATGCGTTTTTATCATGAGAAACAGAATTAGCCCTCGACGTCCGAACAACTTTTTTTTGAAAAAATCTCTAAGCCACGCGGTCACAATTTCAGCAAAAATCTGACGTTCTGCAATTCACTCAGAAAAGGTGCCAAACTGTTGCAAACGATCCCCTGAAAGCTGTTTCGGTGGAAACAGATGGGTTTTTATCATCACAAACAGAATTAGCCCTCGAAGTCTGATCTTGCGGAACAACCTTATTTTTAAAAAATCCCTAAGCCGCGCGGTCACAATTTCAGCAAAAATCTGACGTTCTGCAATTCACTCAGAAATGGTGCCAAACTGTTGCAAACGATCCCCTGAAAGCTGTTTCGGTGGAAACAGATGGGTTTTTATCATGAGAAACAGAATTAGCCCTCGACGTCCGAACAACTTTTTTTTGAAAAAATCCCTAAGGCGCGCGGTCACAATTTCAGCAAAAATCTGACGTTCTGCAATTCACTCAGAAATGGTGCCAAACTGTTGCAAACGATCCCCTGAAAGCTGTTTCGGTGGAAACAGATGGGTTTTTATCATCACAAACAGAATTAGCCCTCGAAGTCTGATCTTGCGGAACAACCTTATTTTTAAAAAATCCCTAAGGCGCGCGGTCACAATTTCAGCAAAAATCTGACGTTCTGCAATTCACTCAGAAATGGTGCCAAACTGTTGGAAACGATCCCCTGAAAGCTGTTTCGGTGGAAACAGATGGGTTTTTATCATGAGAAACAGAATTAGCCCTCGACGTCCGAACAACTTTTTTTTGAAAAAATCTCTAAGGCGCGCGGTCACAATTTCAGCAAAAATCTGACGTTCTGCAATTCACTCAGAAATGGTGCCAAACTGTTGCAAACGATCCCCTGAAAGCTGTTTCGGTGGAAACAGATGGGTTTTTATCATCACAAACAGAATTAGCCCTCGAAGTCTGATCTTGCGGAACAACCTTATTTTTAAAAAATCCCTAAGCCGCGCGGTCACAATTTCAGCAAAAATCTGACGTTCTGCAATTCACTCAGAAATGGTGCCAAACTGTTGCAAACGATCCCCTGAAAGCTGTTTCGGTGGAAACAGATGGGTTTTTATCATGAGAAACAGAATTAGCCCTCGACGTCCGAACAACTTTTTTTTGAAAAAATCCCTAAGCCGCGCGGTCACAATTTCAGCAAAAATCCGAGGTTTTGCAATTCACTCAGAAATGGTGCCAAACTGTTGCAAACGATCCCCTGAAAGCTGTTTCGGTGGAAACAGATGGGTTTTTATCATCACAAACAGAATTAGCCCTTGAAGTCTGATCTTGCGGAACAACCTTATTTTTAAAAAATCCCTAAGGCGCGCGGTCACAATTTCAGCAAAAATCTGACGTTCTGCAATTCACTCAGAAATGGTGCCAAACTGTTGGAAACGATCCCCTGAAAGCTGTTTCGGTGGAAACAGATGGGTTTTTATCATGAGAAACAGAATTAGCCCTCGACGTCCGAACAACTTTTTTTTGAAAAAATCCCTAAGCCGCGCGGTCACAATTTCAGCAAAAATCTGACGTTCTGCAATTCGCTCAGAAATGGTGCCAAACTGTTGCAAACGATCCCCTGAAAGCTGTTTCGGTGGAAACAGATGGGTTTTTATCATCAGAAACCGATTTATCCCTCGACGTCTGAAGAACTTTTTTTGAAAAAAACCCTAAGCCGCGCGGTCACAATTTCAGCAAAAATCTGACTTTCTGCAATTCACTCAAAAATGGTGCCAAACTGTTGCAAACGATCCCCTGAAAGCTGTTTCGGTGGAAACAGATGGGTTTTAAACATCAGAAACCGATTTTTTCCTCGATGTCCGAACAATTTTTTTTTGAAAAAATCCCTAAGCCGCGCGGTCACAATTTCATCAAAAATCTGACGTTCTGCAATTCACTCAGAAATGGTGCCAAACTGTTCCAAACGATCCCCTGAAAGCTTTTTTGGTGGAAACAGATGGGTTTTTATCATCAGAAACAGAATTAGCCCTCGTCGTCCGTACAACTTTTTGTTGAAAAAATCCCTAAGCCGCGCGGTCACAATCTCAGCAAAAACCTGACGTTCTGCAATTCACTCAAAAATGGTGCCAAACGGTTGCAAAGGATCCCCCGAAACCTGTTTCGGTGGAAACAGATGGGATTTAAACATCAGAAACAGAATTAGCCCTCAACGTCTGAACAACTTTTTTTTGAAAAAATATCTAACCCGCGCGGTCACAATTTCAGCAAAAATCTGACGTTCTGCAATTCACTCAAAAATGGTGCCAAACGGTTGCAAAGGATCCCCCGAAAGCTGTTTCGGTGGAAACAGATGGGTTTTAAACATCAGAAACAGAATTAGCCCTCGACGTCTGAACAACTTTTTTTTGAAAAAATCCCTAAGCCGCGCGTTCACAATTTCAGCAAAAATCTGACGTTCTGCAATTCACTCAGAAATGGTGCCAAACTGTTGCAAACGATCCCCTGAAAGCTGTTTCGGTGGAAACAGATGGGTTTTTATCATCACAAACAGAATTAGCCCTCGAAGTCTGAACTTGCGGAACAACCTTATTTTTAAAAAATCCCTAAGCCGCTCGCTCACAATTTCAGCAAAAATCTGACGTTCTGCAATTCACTCAGAAATGGTGCCAAACTGTTGCAAACGATCCCCTGAAAGCTGTTTCGGTGGAAACAGATGGGGTTAAACATCAGAAACAGAATTAGCCCTCAACGTCTGAAAAACTTCTTTTTGAAAAAATCCCTAAGGCGCACGGTCACAATTTCAGCAAAAATCTGACGTTCTTCAATTCACTCAAAAATGGTGCCAAACTGTTGCAAACGATCCCCTGAAAGCTTTTTGGGTGGAAACAGATGGGTTTTTATCATGAGAAACAGAATTAGCCCTCGACGTCCGAACAACTTTTTTTTGAAAAAATCTCTAAGCCACGCGGTCACAATTTCAGCAAAAATCTGACGTTCTGCAATTCACTCAGAAAAGGTGCCAAACTGTTGCAAACGATCCCCTGAAAGCTGTTTCGGTGGAAACAGATGGGTTTTTATCATGAGAAACAGAATTAGCCCTCGACGTCCGAACAACTTTTTTTTGAAAAAATCCCTAAGCCGCGCGGTCACAATTTCAGCAAAAATCTGACGTTCTGCAATTCACTCAAAAATGGTGCCAAACTGTTGCAAACGATCCCCTGAAAGCTTTTTTGGTGGAAACAGATGCGTTTTTATCATGAGAAACAGAATTAGCCCTCGACGTCCGAACAACTTTTTTTTGAAAAAATCTCTAAGCCACGCGGTCACAATTTCAGCAAAAATCTGACGTTCTGCAATTCACTCAGAAAAGGTGCCAAACTGTTGCAAACGATCCCCTGAAAGCTGTTTCGGTGGAAACAGATGGGTTTTTATCATCACAAACAGAATTAGCCCTCGAAGTCTGATCTTGCGGAACAACCTTATTTTTAAAAAATCCCTAAGCCGCGCAGTCACAATTTCAGCAAAAATCTGACGTTCTGCAATTCACTCAGAAATGGTGCCAAACTGTTGCAAACGATCCCCTGAAAGCTGTTTCGGTGGAAACAGATGGGTTTTTATCATGAGAAACAGAATTAGCCCTCGACGTCCGAACAACTTTTTTTTGAAAAAATCCTTAAGCCGCGTGGTCACAATTTCAGCAAAAATCTGAGGTTTTGCAATTCACTCAGAAATGGTGCCAAACTGTTGCAAACGATCCCCTGAAAGCTGTTTCGGTGGAAACAGATGGGTTTTTATCATCACAAACAGAATTAGCCCTCGAAGTCTGATCTTGCGGAACAACCTTATTTTTAAAAAATCCCTAAGGCGCGCGGTCACAATTTCAGCAAAAATCTGACGTTCTGCAATTCACTCAGAAATGGTGCCAAACTGTTGGAAACGATCCCCTGAAAGCTGTTTCGGTGGAAACAGATGGGTTTTTATCATCAGAAACAGAATTAGCCCTCGACGTCCGAACAACTTTTTTTTGAAAAAATCCCTAAGGCGCGCGGTCACAATTTCAGCAAAAATCTGACGTTCTGCAATTCACTCAGAAATGGTGCCAAACTGTTGCAAACGATCCCCTGAAAGCTGTTTCGGTGGAAACAGATGGGTTTTTTTCATCACAAACAGAATTAGCCCTCGAAGTCTGAACTTGCGGAACAACCTTATTTTGAAAAAATCCCTAAGCCGCTCGGTCACAATTTCAGCAAAAATCTGACGTTCTGCAATTCACTCAGAAATGGTGCCAAACTGTTGCAAACGATCCCCTGAAAGCTGTTTCGGTGGAAACAGATGGGGTTAAACATCAGAAACAGAATTAGCCCTCAACGTCTGAAAAACTTTTTTTTGAAAAAATCCCTAAGGCGCACGGTCACAATTTCAGCAAAAATCTGACGTTCTGCAATTCACTCAAAAATGGTGCCAAACTGTTGCAAACGATCCCCTGAAAGCTTTTTTGGTGGAAACAGATGGGTTTTTATCATGAGAAACAGAATTAGCCCTCGACGTCCGAACAACTTTTTTTTGAAAAAATCTCTAAGCCACGCGGTCACAATTTCAGCAAAAATCTGACGTTCTGCAATTCACTCAGAAAAGGTGCCAAACTGTTGCAAACGATCCCCTGAAAGCTGTTTCGGTGGAAACAGATGGGTTTTTATCATCACAAACAGAATTAGCCCTCGAAGTCTGATCTTGCGGAACAACCTTATTTTTAAAAAATCCCTAAGCCGCGCGGTCACAATTTCAGCAAAAATCTGACGTTCTGCAATTCACTCAGAAATGGTGCCAAACTGTTGCAAACGATCCCCTGAAAGCTGTTTCGGTGGAAACAGATGGGTTTTTATCATGAGAAACAGAATTAGCCCTCGACGTCCGAACAACTTTTTTTTGAAAAAATCCCTAAGCCGCGCGGTCACAAATTCAGCAAAAATCTGACGTTTTGCAATTCACTCAAAAATGGTGCCAAACTGTTGCAAACGATCCCCTGAAAGCTATTTCGGTGGAAACAGATGGGTTTTTATCATCAGAAACCGAATTATCCCTCGACGTCCGAAGAACTTTTTTTGAAAAAAACCCTAAGCCGGTCACAATTTCAGCAAAAATCTGACGTTCTGCAATTCACTCAGAAATGGTGCCAAACTGTTGCAAACGATCCCCTGAAAGCTTTTTTGGTGGAAACAGATGGGTTTTTATCATCAGAAACAGAATTAGTCCTCGACGTCTGAACAACTTTTTTTTGAAAAAATCCCTAAGCCGCGCGGTCACAATTTCAGCAAAAATCTGACGTTCTGCAATTCACTCAGAAAAGGTGCCAAACTGTTGCAAACGATCCCCTGAAAGCTGTTTCGGTGGAAACAGATGGGTTTTTATCATCAGAAACAGAATTAGCCCTCGACGTCTGAAAAACTTTTTTTTGAAAAAATCCCTAAGCCGCGCGGTCACAATTTCAGCAAAAATCTGACGTTCTGCAATTCACTCAGAAATGGTGCCAAACTGTTGCAAACGATCCCCTGAAAGCTGTTTCGGTGGAAACAGATGGGTTTTTATCATCACAAACAGAATTAGCCCTCAACGTCTGAACAACTTTTTTTTGAAAAAATCCCTAAGGCGCACGGTCACAATTTCAGCAAAAATCTGACGTTCTGCAATTCACTCAAAAATGGTGCCAAACTGTTGCAAACGATCCCCTGAAAGCTTTTTTGGTGGAAACAGATGGGTTTTTATCATGAGAAACAGAATTAGCCCTCGACGTCCGAACAACTTTTTTTTGAAAAAATCTCTAAGCCACGCGGTCACAATTTCAGCAAAAATCTGACGTTCTGCAATTCACTCAGAAAAGGTGCCAAACTGTTGCAAACGATCCCCTGAAAGCTGTTTCGGTGGAAACAGATGGGTTTTTATCATCACAAACAGAATTAGCCCTCGAAGTCTGATCTTGCGGAACAACCTTATTTTTAAAAAATCCCTAAGCCGCGCGGTCACAATTTCAGCAAAAATCTGACGTTCTGCAATTCACTCAGAAATGGTGCCAAACTGTTGCAAACGATCCCCTGAAAGCTGTTTCGGTGGAAACAGATGGGTTTTTATCATGAGAAACAGAATTAGCCCTCGACGTCCGAACAACTTTTTTTTGAAAAAATCCCTAAGGCGCGCGGTCACAATTTCAGCAAAAATCCGAGGTTTTGCAATTCACTCAGAAATGGTGCCAAACTGTTGCAAACGATCCCCTGAAAGCTGTTTCGGTGGAAACAGATGGGTTTTTATCATCACAAACAGAATTAGCCCTCGAAGTCTGATCTTGCGGAACAACCTTATTTTTAAAAAATCCCTAAGCCGCGCGGTCACAATTTCAGCAAAAATCTGACGTTCTGCAATTCACTCAGAAATGGTGCCAAACTGTTGCAAACGATCCCCTGAAAGCTGTTTCGGTGGAAACAGATGGGTTTTTATCATCACAAACAGAATTAGCCCTCAACGTCTGAACAACTTTTTTTTGAAAAAATCCCTAAGCCGCGCGGTCACAATTTCAGCAAAAATCTGACGTTCTGCAATTCACTCTGAAATGGTGCCAAACTGTTGCAAACGATTCCCTGAAAGCTGTTTCGGTGGAAACAGATGGGTTTTTATCATCACAAACAGAATTAGCCCTCAACGTCTGAACAACTTTTTTTTGAAAAAATCCCTAAGGCGCACGGTCACAATTTCAGCAAAAATCTGACGTTCTGCAATTCACTCAAAAATGGTGCCAAACTGTTGCAAACGATCCCCTGAAAGCTTTTTTGGTGGAAACAGATGGGTTTTTATCATGAGAAACAGAATTAGCCCTCGACGTCCGAACAACCTTATTTTTAAAAAATCCCTAAGGCGCGCGGTCACAATTTCAGCAAAAATCTGACGTTCTGCAATTCACTCAGAAATGGTGCCAAACTGTTGCAAACGATCCCCTGAAAGCTGTTTCGGTGGAAACAGATGGGTTTTTATCATGAGAAACAGAATTAGCCCTCGACGTCCGAACAACTTTTTTTTGAAAAAATCCCTAAGCCGCGCGGTCACAATTTCAGCAAAAATCTGAGGTTTTGCAATTCACTCAGAAATGGTGCCAAACTGTTGCAAACGATCCCCTGAAAGCTGTTTCGGTGGAAACAGATGGGATTTAAACATCAGAAACAGAATTAGCCCTCGATGTCTGAACAACTTTTTTTTGAAAAAATCTCTAACCCGCGCGGTCACAGTTTCAGCAAAAATCTGACGTTCTGCAATTCACTCAAAAATGGTGCCAAACTGTTGCAAACGATCCCCTGAAAGCTGTTTCGGTGGAAACAGATGGGTTTTTATCATGAGAAACAGAATTAGCCCTCGACGTCCGAACAACTTTTTTTTGAAAAAATCCCTAAGCCGCGCGGTCACAATTTCAGCAAAAATCTGAGGTTTTGCAATTCACTCAGAAATGGTGCCAAACTGTTGCAAACGATCCCCTGAAAGCTGTTTCGGTGGAAACAGATGGGATTTAAACATCAGAAACAGAATTAGCCCTCGATGTCTGAACAACTTTTTTTTGAAAAAATCTCTAACCCGCGCGGTCACAGTTTCAGCAAAAATCTGACGTTCTGCAATTCACTCAAAAATGGTGCCAAACGGTTGCAAAGGATCCCCCGAAAGCTGTTTCGGTGGAAACAGATGGGTTTTAAACATCAGAAACAGAATTAGCACTCGACGTCTGAACAACTTTTTTTTGAAAAAATCCCTAAGCCGCGCGGTCACAATTTCAGCAAAAATCTGACGTTCTGCAATTCACTCAGAAATGGTGCCAAACTGTTGCAAACGATCCCCTGAAAGCTGTTTCGGTGGAAACAGATGGGTTTTTATCATCACAAACAGAATTAGCCCTCGAAGTCTGATCTTGCGGAACAACCTTATTTTTAAAAAATCCCTAAGCCGCGCGGTCACAATTTCAGCAAAAATCTGACGTTCTGCAATTCACTCAGAAATGGTGCCAAACTGTTGCAAACGATCCCCTGAAAGCTGTTTCGGTGGAAACAGATGGGTTTTTATCATGAGAAACAGAATTAGCCCTCGACGTCCGAACAACTTTTTTTTGAAAAAATCCCTAAGGCGCGCGGTCACAATTTCAGCAAAAATCCGAGGTTTTGCAATTCACTCAGAAATGGTGCCAAACTGTTGCAAACGATCCCCTGAAAGCTGTTTCGGTGGAAACAGATGGGTTTTTATCATCACAAACAGAATTAGCCCTCGAAGTCTGAACTTGCGGAACAACCTTATTTTTAAAAAATCCCTAAGCCGCGCGGTCACAATTTCAGCAAAAATCTGACGTTCTGCAATTCACTCAGAAATGGTGCCAAACTGTTGCAAACGATCCCCTGAAAGCTGTTTCGGTGGAAACAGATGGGTTTTTATCATCACAAACAGAATTAGCCCTCAACGTCTGAACAACTTTTTTTTGAAAAAATCCCTAAGCCGCGCGGTCACAATTTCAGCAAAAATCTGACGTTCTGCAATTCACTCTGAAATGGTGCCAAACTGTTGCAAACGATTCCCTGAAAGCTGTTTCGGTGGAAACAGATGGGTTTTTATCATCACAAACAGAATTAGCCCTCAACGTCTGAACAACTTTTTTTTGAAAAAATCCCTAAGGCGCGCGGTCACAATTTCAGCAAAAATCTGACGTTCTGCAATTCACTCAGAAATGGTGCCAAACTGTTGCAAACGATCCCCTGAAAGCTGTTTCGGTGGAAACAGATGGGGTTAAACATCAGAAACAGAATTAGCCCTCAACGTCTGAAAAACTTTTTTTTGAAAAAATCCCTAAGGCGCACGGTCACAATTTCAGCAAAAATCTGACGTTCTGCAATTCACTCAAAAATGGTGCCAAACTGTTGCAAACGATCCCCTGAAAGCTTTTTTGGTGGAAACAGATGGGTTTTTATCATGAGAAACAGAATTAGCCCTCGACGTCCGAACAACCTTATTTTTAAAAAATCCCTAAGGCGCGCGGTCACAATTTCAGCAAAAATCTGACGTTCTGCAATTCACTCAGAAATGGTGCCAAACTGTTGCAAACGATCCCCTGAAAGCTGTTTCGGTGGAAACAGATGGGTTTTTATCATGAGAAACAGAATTAGCCCTCGACGTCCGAACAACTTTTATTTGAAAAAATCCCTAAGCCGCGCGGTCACAATTTCAGCAAAAATCTGAGGTTTTGCAATTCACTCAGAAATGGTGCCAAACTGTTGCAAACGATCCCCTGAAAGCTGTTTCGGTGGAAACAGATGGGATTTAAACATCAGAAACAGAATTAGCCCTCGATGTCTGAACAACTTTTTTTTGAAAAAATCTCTAACCCGCGCGGTCACAGTTTCAGCAAAAATCTGACGTTCTGCAATTCACTCAAAAATGGTGCCAAACTGTTGCAAACGATCCCCTGAAAGCTGTTTCGGTGGAAACAGATGGGTTTTTATCATGAGAAACAGAATTAGCCCTCGACGTCCGAACAACTTTTTTTTGAAAAAATCCCTAAGCCGCGCGGTCACAATTTCAGCAAAAATCTGAGGTTTTGCAATTCACTCAGAAATGGTGCCAAACTGTTGCAAACGATCCCCTGAAAGCTGTTTCGGTGGAAACAGATGGGATTTAAACATCAGAAACAGAATTAGCCCTCGATGTCTGAACAACTTTTTTTTGAAAAAATCTCTAACCCGCGCGGTCACAGTTTCAGCAAAAATCTGACGTTCTGCAATTCACTCAAAAATGGTGCCAAACGGTTGCAAAGGATCCCCCGAAAGCTGTTTCGGTGGAAACAGATGGGTTTTAAACATCAGAAACAGAATTAGCACTCGACGTCTGAACAACTTTTTTTTGAAAAAATCCCTAAGCCGCGTGGTCACAATTTCAGCAAAAATCTGACGTTCTGCAATTCACTCAGAAATGGTGCCAAACTGTTGCAAACGATCCCCTGAAAGCTGTTTCGGTGGAAACAGAAGGGTTTTTATCATCAGAAACAGAATTAGCCCTCAACGTCTGAACAACTTTTTTTTGAAAAAATCCCTAAGGCGCGCGGTCACAATTTCAGCAAAAATCTGACGTTCTGCAATTCACTCAAAAATGGTGCCAAACTGTTGCAAACGATCCACTGAAAGCTGTTTCGGTGGAAACAGATGGGTTTTTATCATCACAAACAGAATTAGCCCTCGAAGTCTGAACTTGCGGAACAACCTTATTTTTAAAAAATCCCTAAGCCGCGCGGTCACAATTTCAGCAAAAATCTGACGTTCTGCAATTCGCTCAGAAATGGTGCCAAACTGTTGCAAACGATCCCCTGAAAGCTGTTTCGGTGGAAACAGATGGGGTTAAACATCAGAAACAGAATTAGCCCTCAACGTCTGAAAAACTTTTTTTTGAAAAAATCCCTAAGGCGCACGGTCACAATTTCAGCAAAAATCTGACGTTCTGCAATTCACTCAAAAATGGTGCCAAACTGTTGCAAACGATCCCCTGAAAGCTTTTTTGGTGGAAACAGATGGGTTTTTATCATGAGAAACAGAATTAGCCCTCGACGTCCGAACAACTTTTTTTTGAAAAAATCTCTAAGCCACGCGGTCACAATTTCAGCAAAAATCTGACGTTCTGCAATTCACTCAGAAAAGGTGCCAAACTGTTGCAAACGATCCCCTGAAAGCTGTTTCGGTGGAAACAGATGGGTTTTTATCATCACAAACAGAATTAGCCCTCGAAGTCTGAACTTGCGGAACAACCTTATTTTTAAAAAATCCCTAAGCCGCGCGGTCACAATTTCAGCAAAAATCTGACGTTCTGCAATTCACTCAGAAATGGTGCCAAACTGTTGCAAACGATCCCCTGAAAGCTGTTTCGGTGGAAACAGATGGGTTTTTATCATCACAAACAGAATTAGCCCTCAACGTCTGAACAACTTTTTTTTGAAAAAATCCCTAAGCCGCGCGGTCACAATTTCAGCAAAAATCTGACGTTCTGCAATTCACTCTGAAATGGTGCCAAACTGTTGCAAACGATTCCCTGAAAGCTGTTTCGGTGGAAACAGATGGGTTTTTATCATCACAAACAGAATTAGCCCTCAACGTCTGAACAACTTTTTTTTGAAAAAATCCCTAAGGCGCGCGGTCACAATTTCAGCAAAAATCTGACGTTCTGCAATTCACTCAGAAATGGTGCCAAACTGTTGCAAACGATCCCCTGAAAGCTGTTTCGGTGGAAACAGATGGGGTTAAACATCAGAAACAGAATTAGCCCTCAACGTCTGAAAAACTTTTTTTTGAAAAAATCCCTAAGGCGCACGGTCACAATTTCAGCAAAAATCTGACGTTCTGCAATTCACTCAAAAATGGTGCCAAACTGTTGCAAACGATCCCCTGAAAGCTTTTTTGGTGGAAACAGATGGGTTTTTATCATGAGAAACAGAATTAGCCCTCGACGTCCGAACAACCTTATTTTTAAAAAATCCCTAAGGCGCGCGGTCACAATTTCAGCAAAAATCTGACGTTCTGCAATTCACTCAGAAATGGTGCCAAACTGTTGCAAACGATCCCCTGAAAGCTGTTTCGGTGGAAACAGATGGGTTTTTATCATGAGAAACAGAATTAGCCCTCGACGTCCGAACAACTTTTATTTGAAAAAATCCCTAAGCCGCGCGGTCACAATTTCAGCAAAAATCTGAGGTTTTGCAATTCACTCAGAAATGGTGCCAAACTGTTGCAAACGATCCCCTGAAAGCTGTTTCGGTGGAAACAGATGGGATTTAAACATCAGAAACAGAATTAGCCCTCGATGTCTGAACAACTTTTTTTTGAAAAAATCTCTAACCCGCGCGGTCACAGTTTCAGCAAAAATCTGACGTTCTGCAATTCACTCAAAAATGGTGCCAAACTGTTGCAAACGATCCCCTGAAAGCTGTTTCGGTGGAAACAGATGGGTTTTTATCATGAGAAACAGAATTAGCCCTCGACGTCCGAACAACTTTTTTTTGAAAAAATCCCTAAGCCGCGCGGTCACAATTTCAGCAAAAATCTGAGGTTTTGCAATTCACTCAGAAATGGTGCCAAACTGTTGCAAACGATCCCCTGAAAGCTGTTTCGGTGGAAACAGATGGGATTTAAACATCAGAAACAGAATTAGCCCTCGATGTCTGAACAACTTTTTTTTGAAAAAATCTCTAACCCGCGCGGTCACAGTTTCAGCAAAAATCTGACGTTCTGCAATTCACTCAAAAATGGTGCCAAACGGTTGCAAAGGATCCCCCGAAAGCTGTTTCGGTGGAAACAGATGGGTTTTAAACATCAGAAACAGAATTAGCACTCGACGTCTGAACAACTTTTTTTTGAAAAAATCCCTAAGCCGCGCGGTCACAATTTCAGCAAAAATCTGACGTTCTGCAATTCACTCAGAAATGGTGCCAAACTGTTGCAAACGATCCCCTGAAAGCTGTTTCGGTGGAAACAGAAGGGTTTTTATCATCAGAAACAGAATTAGCCCTCAACGTCTGAACAACTTTTTTTTGAAAAAATCCCTAAGGCGCGCGGTCACAATTTCAGCAAAAATCTGACGTTCTGCAATTCACTCAAAAATGGTGCCAAACTGTTGCAAACGATCCACTGAAAGCTGTTTCGGTGGAAACAGATGGGTTTTTATCATCACAAACAGAATTAGCCCTCGAAGTCTGAACTTGCGGAACAACCTTATTTTTAAAAAATCCCTAAGCCGCGCGGTCACAATTTCAGCAAAAATCTGACGTTCTGCAATTCGCTCAGAAATGGTGCCAAACTGTTGCAAACGATCCCCTGAAAGCTGTTTCGGTGGAAACAGATGGGGTTAAACATCAGAAACAGAATTAGCCCTCAACGTCTGAAAAACTTTTTTTTGAAAAAATCCCTAAGGCGCACGGTCACAATTTCAGCAAAAATCTGACGTTCTGCAATTCACTCAAAAATGGTGCCAAACTGTTGCAAACGATCCCCTGAAAGCTTTTTTGGTGGAAACAGATGGGTTTTTATCATGAGAAACAGAATTAGCCCTCGACGTCCGAACAACTTTTTTTTGAAAAAATCTCTAAGCCACGCGGTCACAATTTCAGCAAAAATCTGACGTTCTGCAATTCACTCAGAAAAGGTGCCAAACTGTTGCAAACGATCCCCTGAAAGCTGTTTCGGTGGAAACAGATGGGTTTTTATCATCAGAAACAGAATTAGCCCTCGAAGTCTGATCTTGCGGAACAACCTTATTTTTAAAAAATCCCTAAGCCGCGCGGTCACAATTTCAGCAAAAATCTGACGTTCTGCAATTCACTCTGAAATGGTGCCAAACTGTTGCAAACGATCCCCTGAAAGCTGTTTCGGTGGAAACAGATGGGTTTTTATCATGAGAAACAGAATTAGCCCTCGACGTCCGAACAACTTTTTTTTGAAAAAATCCCTAAGCCGCGCGGTCACAATTTCAGCAAAAATCTGAGGTTTTGCAATTCACTCAGAAATGGTGCCAAACTGTTGCAAACGATCCCCTGAAAGCTGTTTCGGAGGAAACAGATGGGTTTTTATCATCACAAACAGAATTAGCCCTCGAAGTCTGATCTTGCGGAACAACCTTATTTTTAAAAAATCCCTAAGCCGCGCGGTCACAATTTCAGCAAAAATCTGACGTTCTGCAATTCACTCAGAAATGGTGCCAAACTGTTGGAAACGATCCCCTGAAAGCTGTTTCGGTGGAAACAGATGGGTTTTTATCATGAGAAACAGAATTAGCCCTCGACGTCCGAACAACTTTTTTTTGAAAAAATCCCTAAGGCGCGCGGTCACAATTTCAGCAAAAATCCGAGGTTTTGCAATTCACTCAGAAATGGTGCCAAACTGTTGCAAACGATCCCCTGAAAGCTGTTTCGGTGGAAACAGATGGGTTTTTATCATCACAAACAGAATTAGCCCTCGAAGTCTGAACTTGCGGAACAACCTTATTTTTAAAAAATCCCTAAGCCGCGCGGTCACAATTTCAGCAAAAATCTGACGTTCTGCAATTCACTCAGAAATGGTGCCAAACTGTTGCAAACGATCCCCTGAAAGCTGTTTCGGTGGAAACAGATGGGTTTTTATCATCACAAACAGAATTAGCCCTCAACGTCTGAACAACTTTTTTTTGAAAAAATCCCTAAGCCGCGCGGTCACAATTTCAGCAAAAATCTGACGTTCTGCAATTCACTCTGAAATGGTGCCAAACTGTTGCAAACGATTCCCTGAAAGCTGTTTCGGTGGAAACAGATGGGTTTTTATCATCACAAACAGAATTAGCCCTCAACGTCTGAACAACTTTTTTTTGAAAAAATCCCTAAGGCGCGCGGTCACAATTTCAGCAAAAATCTGACGTTCTGCAATTCACTCAGAAATGGTGCCAAACTGTTGCAAACGATCCCCTGAAAGCTGTTTCGGTGGAAACAGATGGGGTTAAACATCAGAAACAGAATTAGCCCTCAACGTCTGAAAAACTTTTTTTTGAAAAAATCCCTAAGGCGCACGGTCACAATTTCAGCAAAAATCTGACGTTCTGCAATTCACTCAAAAATGGTGCCAAACTGTTGCAAACGATCCCCTGAAAGCTTTTTTGGTGGAAACAGATGGGTTTTTATCATGAGAAACAGAATTAGCCCTCGACGTCCGAACAACCTTATTTTTAAAAAATCCCTAAGGCGCGCGGTCACAATTTCAGCAAAAATCTGACGTTCTGCAATTCACTCAGAAATGGTGCCAAACTGTTGCAAACGATCCCCTGAAAGCTGTTTCGGTGGAAACAGATGGGTTTTTATCATGAGAAACAGAATTAGCCCTCGACGTCCGAACAACTTTTATTTGAAAAAATCCCTAAGCCGCGCGGTCACAATTTCAGCAAAAATCTGAGGTTTTGCAATTCACTCAGAAATGGTGCCAAACTGTTGCAAACGATCCCCTGAAAGCTGTTTCGGTGGAAACAGATGGGATTTAAACATCAGAAACAGAATTAGCCCTCGATGTCTGAACAACTTTTTTTTGAAAAAATCTCTAACCCGCGCGGTCACAGTTTCAGCAAAAATCTGACGTTCTGCAATTCACTCAAAAATGGTGCCAAACTGTTGCAAACGATCCCCTGAAAGCTGTTTCGGTGGAAACAGATGGGTTTTTATCATGAGAAACAGAATTAGCCCTCGACGTCCGAACAACTTTTTTTTGAAAAAATCCCTAAGCCGCGCGGTCACAATTTCAGCAAAAATCTGAGGTTTTGCAATTCACTCAGAAATGGTGCCAAACTGTTGCAAACGATCCCCTGAAAGCTGTTTCGGTGGAAACAGATGGGATTTAAACATCAGAAACAGAATTAGCCCTCGATGTCTGAACAACTTTTTTTTGAAAAAATCCCTAAGCCGCGCGGTCACAGTTTCAGCAAAAATCTGACGTTCTGCAATTCACTCAAAAATGGTGCCAAACGGTTGCAAAGGATCCCCCGAAAGCTGTTTCGGTGGAAACAGATGGGTTTTAAACATCAGAAACAGAATTAGCACTCGACGTCTGAACAACTTTTTTTTGAAAAAATCCCTAAGCCGCGCGGTCACAATTTCAGCAAAAATCTGACGTTCTGCAATTCACTCAGAAATGGTGCCAAACTGTTGCAAACGATCCCCTGAAAGCTGTTTCGGTGGAAACAGAAGGGTTTTTATCATCAGAAACAGAATTAGCCCTCAACGTCTGAACAACTTTTTTTTGAAAAAATCCCTAAGGCGCGCGGTCACAATTTCAGCAAAAATCTGACGTTCTGCAATTCACTCAAAAATGGTGCCAAACTGTTGCAAACGATCCACTGAAAGCTGTTTCGGTGGAAACAGATGGGTTTTTATCATCACAAACAGAATTAGCCCTCGAAGTCTGAACTTGCGGAACAACCTTATTTTTAAAAAATCCCTAAGCCGCGCGGTCACAATTTCAGCAAAAATCTGACGTTCTGCAATTCGCTCAGAAATGGTGCCAAACTGTTGCAAACGATCCCCTGAAAGCTGTTTCGGTGGAAACAGATGGGGTTAAACATCAGAAACAGAATTAGCCCTCAACGTCTGAAAAACTTTTTTTTGAAAAAATCCCTAAGGCGCACGGTCACAATTTCAGCAAAAATCTGACGTTCTGCAATTCACTCAAAAATGGTGCCAAACTGTTGCAAACGATCCCCTGAAAGCTTTTTTGGTGGAAACAGATGGGTTTTTATCATGAGAAACAGAATTAGCCCTCGACGTCCGAACAACTTTTTTTTGAAAAAATCTCTAAGCCACGCGGTCACAATTTCAGCAAAAATCTGACGTTCTGCAATTCACTCAGAAAAGGTGCCAAACTGTTGCAAACGATCCCCTGAAAGCTGTTTCGGTGGAAACAGATGGGTTTTTATCATCAGAAACAGAATTAGCCCTCGAAGTCTGATCTTGCGGAACAACCTTATTTTTAAAAAATCCCTAAGCCGCGCGGTCACAATTTCAGCAAAAATCTGACGTTCTGCAATTCACTCAGAAATGGTGCCAAACTGTTGCAAACGATCCCCTGAAAGCTGTTTCGGTGGAAACAGATGGGTTTTTATCATGAGAAACAGAATTAGCCCTCGACGTCCGAACAACTTTTATTTGAAAAAATCCCTAAGCCGCGCGGTCACAATTTCAGCAAAAATCTGAGGTTTTGCAATTCACTCAGAAATGGTGCCAAACTGTTGCAAACGATCCCCTGAAAGCTGTTTCGGTGGAAACAGATGGGATTTAAACATCAGAAACAGAATTAGCCCTCGATGTCTGAACAACTTTTTTTTGAAAAAATCTCTAACCCGCGCGGTCACAGTTTCAGCAAAAATCTGACGTTCTGCAATTCACTCAAAAATGGTGCCAAACTGTTGCAAACGATCCCCTGAAAGCTGTTTCGGTGGAAACAGATGGGTTTTTATCATGAGAAACAGAATTAGCCCTCGACGTCCGAACAACTTTTTTTTGAAAAAATCCCTAAGCCGCGCGGTCACAATTTCAGCAAAAATCTGAGGTTTTGCAATTCACTCAGAAATGGTGCCAAACTGTTGCAAACGATCCCCTGAAAGCTGTTTCGGTGGAAACAGATGGGATTTAAACATCAGAAACAGAATTAGCCCTCGATGTCTGAACAACTTTTTTTTGAAAAAATCTCTAACCCGCGCGGTCACAGTTTCAGCAAAAATCTGACGTTCTGCAATTCACTCAAAAATGGTGCCAAACGGTTGCAAAGGATCCCCCGAAAGCTGTTTCGGTGGAAACAGATGGGTTTTAAACATCAGAAACAGAATTAGCACTCGACGTCTGAACAACTTTTTTTTGAAAAAATCCCTAAGCCGCGCGGTCACAATTTCAGCAAAAATCTGACGTTCTGCAATTCACTCAGAAATGGTGCCAAACTGTTGCAAACGATCCCCTGAAAGCTGTTTCGGTGGAAACAGAAGGGTTTTTATCATCAGAAACAGAATTAGCCCTCAACGTCTGAACAACTTTTTTTTGAAAAAATCCCTAAGGCGCGCGGTCACAATTTCAGCAAAAATCTGACGTTCTGCAATTCACTCAAAAATGGTGCCAAACTGTTGCAAACGATCCACTGAAAGCTGTTTCGGTGGAAACAGATGGGTTTTTATCATCACAAACAGAATTAGCCCTCGAAGTCTGAACTTGCGGAACAACCTTATTTTTAAAAAATCCCTAAGCCGCGCGGTCACAATTTCAGCAAAAATCTGACGTTCTGCAATTCGCTCAGAAATGGTGCCAAACTGTTGCAAACGATCCCCTGAAAGCTGTTTCGGTGGAAACAGATGGGGTTAAACATCAGAAACAGAATTAGCCCTCAACGTCTGAAAAACTTTTTTTTGAAAAAATCCCTAAGGCGCACGGTCACAATTTCAGCAAAAATCTGACGTTCTGCAATTCACTCAAAAATGGTGCCAAACTGTTGCAAACGATCCCCTGAAAGCTTTTTTGGTGGAAACAGATGGGTTTTTATCATGAGAAACAGAATTAGCCCTCGACGTCCGAACAACTTTTTTTTGAAAAAATCTCTAAGCCACGCGGTCACAATTTCAGCAAAAATCTGACGTTCTGCAATTCACTCAGAAAAGGTGCCAAACTGTTGCAAACGATCCCCTGAAAGCTGTTTCGGTGGAAACAGATGGGTTTTTATCATCAGAAACAGAATTAGCCCTCGAAGTCTGATCTTGCGGAACAACCTTATTTTTAAAAAATCCCTAAGCCGCGCGGTCACAATTTCAGCAAAAATCTGACGTTCTGCAATTCACTCTGAAATGGTGCCAAACTGTTGCAAACGATCCCCTGAAAGCTGTTTCGGTGGAAACAGATGGGTTTTTATCATGAGAAACAGAATTAGCCCTCGACGTCCGAACAACTTTTTTTTGAAAAAATCCCTAAGCCGCGCGGTCACAATTTCAGCAAAAATCTGAGGTTTTGCAATTCACTCAGAAATGGTGCCAAACTGTTGCAAACGATCCCCTGAAAGCTGTTTCGGAGGAAACAGATGGGTTTTTATCATCACAAACAGAATTAGCCCTCGAAGTCTGATCTTGCGGAACAACCTTATTTTTAAAAAATCCCTAAGCCGCGCGGTCACAATTTCAGCAAAAATCTGACGTTCTGCAATTCACTCAGAAATGGTGCCAAACTGTTGGAAACGATCCCCTGAAAGCTGTTTCGGTGGAAACAGATGGGTTTTTATCATGAGAAACAGAATTAGCCCTCGACGTCCGAACAACTTTTTTTTGAAAAAATCCCTAAGGCGCGCGGTCACAATTTCAGCAAAAATCCGAGGTTTTGCAATTCACTCAGAAATGGTGCCAAACTGTTGCAAACGATCCCCTGAAAGCTGTTTCGGTGGAAACAGATGGGTTTTTATCATCACAAACAGAATTAGCCCTCGAAGTCTGAACTTGCGGAACAACCTTATTTTTAAAAAATCCCTAAGCCGCGCGGTCACAATTTCAGCAAAAATCTGACGTTCTGCAATTCACTCAGAAATGGTGCCAAACTGTTGCAAACGATCCCCTGAAAGCTGTTTCGGTGGAAACAGATGGGTTTTTATCATCACAAACAGAATTAGCCCTCAACGTCTGAACAACTTTTTTTTGAAAAAATCCCTAAGCCGCGCGGTCACAATTTCAGCAAAAATCTGACGTTCTGCAATTCACTCTGAAATGGTGCCAAACTGTTGCAAACGATTCCCTGAAAGCTGTTTCGGTGGAAACAGATGGGTTTTTATCATCACAAACAGAATTAGCCCTCAACGTCTGAACAACTTTTTTTTGAAAAAATCCCTAAGGCGCGCGGTCACAATTTCAGCAAAAATCTGACGTTCTGCAATTCACTCAGAAATGGTGCCAAACTGTTGCAAACGATCCCCTGAAAGCTGTTTCGGTGGAAACAGATGGGGTTAAACATCAGAAACAGAATTAGCCCTCAACGTCTGAAAAACTTTTTTTTGAAAAAATCCCTAAGGCGCACGGTCACAATTTCAGCAAAAATCTGACGTTCTGCAATTCACTCAAAAATGGTGCCAAACTGTTGCAAACGATCCCCTGAAAGCTTTTTTGGTGGAAACAGATGGGTTTTTATCATGAGAAACAGAATTAGCCCTCGACGTCCGAACAACCTTATTTTTAAAAAATCCCTAAGGCGCGCGGTCACAATTTCAGCAAAAATCTGACGTTCTGCAATTCACTCAGAAATGGTGCCAAACTGTTGCAAACGATCCCCTGAAAGCTGTTTCGGTGGAAACAGATGGGTTTTTATCATGAGAAACAGAATTAGCCCTCGACGTCCGAACAACTTTTATTTGAAAAAATCCCTAAGCCGCGCGGTCACAATTTCAGCAAAAATCTGAGGTTTTGCAATTCACTCAGAAATGGTGCCAAACTGTTGCAAACGATCCCCTGAAAGCTGTTTCGGTGGAAACAGATGGGATTTAAACATCAGAAACAGAATTAGCCCTCGATGTCTGAACAACTTTTTTTTGAAAAAATCTCTAACCCGCGCGGTCACAGTTTCAGCAAAAATCTGACGTTCTGCAATTCACTCAAAAATGGTGCCAAACTGTTGCAAACGATCCCCTGAAAGCTGTTTCGGTGGAAACAGATGGGTTTTTATCATGAGAAACAGAATTAGCCCTCGACGTCCGAACAACTTTTTTTTGAAAAAATCCCTAAGCCGCGCGGTCACAATTTCAGCAAAAATCTGAGGTTTTGCAATTCACTCAGAAATGGTGCCAAACTGTTGCAAACGATCCCCTGAAAGCTGTTTCGGTGGAAACAGATGGGATTTAAACATCAGAAACAGAATTAGCCCTCGATGTCTGAACAACTTTTTTTTGAAAAAATCCCTAAGCCGCGCGGTCACAGTTTCAGCAAAAATCTGACGTTCTGCAATTCACTCAAAAATGGTGCCAAACGGTTGCAAAGGATCCCCCGAAAGCTGTTTCGGTGGAAACAGATGGGTTTTAAACATCAGAAACAGAATTAGCACTCGACGTCTGAACAACTTTTTTTTGAAAAAATCCCTAAGCCGCGCGGTCACAATTTCAGCAAAAATCTGACGTTCTGCAATTCACTCAGAAATGGTGCCAAACTGTTGCAAACGATCCCCTGAAAGCTGTTTCGGTGGAAACAGAAGGGTTTTTATCATCAGAAACAGAATTAGCCCTCAACGTCTGAACAACTTTTTTTTGAAAAAATCCCTAAGGCGCGCGGTCACAATTTCAGCAAAAATCTGACGTTCTGCAATTCACTCAAAAATGGTGCCAAACTGTTGCAAACGATCCACTGAAAGCTGTTTCGGTGGAAACAGATGGGTTTTTATCATCACAAACAGAATTAGCCCTCGAAGTCTGAACTTGCGGAACAACCTTATTTTTAAAAAATCCCTAAGCCGCGCGGTCACAATTTCAGCAAAAATCTGACGTTCTGCAATTCGCTCAGAAATGGTGCCAAACTGTTGCAAACGATCCCCTGAAAGCTGTTTCGGTGGAAACAGATGGGGTTAAACATCAGAAACAGAATTAGCCCTCAACGTCTGAAAAACTTTTTTTTGAAAAAATCCCTAAGGCGCACGGTCACAATTTCAGCAAAAATCTGACGTTCTGCAATTCACTCAAAAATGGTGCCAAACTGTTGCAAACGATCCCCTGAAAGCTTTTTTGGTGGAAACAGATGGGTTTTTATCATGAGAAACAGAATTAGCCCTCGACGTCCGAACAACTTTTTTTTGAAAAAATCTCTAAGCCACGCGGTCACAATTTCAGCAAAAATCTGACGTTCTGCAATTCACTCAGAAAAGGTGCCAAACTGTTGCAAACGATCCCCTGAAAGCTGTTTCGGTGGAAACAGATGGGTTTTTATCATCAGAAACAGAATTAGCCCTCGAAGTCTGATCTTGCGGAACAACCTTATTTTTAAAAAATCCCTAAGCCGCGCGGTCACAATTTCAGCAAAAATCTGACGTTCTGCAATTCACTCTGAAATGGTGCCAAACTGTTGCAAACGATCCCCTGAAAGCTGTTTCGGTGGAAACAGATGGGTTTTTATCATGAGAAACAGAATTAGCCCTCGACGTCCGAACAACTTTTTTTTGAAAAAATCCCTAAGCCGCGCGGTCACAATTTCAGCAAAAATCTGAGGTTTTGCAATTCACTCAGAAATGGTGCCAAACTGTTGCAAACGATCCCCTGAAAGCTGTTTCGGAGGAAACAGATGGGTTTTTATCATCACAAACAGAATTAGCCCTCGAAGTCTGATCTTGCGGAACAACCTTATTTTTAAAAAATCCCTAAGCCGCGCGGTCACAATTTCAGCAAAAATCTGACGTTCTGCAATTCACTCAGAAATGGTGCCAAACTGTTGGAAACGATCCCCTGAAAGCTGTTTCGGTGGAAACAGATGGGTTTTTATCATGAGAAACAGAATTAGCCCTCGACGTCCGAACAACTTTTTTTTGAAAAAATCCCTAAGCCGCGCGGTCACAATTTCAGCAAAAATCTGAGGTTTTGCAATTCACTCAGAAATGGTGCCAAACTGTTGCAAACGATCCCCTGAAAGCTGTTTCGGTGGAAACAGATGGGTTTTTATCATCAGAAACAGAATTAGCCCTCAACGTCTGAAAAACTTTTTTTTGAAAAAATCCCTAAGCCGCGCGGTCACAATTTCAGCAAAAATCTGACGTTCTGCAATTCACTCAGAAATGGTGCCAAACTGTTGCAAACGATTCCCTGAAAGCTGTTTCGGTGGAAACAGATGGGTTTTTATCATCACAAACAGAATTAGCCCTCGAAGTCTGATCTTGCGGAACAACCTTATTTTTAAAAAATCCCTAAGCCGCGCGGTCACAATTTCAGCAAAAATCTGACGTTCTGCAATTCACTCAGAAATGGTGCCAAACTGTTGCAAACGATCCCCTGAAAGCTGTTTCGGTGGAAACAGATGGGTTTTTATCATGAGAAACAGAATTAGCCCTCGACGTCCGAACAACTTTTTTTTGAAAAAATCCCTAAGCCGCGCGGTCACAATTTCAGCAAAAATCTGACGTTCTGCAATTCACTCAAAAATGGTGCCAAACTGTTGCAAACGATCCCCTGAAAGCTTTTTTGGTGGAAACAGATGGGTTTTTATCATGAGAAACAGAATTAGCCCTCGACGTCCGAACAACCTTATTTTTAAAAAATCCCTAAGGCGCGCGGTCACAATTTCAGCAAAAATCTGACGTTCTGCAATTCACTCAGAAATGGTGCCAAACTGTTGCAAACGATCCCCTGAAAGCTGTTTCGGTGGAAACAGATGGGTTTTTATCATGAGAAACAGAATTAGCCCTCGATGTCCGAACAACTTTTTTTTGAAAAAATCCCTAAGCCGCGCGGTCACAATTTCAGCAAAAATCTGAGGTTTTGCAATTCACTCAGAAATGGTGCCAAACTGTTGCAAACGATCCCCTGAAAGCTGTTTCGGTGGAAACAGATGGGATTTAAACATCAGAAACAGAATTAGCCCTCGATGTCTGAACAACTTTTTTTTTGAAAAAATCTCTAACCCGCGCGGTCACAGTTTCAGCAAAAATCTGACGTTCTGCAATTCACTCAAAAATGGTGCCAAACGGTTGCAAAGGATCCCCCGAAAGCTGTTTCGGTGGAAACAGATGGGTTTTAAACATCAGAAACAGAATTAGCACTCGACGTCTGAACAACTTTTTTTTGAAAAAATCCCTAAGCCGCGCGGTCACAATTTCAGCAAAAATCTGAGGTTTTGCAATTCACTCAGAAATGGTGCCAAACTGTTGCAAACGATCCCCTGAAAGCTGTTTCGGTGGAAACAGAAGGGTTTTTATCATCAGAAACAGAATTAGCCCTCAACGTCTGAACAACTTTTTTTTGAAAAAATCCCTAAGGCGCGCGGTCACAATTTCAGCAAAAATCTGACGTTCTGCAATTCACTCAAAAATGGTGCCAAACTGTTGCAAACGATCCACTGAAAGCTGTTTCGGTGGAAACAGATGGGTTTTTATCATCACAAACAGAATTAGCCCTCGAAGTCTGAACTTGCGGAACAACCTTATTTTTAAAAAATCCCTAAGCCGCGCGGTCACAATTTCAGCAAAAATCTGACGTTCTGCAATTCGCTCAGAAATGGTGCCAAACTGTTGCAAACGATCCCCTGAAAGCTGTTTCGGTGGAAACAGATGGGGTTAAACATCAGAAACAGAATTAGCCCTCAACGTCTGAAAAACTTTTTTTTGAAAAAATCCCTAAGGCGCACGGTCACAATTTCAGCAAAAATCTGACGTTCTGCAATTCACTCAAAAATGGTGCCAAACTGTTGCAAACGATCCCCTGAAAGCTTTTTTGGTGGAAACAGATGGGTTTTTATCATGAGAAACAGAATTAGCCCTCGACGTCCGAACAACTTTTTTTTGAAAAAATCTCTAAGCCACGCGGTCACAATTTCAGCAAAAATCTGACGTTCTGCAATTCACTCAGAAAAGGTGCCAAACTGTTGCAAACGATCCCCTGAAAGCTGTTTCGGTGGAAACAGATGGGTTTTTATCATCAGAAACAGAATTAGCCCTCGAAGTCTGATCTTGCGGAACAACCTTATTTTTAAAAAATCCCTAAGCCGCGCGGTCACAATTTCAGCAAAAATCTGACGTTCTGCAATTCACTCTGAAATGGTGCCAAACTGTTGCAAACGATCCCCTGAAAGCTGTTTCGGTGGAAACAGATGGGTTTTTATCATGAGAAACAGAATTAGCCCTCGACGTCCGAACAACTTTTTTTTGAAAAAATCCCTAAGCCGCGCGGTCACAATTTCAGCAAAAATCTGAGGTTTTGCAATTCACTCAGAAATGGTGCCAAACTGTTGCAAACGATCCCCTGAAAGCTGTTTCGGAGGAAACAGATGGGTTTTTATCATCACAAACAGAATTAGCCCTCGAAGTCTGATCTTGCGGAACAACCTTATTTTTAAAAAATCCCTAAGCCGCGCGGTCACAATTTCAGCAAAAATCTGACGTTCTGCAATTCACTCAGAAATGGTGCCAAACTGTTGGAAACGATCCCCTGAAAGCTGTTTCGGTGGAAACAGATGGGTTTTTATCATGAGAAACAGAATTAGCCCTCGACGTCCGAACAACTTTTTTTTGAAAAAATCCCTAAGCCGCGCGGTCACAATTTCAGCAAAAATCTGAGGTTTTGCAATTCACTCAGAAATGGTGCCAAACTGTTGCAAACGATCCCCTGAAAGCTGTTTCGGTGGAAACAGATGGGTTTTTATCATCAGAAACAGAATTAGCCCTCAACGTCTGAAAAACTTTTTTTTGAAAAAATCCCTAAGCCGCGCGGTCACAATTTCAGCAAAAATCTGACGTTCTGCAATTCACTCAGAAATGGTGCCAAACTGTTGCAAACGATTCCCTGAAAGCTGTTTCGGTGGAAACAGATGGGTTTTTATCATCACAAACAGAATTAGCCCTCGAAGTCTGATCTTGCGGAACAACCTTATTTTTAAAAAATCCCTAAGCCGCGCGGTCACAATTTCAGCAAAAATCTGACGTTCTGCAATTCACTCAGAAATGGTGCCAAACTGTTGCAAACGATCCCCTGAAAGCTGTTTCGGTGGAAACAGATGGGTTTTTATCATGAGAAACAGAATTAGCCCTCGACGTCCGAACAACTTTTTTTTGAAAAAATCCCTAAGCCGCGCGGTCACAATTTCAGCAAAAATCTGACGTTCTGCAATTCACTCAAAAATGGTGCCAAACTGTTGCAAACGATCCCCTGAAAGCTTTTTTGGTGGAAACAGATGGGTTTTTATCATGAGAAACAGAATTAGCCCTCGACGTCCGAACAACCTTATTTTTAAAAAATCCCTAAGGCGCGCGGTCACAATTTCAGCAAAAATCTGACGTTCTGCAATTCACTCAGAAATGGTGCCAAACTGTTGCAAACGATCCCCTGAAAGCTGTTTCGGTGGAAACAGATGGGTTTTTATCATGAGAAACAGAATTAGCCCTCGATGTCCGAACAACTTTTTTTTGAAAAAATCCCTAAGCCGCGCGGTCACAATTTCAGCAAAAATCTGAGGTTTTGCAATTCACTCAGAAATGGTGCCAAACTGTTGCAAACGATCCCCTGAAAGCTGTTTCGGTGGAAACAGATGGGATTTAAACATCAGAAACAGAATTAGCCCTCGATGTCTGAACAACTTTTTTTTGAAAAAATCTCTAACCCGCGCGGTCACAGTTTCAGCAAAAATCTGACGTTCTGCAATTCACTCAAAAATGGTGCCAAACGGTTGCAAAGGATCCCCCGAAAGCTGTTTCGGTGGAAACAGATGGGTTTTAAACATCAGAAACAGAATTAGCACTCGACGTCTGAACAACTTTTTTTTGAAAAAATCCCTAAGCCGCGCGGTCACAATTTCAGCAAAAATCTGACGTTCTGCAATTCACTCAGAAATGGTGCCAAACTGTTGCAAACGATCCCCTGAAAGCTGTTTCGGTGGAAACAGAAGGGTTTTTATCATCAGAAACAGAATTAGCCCTCAACGTCTGAACAACTTTTTTTTGAAAAAATCCCTAAGGCGCGCGGTCACAATTTCAGCAAAAATCTGACGTTCTGCAATTCACTCAAAAATGGTGCCAAACTGTTGCAAACGATCCACTGAAAGCTGTTTCGGTGGAAACAGATGGGTTTTTATCATCACAAACAGAATTAGCCCTCGAAGTCTGAACTTGCGGAACAACCTTATTTTTAAAAAATCCCTAAGCCGCGCGGTCACAATTTCAGCAAAAATCTGACGTTCTGCAATTCGCTCAGAAATGGTGCCAAACTGTTGCAAACGATCCCCTGAAAGCTGTTTCGGTGGAAACAGATGGGGTTAAACATCAGAAACAGAATTAGCCCTCAACGTCTGAAAAACTTTTTTTTGAAAAAATCCCTAAGGCGCACGGTCACAATTTCAGCAAAAATCTGACGTTCTGCAATTCACTCAAAAATGGTGCCAAACTGTTGCAAACGATCCCCTGAAAGCTTTTTTGGTGGAAACAGATGGGTTTTTATCATGAGAAACAGAATTAGCCCTCGACGTCCGAACAACTTTTTTTTGAAAAAATCTCTAAGCCACGCGGTCACAATTTCAGCAAAAATCTGACGTTCTGCAATTCACTCAGAAAAGGTGCCAAACTGTTGCAAACGATCCCCTGAAAGCTGTTTCGGTGGAAACAGATGGGTTTTTATCATCAGAAACAGAATTAGCCCTCGAAGTCTGATCTTGCGGAACAACCTTATTTTTAAAAAATCCCTAAGCCGCGCGGTCACAATTTCAGCAAAAATCTGACGTTCTGCAATTCACTCTGAAATGGTGCCAAACTGTTGCAAACGATCCCCTGAAAGCTGTTTCGGTGGAAACAGATGGGTTTTTATCATGAGAAACAGAATTAGCCCTCGACGTCCGAACAACTTTTTTTTGAAAAAATCCCTAAGCCGCGCGGTCACAATTTCAGCAAAAATCTGAGGTTTTGCAATTCACTCAGAAATGGTGCCAAACTGTTGCAAACGATCCCCTGAAAGCTGTTTCGGAGGAAACAGATGGGTTTTTATCATCACAAACAGAATTAGCCCTCGAAGTCTGATCTTGCGGAACAACCTTATTTTTAAAAAATCCCTAAGCCGCGCGGTCACAATTTCAGCAAAAATCTGACGTTCTGCAATTCACTCAGAAATGGTGCCAAACTGTTGGAAACGATCCCCTGAAAGCTGTTTCGGTGGAAACAGATGGGTTTTTATCATGAGAAACAGAATTAGCCCTCGACGTCCGAACAACTTTTTTTTGAAAAAATCCCTAAGCCGCGCGGTCACAATTTCAGCAAAAATCTGAGGTTTTGCAATTCACTCAGAAATGGTGCCAAACTGTTGCAAACGATCCCCTGAAAGCTGTTTCGGTGGAAACAGATGGGTTTTTATCATCAGAAACAGAATTAGCCCTCAACGTCTGAAAAACTTTTTTTTGAAAAAATCCCTAAGCCGCGCGGTCACAATTTCAGCAAAAATCTGACGTTCTGCAATTCACTCAGAAATGGTGCCAAACTGTTGCAAACGATTCCCTGAAAGCTGTTTCGGTGGAAACAGATGGGTTTTTATCATCACAAACAGAATTAGCCCTCGAAGTCTGATCTTGCGGAACAACCTTATTTTTAAAAAATCCCTAAGCCGCGCGGTCACAATTTCAGCAAAAATCTGACGTTCTGCAATTCACTCAGAAATGGTGCCAAACTGTTGCAAACGATCCCCTGAAAGCTTTTTTGGTGGAAACAGATGGGTTTTTATCATGAGAAACAGAATTAGCCCTCGACGTCCGAACAACTTTTTTTTGAAAAAATCCCTAAGCCGCGCGGTCACAATTTCAGCAAAAATCTGACGTTCTGCAATTCACTCAAAAATGGTGCCAAACTGTTGCAAACGATCCCCTGAAAGCTTTTTTGGTGGAAACAGATGGGTTTTTATCATGAGAAACAGAATTAGCCCTCGACGTCCGAACAACCTTATTTTTAAAAAATCCCTAAGGCGCGCGGTCACAATTTCAGCAAAAATCTGACGTTCTGCAATTCACTCAGAAATGGTGCCAAACTGTTGCAAACGATCCCCTGAAAGCTGTTTCGGTGGAAACAGATGGGTTTTTATCATGAGAAACAGAATTAGCCCTCGACGTCCGAACAACTTTTTTTTGAAAAAATCCCTAAGCCGCGCGGTCACAATTTCAGCAAAAATCTGAGGTTTTGCAATTCACTCAGAAATGGTGCCAAACTGTTGCAAACGATCCCCTGAAAGCTGTTTCGGTGGAAACAGATGGGATTTAAACATCAGAAACAGAATTAGCCCTCGATGTCTGAACAACTTTTTTTTGAAAAAATCTCTAACCCGCGCGGTCACAGTTTCAGCAAAAATCTGACGTTCTGCAATTCACTCAAAAATGGTGCCAAACGGTTGCAAAGGATCCCCCGAAAGCTGTTTCGGTGGAAACAGATGGGTTTTAAACATCAGAAACAGAATTAGCACTCGACGTCTGAACAACTTTTTTTTGAAAAAATCCCTAAGCCGCGCGGTCACAATTTCAGCAAAAATCTGACGTTCTGCAATTCACTCAGAAATGGTGCCAAACTGTTGCAAACGATCCCCTGAAAGCTGTTTCGGTGGAAACAGAAGGGTTTTTATCATCAGAAACAGAATTAGCCCTCAACGTCTGAACAACTTTTTTTTGAAAAAATCCCTAAGGCGCGCGGTCACAATTTCAGCAAAAATCTGACGTTCTGCAATTCACTCAAAAATGGTGCCAAACTGTTGCAAACGATCCACTGAAAGCTGTTTCGGTGGAAACAGATGGGTTTTTATCATCACAAACAGAATTAGCCCTCGAAGTCTGAACTTGCGGAACAACCTTATTTTTAAAAAATCCCTAAGCCGCGCGGTCACAATTTCAGCAAAAATCTGACGTTCTGCAATTCGCTCAGAAATGGTGCCAAACTGTTGCAAACGATCCCCTGAAAGCTGTTTCGGTGGAAACAGATGGGGTTAAACATCAGAAACAGAATTAGCCCTCAACGTCTGAAAAACTTTTTTTTGAAAAAATCCCTAAGGCGCACGGTCACAATTTCAGCAAAAATCTGACGTTCTGCAATTCACTCAAAAATGGTGCCAAACTGTTGCAAACGATCCCCTGAAAGCTTTTTTGGTGGAAACAGATGGGTTTTTATCATGAGAAACAGAATTAGCCCTCGACGTCCGAACAACTTTTTTTTGAAAAAATCTCTAAGCCACGCGGTCACAATTTCAGCAAAAATCTGACGTTCTGCAATTCACTCAGAAAAGGTGCCAAACTGTTGCAAACGATCCCCTGAAAGCTGTTTCGGTGGAAACAGATGGGTTTTTATCATCAGAAACAGAATTAGCCCTCGAAGTCTGATCTTGCGGAACAACCTTATTTTTAAAAAATCCCTAAGCCGCGCGGTCACAATTTCAGCAAAAATCTGACGTTCTGCAATTCACTCTGAAATGGTGCCAAACTGTTGCAAACGATCCCCTGAAAGCTGTTTCGGTGGAAACAGATGGGTTTTTATCATGAGAAACAGAATTAGCCCTCGACGTCCGAACAACTTTTTTTTGAAAAAATCCCTAAGCCGCGCGGTCACAATTTCAGCAAAAATCTGAGGTTTTGCAATTCACTCAGAAATGGTGCCAAACTGTTGCAAACGATCCCCTGAAAGCTGTTTCGGTGGAAACAGATGGGATTTAAACATCAGAAACAGAATTAGCCCTCAACGTCTGAAAAACTTTTTTTTGAAAAAATCCCTAAGCCGCGCGGTCACAATTTCAGCAAAAATCTGACGTTCTGCAATTCACTCAGAAATGGTGCCAAACTGTTGCAAACGATTCCCTGAAAGCTGTTTCGGTGGAAACAGATGGGTTTTTATCATCACAAACAGAATTAGCCCTCAACGTCTGAACAACTTTTTTATGAAAAAATCCCTAAGGCGCGCGGTCACAATTTCAGCAAAAATCTGACGTTCTGCAATTCACTCAGAAATGGTGCCAAACTGTTGCAAACGATCCCCTGAAAGCTGTTTCGGTGGAAACAGATGGGTTTTTATCATCACAAACAGAATTAGCCCTCGAAGTCTGAACTTGCGGAACAACCTTATTTTGAAAAAATCCCTAAGCCGCTCGGTCACAATTTCAGCAAAAATCTGACGTTCTGCAATTCACTCAGAAATGGTGCCAAACTGTTGCAAACGATCCCCTGAAAGCTGTTTCGGTGGAAACAGATGGGGTTAAACATCAGAAACAGAATTAGCCCTCAACGTCTGAAAAACTTTTTTTTGAAAAAATCCCTAAGGCGCACGGTCACAATTTCAGCAAAAATCTGACGTTCTGCAATTCACTCAGAAATGGTGCCAAACTGTTGCAAACGATCCCCTGAAAGCTGTTTCGGTGGAAACAGATGGGGTTAAACATCAGAAACAGAATTAGCCCTCAACGTCTGAAAAACTTTTTTTTGAAAAAATCCCTAAGGCGCACGGTCACAATTTCAGCAAAAATCTGACGTTCTGCAATTCACTCAAAAATGGTGCCAAACTGTTGCAAACGATCCCCTGAAAGCTTTTTTGGTGGAAACAGATGGGTTTTTATCATGAGAAACAGAATTAGCCCTCGACGTCCGAACAACTTTTTTTTGAAAAAATCTCTAAGCCACGCGGTCACAATTTCAGCAAAAATCTGACGTTCTGCAATTCACTCAGAAAAGGTGCCAAACTGTTGCAAACGATCCCCTGAAAGCTGTTTCGGTGGAAACAGATGGGTTTTTATCATCACAAACAGAATTAGCCCTCGAAGTCTGATCTTGCGGAACAACCTTATTTTTAAAAAATCCCTAAGCCGCGCGGTCACAATTTCAGCAAAAATCTGAGGTTTTGCAATTCACTCAGAAATGGTGCCAAACTGTTGCAAACGATCCCCTGAAAGCTGTTTCGGAGGAAACAGATGGGTTTTTATCATCACAAACAGAATTAGCCCTCGAAGTCTGATCTTGCGGAACAACCTTATTTTTAAAAAATCCCTAAGGCGCGCGGTCACAATTTCAGCAAAAATCTGACGTTCTGCAATTCACTCAGAAATGGTGCCAAACTGTTGGAAACGATCCCCTGAAAGCTGTTTCGGTGGAAACAGATGGGTTTTTATCATGAGAAACAGAATTAGCCCTCGACGTCCGAACAACTTTTTTTTGAAAAAATCTCTAAGCCACGCGGTCACAATTTCAGCAAAAATCTGACGTTCTGCAATTCACTCAGAAAAGGTGCCAAACTGTTGCAAACGATCCCCTGAAAGCTGTTTCGGTGGAAACAGATGGGTTTTTATCATCACAAACAGAATTAGCCCTCGAAGTCTGATCTTGCGGAACAACCTTATTTTTAAAAAATCCCTAAGCCGCGCGGTCACAATTTCAGCAAAAATCTGAGGTTTTGCAATTCACTCAGAAATGGTGCCAAACTGTTGCAAACGATCCCCTGAAAGCTGTTTCGGTGGAAACAGATGGGTTTTTATCATCACAAACAGAATTAGCCCTCGAAGTCTGATCTTGCGGAACAACCTTATTTTTAAAAAATCCCTAAGGCGCGCGGTCACAATTTCAGCAAAAATCTGACGTTCTGCAATTCACTCAGAAATGGTGCCAAACTGTTGGAAACGATCCCCTGAAAGCTGTTTCGGTGGAAACAGATGGGTTTTAAACATCAGAAACAGAATTAGCACTCGACGTCTGAACAACTTTTTTTTGAAAAAATCCCTAAGCCGCGCGGTCACAATTTCAGCAAAAATCTGACGTTCTGCAATTCACTCAGAAATGGTGCCAAACTGTTGCAAACGATCCCCTGAAAGCTGTTTCGGTGGAAACAGAAGGGTTTTTATCATCAGAAACAGAATTAGCCCTCAACGTCTGAACAACTTTTTTTTGAAAAAATCCCTAAGGCGCGCGGTCACAATTTCAGCAAAAATCTGACGTTCTGCAATTCACTCAAAAATGGTGCCAAACTGTTGCAAACGATCCACTGAAAGCTGTTTCGGTGGAAACAGATGGGTTTTTATCATCACAAACAGAATTAGCCCTCGAAGTCTGAACTTGCGGAACAACCTTATTTTTAAAAAATCCCTAAGCCGCGCGGTCACAATTTCAGCAAAAATCTGACGTTCTGCAATTCGCTCAGAAATGGTGCCAAACTGTTGCAAACGATCCCCTGAAAGCTGTTTCGGTGGAAACAGATGGGGTTAAACATCAGAAACAGAATTAGCCCTCAACGTCTGAAAAACTTTTTTTTGAAAAAATCCCTAAGGCGCACGGTCACAATTTCAGCAAAAATCTGACGTTCTGCAATTCACTCAAAAATGGTGCCAAACTGTTGCAAACGATCCCCTGAAAGCTTTTTTGGTGGAAACAGATGGGTTTTTATCATGAGAAACAGAATTAGCCCTCGACGTCCGAACAACTTTTTTTTGAAAAAATCTCTAAGCCACGCGGTCACAATTTCAGCAAAAATCTGACGTTCTGCAATTCACTCAGAAAAGGTGCCAAACTGTTGCAAACGATCCCCTGAAAGCTGTTTCGGTGGAAACAGATGGGTTTTTATCATCAGAAACAGAATTAGCCCTCGAAGTCTGATCTTGCGGAACAACCTTATTTTTAAAAAATCCCTAAGCCGCGCGGTCACAATTTCAGCAAAAATCTGACGTTCTGCAATTCACTCTGAAATGGTGCCAAACTGTTGCAAACGATCCCCTGAAAGCTGTTTCGGTGGAAACAGATGGGTTTTTATCATGAGAAACAGAATTAGCCCTCGACGTCCGAACAACTTTTTTTTGAAAAAATCCCTAAGCCGCGCGGTCACAATTTCAGCAAAAATCTGAGGTTTTGCAATTCACTCAGAAATGGTGCCAAACTGTTGCAAACGATCCCCTGAAAGCTGTTTCGGAGGAAACAGATGGGTTTTTATCATCACAAACAGAATTAGCCCTCGAAGTCTGATCTTGCGGAACAACCTTATTTTTAAAAAATCCCTAAGCCGCGCGGTCACAATTTCAGCAAAAATCTGACGTTCTGCAATTCACTCAGAAATGGTGCCAAACTGTTGCAAACGATCCCCTGAAAGCTGTTTCGGTGGAAACAGATGGGTTTTTATCATGAGAAACAGAATTAGCCCTCGACGTCCGAACAACTTTTTTTTGAAAAAATCCCTAAGCCGCGCGGTCACAATTTCAGCAAAAATCTGAGGTTTTGCAATTCACTCAGAAATGGTGCCAAACTGTTGCAAACGATCCCCTGAAAGCTGTTTCGGTGGAAACAGATGGGTTTTTATCATCAGAAACAGAATTAGCCCTCAACGTCTGAAAAACTTTTTTTTGAAAAAATCCCTAAGCCGCGCGGTCACAATTTCAGCAAAAATCTGACGTTCTGCAATTCACTCAGAAATGGTGCCAAACTGTTGCAAACGATTCCCTGAAAGCTGTTTCGGTGGAAACAGATGGGTTTTTATCATCACAAACAGAATTAGCCCTCGAAGTCTGATCTTGCGGAACAACCTTATTTTTAAAAAATCCCTAAGCCGCGCGGTCACAATTTCAGCAAAAATCTGACGTTCTGCAATTCACTCAGAAATGGTGCCAAACTGTTGCAAACGATCCCCTGAAAGCTGTTTCGGTGGAAACAGATGGGTTTTTATCATGAGAAACAGAATTAGCCCTCGACGTCCGAACAACTTTTTTTTGAAAAAATCCCTAAGCCGCGCGGTCACAATTTCAGCAAAAATCTGACGTTCTGCAATTCACTCAAAAATGGTGCCAAACTGTTGCAAACGATCCCCTGAAAGCTTTTTTGGTGGAAACAGATGGGTTTTTATCATGAGAAACAGAATTAGCCCTCGACGTCCGAACAACCTTATTTTTAAAAAATCCCTAAGGCGCGCGGTCACAATTTCAGCAAAAATCTGACGTTCTGCAATTCACTCAGAAATGGTGCCAAACTGTTGCAAACGATCCCCTGAAAGCTGTTTCGGTGGAAACAGATGGGTTTTTATCATGAGAAACAGAATTAGCCCTCGATGTCCGAACAACTTTTTTTTGAAAAAATCCCTAAGCCGCGCGGTCACAATTTCAGCAAAAATCTGAGGTTTTGCAATTCACTCAGAAATGGTGCCAAACTGTTGCAAACGATCCCCTGAAAGCTGTTTCGGTGGAAACAGATGGGATTTAAACATCAGAAACAGAATTAGCCCTCGATGTCTGAACAACTTTTTTTTGAAAAAATCTCTAACCCGCGCGGTCACAGTTTCAGCAAAAATCTGACGTTCTGCAATTCACTCAAAAATGGTGCCAAACGGTTGCAAAGGATCCCCCGAAAGCTGTTTCGGTGGAAACAGATGGGTTTTAAACATCAGAAACAGAATTAGCACTCGACGTCTGAACAACTTTTTTTTGAAAAAATCCCTAAGCCGCGCGGTCACAATTTCAGCAAAAATCTGACGTTCTGCAATTCACTCAGAAATGGTGCCAAACTGTTGCAAACGATCCCCTGAAAGCTGTTTCGGTGGAAACAGAAGGGTTTTTATCATCAGAAACAGAATTAGCCCTCAACGTCTGAACAACTTTTTTTTGAAAAAATCCCTAAGGCGCGCGGTCACAATTTCAGCAAAAATCTGACGTTCTGCAATTCACTCAAAAATGGTGCCAAACTGTTGCAAACGATCCACTGAAAGCTGTTTCGGTGGAAACAGATGGGTTTTTATCATCACAAACAGAATTAGCCCTCGAAGTCTGAACTTGCGGAACAACCTTATTTTTAAAAAATCCCTAAGCCGCGCGGTCACAATTTCAGCAAAAATCTGACGTTCTGCAATTCGCTCAGAAATGGTGCCAAACTGTTGCAAACGATCCCCTGAAAGCTGTTTCGGTGGAAACAGATGGGGTTAAACATCAGAAACAGAATTAGCCCTCAACGTCTGAAAAACTTTTTTTTGAAAAAATCCCTAAGGCGCACGGTCACAATTTCAGCAAAAATCTGACGTTCTGCAATTCACTCAAAAATGGTGCCAAACTGTTGCAAACGATCCCCTGAAAGCTTTTTTGGTGGAAACAGATGGGTTTTTATCATGAGAAACAGAATTAGCCCTCGACGTCCGAACAACTTTTTTTTGAAAAAATCTCTAAGCCACGCGGTCACAATTTCAGCAAAAATCTGACGTTCTGCAATTCACTCAGAAAAGGTGCCAAACTGTTGCAAACGATCCCCTGAAAGCTGTTTCGGTGGAAACAGATGGGTTTTTATCATCAGAAACAGAATTAGCCCTCGAAGTCTGATCTTGCGGAACAACCTTATTTTTAAAAAATCCCTAAGCCGCGCGGTCACAATTTCAGCAAAAATCTGACGTTCTGCAATTCACTCTGAAATGGTGCCAAACTGTTGCAAACGATCCCCTGAAAGCTGTTTCGGTGGAAACAGATGGGTTTTTATCATGAGAAACAGAATTAGCCCTCGACGTCCGAACAACTTTTTTTTGAAAAAATCCCTAAGCCGCGCGGTCACAATTTCAGCAAAAATCTGAGGTTTTGCAATTCACTCAGAAATGGTGCCAAACTGTTGCAAACGATCCCCTGAAAGCTGTTTCGGAGGAAACAGATGGGTTTTTATCATCACAAACAGAATTAGCCCTCGAAGTCTGATCTTGCGGAACAACCTTATTTTTAAAAAATCCCTAAGCCGCGCGGTCACAATTTCAGCAAAAATCTGACGTTCTGCAATTCACTCAGAAATGGTGCCAAACTGTTGGAAACGATCCCCTGAAAGCTGTTTCGGTGGAAACAGATGGGTTTTTATCATGAGAAACAGAATTAGCCCTCGACGTCCGAACAACTTTTTTTTGAAAAAATCCCTAAGCCGCGCGGTCACAATTTCAGCAAAAATCTGAGGTTTTGCAATTCACTCAGAAATGGTGCCAAACTGTTGCAAACGATCCCCTGAAAGCTGTTTCGGTGGAAACAGATGGGTTTTTATCATCAGAAACAGAATTAGCCCTCAACGTCTGAAAAACTTTTTTTTGAAAAAATCCCTAAGCCGCGCGGTCACAATTTCAGCAAAAATCTGACGTTCTGCAATTCACTCAGAAATGGTGCCAAACTGTTGCAAACGATTCCCTGAAAGCTGTTTCGGTGGAAACAGATGGGTTTTTATCATCACAAACAGAATTAGCCCTCGAAGTCTGATCTTGCGGAACAACCTTATTTTTAAAAAATCCCTAAGCCGCGCGGTCACAATTTCAGCAAAAATCTGACGTTCTGCAATTCACTCAGAAATGGTGCCAAACTGTTGCAAACGATCCCCTGAAAGCTTTTTTGGTGGAAACAGATGGGTTTTTATCATGAGAAACAGAATTAGCCCTCGACGTCCGAACAACTTTTTTTTGAAAAAATCCCTAAGCCGCGCGGTCACAATTTCAGCAAAAATCTGACGTTCTGCAATTCACTCAAAAATGGTGCCAAACTGTTGCAAACGATCCCCTGAAAGCTTTTTTGGTGGAAACAGATGGGTTTTTATCATGAGAAACAGAATTAGCCCTCGACGTCCGAACAACCTTATTTTTAAAAAATCCCTAAGGCGCGCGGTCACAATTTCAGCAAAAATCTGACGTTCTGCAATTCACTCAGAAATGGTGCCAAACTGTTGCAAACGATCCCCTGAAAGCTGTTTCGGTGGAAACAGATGGGTTTTTATCATGAGAAACAGAATTAGCCCTCGACGTCCGAACAACTTTTTTTTGAAAAAATCCCTAAGCCGCGCGGTCACAATTTCAGCAAAAATCTGAGGTTTTGCAATTCACTCAGAAATGGTGCCAAACTGTTGCAAACGATCCCCTGAAAGCTGTTTCGGTGGAAACAGATGGGATTTAAACATCAGAAACAGAATTAGCCCTCGATGTCTGAACAACTTTTTTTTGAAAAAATCTCTAACCCGCGCGGTCACAGTTTCAGCAAAAATCTGACGTTCTGCAATTCACTCAAAAATGGTGCCAAACGGTTGCAAAGGATCCCCCGAAAGCTGTTTCGGTGGAAACAGATGGGTTTTAAACATCAGAAACAGAATTAGCACTCGACGTCTGAACAACTTTTTTTTGAAAAAATCCCTAAGCCGCGCGGTCACAATTTCAGCAAAAATCTGACGTTCTGCAATTCACTCAGAAATGGTGCCAAACTGTTGCAAACGATCCCCTGAAAGCTGTTTCGGTGGAAACAGAAGGGTTTTTATCATCAGAAACAGAATTAGCCCTCAACGTCTGAACAACTTTTTTTTGAAAAAATCCCTAAGGCGCGCGGTCACAATTTCAGCAAAAATCTGACGTTCTGCAATTCACTCAAAAATGGTGCCAAACTGTTGCAAACGATCCACTGAAAGCTGTTTCGGTGGAAACAGATGGGTTTTTATCATCACAAACAGAATTAGCCCTCGAAGTCTGAACTTGCGGAACAACCTTATTTTTAAAAAATCCCTAAGCCGCGCGGTCACAATTTCAGCAAAAATCTGACGTTCTGCAATTCGCTCAGAAATGGTGCCAAACTGTTGCAAACGATCCCCTGAAAGCTGTTTCGGTGGAAACAGATGGGGTTAAACATCAGAAACAGAATTAGCCCTCAACGTCTGAAAAACTTTTTTTTGAAAAAATCCCTAAGGCGCACGGTCACAATTTCAGCAAAAATCTGACGTTCTGCAATTCACTCAAAAATGGTGCCAAACTGTTGCAAACGATCCCCTGAAAGCTTTTTTGGTGGAAACAGATGGGTTTTTATCATGAGAAACAGAATTAGCCCTCGACGTCCGAACAACTTTTTTTTGAAAAAATCTCTAAGCCACGCGGTCACAATTTCAGCAAAAATCTGACGTTCTGCAATTCACTCAGAAAAGGTGCCAAACTGTTGCAAACGATCCCCTGAAAGCTGTTTCGGTGGAAACAGATGGGTTTTTATCATCAGAAACAGAATTAGCCCTCGAAGTCTGATCTTGCGGAACAACCTTATTTTTAAAAAATCCCTAAGCCGCGCGGTCACAATTTCAGCAAAAATCTGACGTTCTGCAATTCACTCTGAAATGGTGCCAAACTGTTGCAAACGATCCCCTGAAAGCTGTTTCGGTGGAAACAGATGGGTTTTTATCATGAGAAACAGAATTAGCCCTCGACGTCCGAACAACTTTTTTTTGAAAAAATCCCTAAGCCGCGCGGTCACAATTTCAGCAAAAATCTGAGGTTTTGCAATTCACTCAGAAATGGTGCCAAACTGTTGCAAACGATCCCCTGAAAGCTGTTTCGGTGGAAACAGATGGGATTTAAACATCAGAAACAGAATTAGCCCTCAACGTCTGAAAAACTTTTTTTTGAAAAAATCCCTAAGCCGCGCGGTCACAATTTCAGCAAAAATCTGACGTTCTGCAATTCACTCAGAAATGGTGCCAAACTGTTGCAAACGATTCCCTGAAAGCTGTTTCGGTGGAAACAGATGGGTTTTTATCATCACAAACAGAATTAGCCCTCAACGTCTGAACAACTTTTTTATGAAAAAATCCCTAAGGCGCGCGGTCACAATTTCAGCAAAAATCTGACGTTCTGCAATTCACTCAGAAATGGTGCCAAACTGTTGCAAACGATCCCCTGAAAGCTGTTTCGGTGGAAACAGATGGGTTTTTATCATCACAAACAGAATTAGCCCTCGAAGTCTGAACTTGCGGAACAACCTTATTTTGAAAAAATCCCTAAGCCGCTCGGTCACAATTTCAGCAAAAATCTGACGTTCTGCAATTCACTCAGAAATGGTGCCAAACTGTTGCAAACGATCCCCTGAAAGCTGTTTCGGTGGAAACAGATGGGGTTAAACATCAGAAACAGAATTAGCCCTCAACGTCTGAAAAACTTTTTTTTGAAAAAATCCCTAAGGCGCACGGTCACAATTTCAGCAAAAATCTGACGTTCTCCAATTCACTCAGAAATGGTGCCAAACTGTTGCAAACGATCCCCTGAAAGCTGTTTCGGTGGAAACAGATGGGGTTAAACATCAGAAACAGAATTAGCCCTCAACGTCTGAAAAACTTTTTTTTGAAAAAATCCCTAAGGCGCACGGTCACAATTTCAGCAAAAATCTGACGTTCTGCAATTCACTCAAAAATGGTGCCAAACTGTTGCAAACGATCCCCTGAAAGCTTTTTTGGTGGAAACAGATGGGTTTTTATCATGAGAAACAGAATTAGCCCTCGACGTCCGAACAACTTTTTTTTGAAAAAATCTCTAAGCCACGCGGTCACAATTTCAGCAAAAATCTGACGTTCTGCAATTCACTCAGAAAAGGTGCCAAACTGTTGCAAACGATCCCCTGAAAGCTGTTTCGGTGGAAACAGATGGGTTTTTATCATCACAAACAGAATTAGCCCTCGAAGTCTGATCTTGCGGAACAACCTTATTTTTAAAAAATCCCTAAGCCGCGCGGTCACAATTTCAGCAAAAATCTGAGGTTTTGCAATTCACTCAGAAATGGTGCCAAACTGTTGCAAACGATCCCCTGAAAGCTGTTTCGGTGGAAACAGATGGGTTTTTATCATCACAAACAGAATTAGCCCTCGAAGTCTGATCTTGCGGAACAACCTTATTTTTAAAAAATCCCTAAGGCGCGCGGTCACAATTTCAGCAAAAATCTGACGTTCTGCAATTCACTCAGAAATGGTGCCAAACTGTTGGAAACGATCCCCTGAAAGCTGTTTCGGTGGAAACAGATGGGTTTTTATCATGAGAAACAGAATTAGCCCTCGACGTCCGAACAACTTTTTTTTGAAAAAATCCCTAAGGCGCGCGGTCACAATTTCAGCAAAAATCTGACGTTCTGCAATTCACTCAGAAATGGTGCCAAACTGTTGCAAACGATCCCCTGAAAGCTGTTTCGGTGGAAACAGATGGGTTTTTTTCATCACAAACAGAATTAGCCCTCGAAGTCTGAACTTGCGGAACAACCTTATTTTGAAAAAATCCCTAAGCCGCTCGGTCACAATTTCAGCAAAAATCTGACGTTCTGCAATTCACTCAGAAATGGTGCCAAACTGTTGCAAACGATCCCCTGAAAGCTGTTTCGGTGGAAACAGATGGGGTTAAACATCAGAAACAGAATTAGCCCTCAACGTCTGAAAAACTTTTTTTTGAAAAAATCCCTAAGGCGCACGGTCACAATTTCAGCAAAAATCTGACGTTCTGCAATTCACTCAAAAATGGTGCCAAACTGTTGCAAACGATCCCCTGAAAGCTTTTTTGGTGGAAACAGATGGGTTTTTATCATGAGAAACAGAATTAGCCCTCGACGTCCGAACAACTTTTTTTTGAAAAAATCTCTAAGCCACGCGGTCACAATTTCAGCAAAAATCTGACGTTCTGCAATTCACTCAGAAAAGGTGCCAAACTGTTGCAAACGATCCCCTGAAAGCTGTTTCGGTGGAAACAGATGGGTTTTTATCATGACAAACAGAATTAGCCCTCGAAGTCTGATCTTGCGGAACAACCTTATTTTTAAAAAATCCCTAAGCCGCGCGGTCACAATTTCAGCAAAAATCTGAGGTTTTGCAATTCACTCAGAAATGGTGCCAAACTGTTGCAAACGATCCCCTGAAAGCTGTTTCGGTGGAAACAGATGGGTTTTTATCATGAGAAACAGAATTAGCCCTCGACGTCCGAACAACTTTTTTTTGAAAAAATCCCTAAGCCGCGCGGTCACAATTTCAGCAAAAATCCGAGGTTTTGCAATTCACTCAGAAATGGTGCCAAACTGTTGCAAACGATCCCCTGAAAGCTGTTTCGGTGGAAACAGATGGGTTTTTATCATCACAAACAGAATTAGCCCTCGAAGTCTGATCTTGCGGAACAACCTTATTTTTAAAAAATCCCTAAGCCGCGCGGTCACAATTTCAGCAAAAATCTAACGTTCTGCAATTCACTCAGAAATGGTGCCAAACTGTTGCAAACGATCCCCTGAAAGCTGTTTCGGTGGAAACAGATGGGTTTTTATCATCACAAACAGAATTAGCCCTCAACGTCTGAACAACTTTTTTTTGAAAAAATCCCTAAGCCGCGCGGTCACAATTTCAGCAAAAATCTGACGTTCTGCAATTCGCTCAGAAATGGTGCCAAACTGTTGCAAACGATCCCCTGAAAGCTGTTTCGGTGGAAACAGATGGGTTTTTATCATCAGAAACCGATTTATCCCTCGACGTCTGAAGAACTTTTTTTGAAAAAAACCCTAAGCCGCGCGGTCACAATTTCAGCAAAAATCTGACTTTCTGCAATTCACTCAGAAAAGGTGCCAAACTGTTGCAAACGATCCCCTGAAAGCTGTTTCGGTGGAAACAGATGGGTTTTTATCATCACAAACAGAATTAGCCCTCGAAGTCTGATCTTGCGGAACAACCTTATTTTTAAAAAATCCCTAAGCCGCGCGGTCACAATTTCAGCAAAAATCTGACGTTCTGCAATTCACTCAGAAATGGTGCCAAACTGTTGCAAACGATCCCCTGAAAGCTGTTTCGGTGGAAACAGATGGGTTTTTATCATCACAAACAGAATTAGCCCTCAACGTCTGAACAACTTTTTTTTGAAAAAATCCCTAAGCCGCGCGGTCACAATTTCAGCAAAAATCTGACGTTCTGCAATTCGCTCAGAAATGGTGCCAAACTGTTGCAAACGATCCCCTGAAAGCTGTTTCGGTGGAAACAGATGGGTTTTTATCATCAGAAACCGATTTATCCCTCGACGTCTGAAGAACTTTTTTTGAAAAAAACCCTAAGCCGCGCGGTCACAATTTCAGCAAAAATCTGACTTTCTGCAATTCACTCAGAAAAGGTGCCAAACTGTTGCAAACGATCCCCTGAAAGCTGTTTCGGTGGAAACAGATGGGTTTTTATCATCACAAACAGAATTAGCCCTCGAAGTCTGATCTTGCGGAACAACCTTATTTTTAAAAAATCCCTAAGCCGCGCGGTCACAATTTCAGCAAAAATCTGACGTTCTGCAATTCACTCAGAAATGGTGCCAAACTGTTGGAAACGATCCCCTGAAAGCTGTTTCGGTGGAAACAGATGGGTTTTTATCATCAGAAACAGAATTAGCCCTCGACGTCCGAACAACTTTTTTTTGAAAAAATCCCTAAGCCGCGCGGTCACAATTTCAGCAAAAATCTGAGGTTTTGCAATTCACTCAGAAATGGTGCCAAACTGTTGCAAACGATCCCCTGAAAGCTGTTTCGGTGGAAACAGATGGGTTTTAAACATCAGAAACCGATTTTTTCCTCGATGTCCGAACAATTTTTTTTTGAAAAAATCCCTAAGCCGCGCGGTCACAATTTCATCAAAAATCTGACGTTCTGCAATTCACTCAGAAATGGTGCCAAACTGTTCCAAACGATCCCCTGAAAGCTTTTTTGGTGGAAACAGATGGGTTTTTATCATCAGAAATAGAATTAGCCCTCGTCGTCCGTACAACTTTTTGTTGAAAAAATCCCTAAGCCGCGCGGTCACAATCTCAGCAAAAACCTGACGTTCTGCAATTCACTCAAAAATGGTGCCAAACGGTTGCAAAGGATCCCCCGAAACCTGTTTCGGTGGAAACAGATGGGATTTAAACATCAGAAACAGAATTAGCCCTCAACGTCTGAACAACTTTTTTTTGAAAAAATCTCTAACCCGCGCGGTCACAATTTCAGCAAAAATCTGACGTTCTGCAATTCACTCAAAAATGGTGCCAAACGTTTGCAAAGGATCCCCCGAAAGCTGTTTCGGTGGAAACAGATGGGTTTTAAACATCAGAAACAGAATTAGCCCTCGACGTCTGAACAACTTTTTTTTGAAAAAATCCCTAAGCCGCGCGTTCACAATTTCAGCAAAAATCTGACGTTCTGCAATTCACTCAGAAATGGTGCCAAACTGTTGCAAACGATTCCCTGAAAGCTGTTTCGGTGGAAACAGATGGGTTTTTATCATCACAAACAGAATTAGCCCTCAACGTCTGAAAAACTTTTTTTTGAAAAAATCCCTAAGCCGCGCGGTCACAATTTCAGCAAAAATCTGACCTTCTGCAATTCGCTCAGAAATGGTGCCAAACTGTTGCAAACGATCCCCTGAAAGCTGTTTCGGTGGAAACAGATGGGTTTTTATCATGAGAAACAGAATTAGCCCTCGACGTCCGAACAACTTTTTTTTGAAAAAATCCCTAAGCCGCGCGGTCACAATTTCAGCAAAAATCTGAGGTTTTGCAATTCACTCAGAAATGGTGCCAAACTGCTGCAAACGATCCCCTGAAAGCTGTTTCGGTGGAAACAGATGGGTTTTTATCATCACAAACAGAATTAGCCCTCGAAGTCTGATCTTGCGGAACAACCTTATTTTTAAAAAATCCCTAAGCCGCGCGGTCACAATTTCAGCAAAAATCTGACGTTCTGCAATTCACTCAGAAATGGTGCCAAACTGTTGCAAACGATCCCCTGAAAGCTGTTTCGGTGGAAACAGATGGGTTTTTATCATGAGAAACAGAATTAGCCCTCGACGTCCGAACAACTTTTTTTTGAAAAAATCCCTAAGCCGCGCGGTCACAATTTCAGCAAAAATCTGAGGTTTTGCAATTCACTCAGAAATGGTGCCAAACTGTTGCAAACGATCCCCTGAAAGCTGTTTCGGTGGAAACAGATGGGATTTAAACATCAGAAACAGAATTAGCCCTCGACGTCTGAACAACTTTTTTTTGAAAAAATCCCTAAGCCTCGCGGTCACAATTTCAGCAAAAATCTGACGTTCTGCAATTCACTCAAAAATGGTGCCAAACGGTTGCAAAGGATCCCCCGAAAGCTGTTTCGGTGGAAACAGATGGGTTTTAAACATCAGAAACAGAATTAGCACTCGACGTCTGAAAAACTTTTTTTTGAAAAAATCCCTAAGCCGCGCGGTCACAATTTCAGCAAAAATCTGATGTTCTGCAATTCACTCAGAAATGGTGCCAAACTGTTGCAAACGATCCCCTGAAAGCTGTTTCGGTGGAAACAGAAGGGTTTTTATCATCAGAAACAGAATTAGCCCTCAACGTCTGAACAACTTTTTTTTGAAAAAATCCCTAAGGCGCGCGGTCACAATTTCAGCAAAAATCTGACGTTCTGCAATTCACTCAAAAATGGTGCCAAACTGTTGCAAACGATCCCCTGAAAGCTGTTTCGGTGGAAACAGATGGGTTTTTATCATCACAAACAGAATTAGCCCTCGAAGTCTAAACTTGCGGAACAACCTTATTTTGAAAAAATCCCTAAGGCGCGCGGTCACAATTTCAGCAAAAATCTGACGTTCTGCAATTCGCTCAGAAATGGTGCCAAACTGTTGGAAATGATCCCCTGAAAGCTGTTTCGGTGGAAACAGATGGGTTTTTATCATGAGAAACAGAATTAGCCCTCGACGTCCGAACAACTTTTTTTTGAAAAAGTCCCTAAGGCGCGCGGTCACAATTTCAGCAAAAATCTGACGTTCTGCAATTCACTCAGAAATTGTGCCAAACTGTTGCAAACGATCCCCTGAAAGCTGTTTCGGTGGAAACAGATGGGTTGTTATCATCACAAACAGAATTAGCCCTCGAAGTCTGATCTTGCGGAACAACCTTATTTTTAAAAAATCCCTAAGCCGCGCGGTCACAATTTCAGCAAAAATCTGACGTTCTGCAATTCACTCAGAAATGGTGCCAAACTGTTGCAAACGATCCCCTGAAAGCTGTTTCGGTGGAAACAGATGGGTTTTTATCATGAGAAACAGAATTAGCCCTCGACGTCCGAACAACTTTTTTTTGAAAAAATCCCTAAGCCGCGCGGTCACAATTTCAGCAAAAATCTGAGGTTTTGCAATTCACTCAGAAATGGTGCCAAACTGTTGCAAACGATCCCCTGAAAGCTGTTTCGGTGGAAACAGATGGGTTTTTATCATCACAAACAGAATTAGCCCTCGAAGTCTGATCTTGCGGAACAACCTTATTTTTAAAAAGTCCCTAAGCCGCGCGGTCACAATTTCAGCAAAAATCTGACGTTCTGCAATTCACTCAGAAATGGTGCCAAACTGTTGCAAACGATCCCCTGAAAGCTGTTTCGGTGGAAACAGATGGGTTTTTATCATCACAAACAGAATTAGCCCTCGAAGTCTGAACTTGCGGAACAACCTTATTTTGAAAAAATCCCTAAGCCGCTCGGTTACAATTTCAGCAAAAATCTGACGTTCTGCAATTCACTCAGAAATGGTGCCAAACTGTTGCAAACGATCCCCTGAAAGCTGTTTCGGTGGAAACAGATGGGGTTAAACATCAGAAACAGAATTAGCCCTCAACGTCTGAAAAACTTTTTTTTGAAAAAATCCCTAAGGCGCACGGTCACAATTTCAGCAAAAATCTGACGTTCTGCAATTCACTCAAAAATGGTGCCAAACTGTTGCAAACGATCCCCTGAAAGCTTTTTTGGTGGAAACAGATGGGTTTTTATCATGAGAAACAGAATTAGCCCTCGACGTCCGAACAACTTTTTTTTGAAAAAATCTCTAAGCCACGCGGTAACAATTTCAGCAAAAATCTGACGTTCTGCAATTCACTCAGAAAAGGTGCCAAACTGTTGCAAACGATCCCCTGAAAGCTGTTTCGGTGGAAACAGATGGGTTTTTATCATCACAAACAGAATTAGCCCTCGAAGTCTGATCTTGCGGAACAACCTTATTTTGAAAAAATCCCTAAGCCGCGCGGTCACAATTTCAGCAAAAATCTGACGTTCTGCAATTCACTCAGAAATGGTGCCAAACTGTTGCAAACGATCCCCTGAAAGCTGTTTCGGTGGAAACAGATGGGTTTTTATCATGAGAAACAGAATTAGCCCTCAACGTCTGAAAAACGTTTTTTTGAAAAAATCCCTAAGGCGCACGGTCACAATTTCAGCAAAAATCTGACGTTCTGCAATTCACTCAAAAATGGTGCCAAACTGTTGCAAACGATCCCCTGAAAGCTTTTTTGGTGGAAACAGATGGGTTTTTATCATGAGAAACAGAATTAGCCCTCGACGTCCGAACAACTTTTTTTTGAAAAAATCTCTAAGCCACGCGGTCACAATTTCAGCAAAAATCTGACGTTCTGCAATTCACTCAGAAAAGGTGCCAAACTGTTGCAAACGATCCCCTGAAAGCTGTTTCAGTGGAAACAGATGGGTTTTTATCATCACAAACAGAATTAGCCCTCGAAGTCTGATCTTGCGGAACAACCTTATTTTTAAAAAATCCCTAAGCCGCGAGGTCACAATTTCAGCAAAAATCTGACGTTCTGCAATTCACTCAGAAATGGTGCCAAACTGTTGCAAACGATCCCCTGAAAGCTGTTTCGGTGGAAACAGATGGGTTTTTATCATGAGAAACAGAATTAGCCCTCGACGTCCGAACAACTTTTTTTTGAAAAAATCCCTAAGCCGCGCGGTCACAATTTCAGCAAAAATCTGAGGTTTTGCAATTCGCTCAGAAATGGTGCCAAACTGTTGCAAACGATCCCCTGAAATCTGTTTCGGTGGAAACAGATGGGTTTTTATCATCAGAAACCGATTTATCCCTCGACGTCTGAAGAACTTTTTTTAAAAAAAAACCCTAAGCCGCGCGGTCACAATTTCAGCAAAAATCTGACTTTCTGCAATTCACTCAGAAATGGTGCCAAACTGTTGCAAACGATCCCCTGAAAGCTGTTTCGGTGGAAACAGATGGGTTTTAAACATCAGAAACTGATTTTTTCCTCGACGTCCGAACAATTTTTTTTTGAAAAAATCCCTAAGCCGCGCGGTCACAATTTCAGCAAAAATCTGACGTTCTGCAATTCACTCAGAAATGGTGCCAAACTGTTGCAAACGATCCCCTGAAAGCTGTTTCGGTGGAAACAGATGGGTTTTTATCATGAGAAACAGAATTAGCCCTCAACGTCTGAAAAACTTTTTTTTGAAAAAATCCCTAAGGCGCACGGTCACAATTTCAGCAAAAATCTGACGTTCTGCAATTCACTCAAAAATGGTGCCAAACTGTTGCAAACGATCCCCTGAAAGCTTTTTTGGTGGAAACAGATGGGTTTTTATCATGAGAAACAGAATTAGCCCTCGACGTCCGAACAACTTTTTTTTGAAAAAATCTCTAAGCCACGCGGTCACAATTTCAGCAAAAATCTGACGTTCTGCAATTCACTCAGAAAAGGTGCCAAACTGTTGCAAACGATCCCCTGAAAGCTGTTTCAGTGGAAACAGATGGGTTTTTATCATCACAAACAGAATTAGCCCTCGAAGTCTGATCTTGCGGAACAACCTTATTTTTAAAAAATCCCTAAGCCGCGAGGTCACAATTTCAGCAAAAATCTGACGTTCTGCAATTCACTCAGAAATGGTGCCAAACTGTTGCAAACGATCCCCTGAAAGCTGTTTCGGTGGAAACAGATGGGTTTTTATCATGAGAAACAGAATTAGCCCTCGACGTCCGAACAACTTTTTTTTGAAAAAATCCCTAAGCCGCGCGGTCACAATTTCAGCAAAAATCTGAGGTTTTGCAATTCGCTCAGAAATGGTGCCAAACTGTTGCAAACGATCCCCTGAAATCTGTTTCGGTGGAAATAGATGGGTTTTTATCATCAGAAACCGATTTATCCCTCGACGTCTGAAGAACTTTTTTTTAAAAAAAACCCTAAGCCGCGCGGTCACAATTTCAGCAAAAATCTGACTTTCTGCAATTCACTCAAAAATGGTGCCAAACTGTTGCAAACGATCCCCTGAAAGCTGTTTCGGTGGAAACAGATGGGTTTTAAACATCAGAAACTGATTTTTTCCTCGACGTCCGAACAATTTTTTTTTGAAAAAATCCCTAAGCCGCGCGGTCACAATTTCAGCAAAAATCTGACGTTCTGCAATTCACTCAGAAACGGTGCCAAACTGTTGCAAACGATCCCCTGAAAGCAGTTTCGGTGGAAACAGATGGGTTTTTATCATCACAAACAGAATTAGCCCTCGAAGTCTGATCTTGCGGAACAACCTTATTTTGAAAAAATCCCTAAGCCGCGCGGTCACAATTTCATCAAAAATCTGACGTTCTGCAATTCACTCAGAAATGGTGCCAAACTGTTCCAAACGATCCCCTGAAAGCTTTTTTGGTGGAAACAGATGGGTTTTTATCATCAGAAACAGAATTAGCCCTCGTCGTCCGTACAACTTTTTGTTGAAAAAATCCCTAAGCCGCTCGGTCACAATCTCAGCAAAAACCTGACGTTCTGCAATTCACTCAAAAATGGTGCCAAACGGTTGCAAAGGATCCCCCGAAACCTGTTTCGGTGGAAACAGATGGGATTTAAACATCAGAAACAGAATTAGCCCTCAACGTCTGAACAACTTTTTTTTGAAAAAATCCCTAAGGCGCGCGGTCACAATTTCAGCAAAAATCTGACGTTCTGCAATTCACTCAGAAATGGTGCCAAACTGTTGCAAACGATCCCCTGAAAGCTGTTTCGGTGGAAACAGATGGGTTTTTATCATGAGAAACAGAATTAGCCCTCGACGTCCGAACAACTTTTTTTTGAAAAAATCCCTAAGCCGCGCGGTCACAATTTCAGCAAAAATCTGAGGTTTTGCAATTCACTCAGAAATGGTGCCAAACTGTTGCAAACGATCCCCTGAAAGCTGTTTCGGTGGAAACAGATGGGTTTTTATCATCAGAAACAGAATTAGCCCTCGACGTCCGAAAAACTTTTTTTTGAAAAAATCCCTAAGCCGCGCGGTCACAATTTCAGCAAAAATCTGAGGTTTTGCAATTCACTCAGAAATGGTGCCAAACTGTTGCAAACGATCCCCTGAAAGCTGTTTCGGTGGAAACAGATGGGTTTTTATCATCACAAACAGAATTAGCCCTCGAAGTCTGAACTTGCGGAACAACCTTATTTTGAAAAAATCCCTAAGCCGCGCGGTCACAATTTCAGCAAAAATCTGACGTTCTGCAATTCACTCAGAAATGGTGCCAAACTGTTGCAAACGATCCCCTGAAAGCTTTTTTGGTGGAAACAGATGGGTTTTCATCATGAGAAACAGAATTAGCCCTCAAAGTCCGAACAACTTTTTTTTGAAAAAATCTCTAAGCCACGCGGTCACAATTTCAGCCAAAATCTGACGTTCTGCAATTCACTCAGAAAAGGTGCCAAACTGTTGCAAACGATCCCCTGAAAGCTGTTTCAGTGGAAACAGATGGGTTTTTATCATCACAAACAGAATTAGCCCTCGAAGTCTGATCTTGCGGAACAACCTTATTTTTAAAAAATCCCTAAGCCGCGCGGTCACAATTTCAGCAAAAATCTGACATTCTGCAATTCGCTCAGAAATGGTGCCAAACGGTTGCAAACGATCCCCTGAAAGCTGTTTCGGTGGAAACAGATGGGTTTTTATCATGAGAAACAGAATTAGCCCTCGACGTCAGAACAACTTTTTTTTGAAAAAATCCCTAAGGCGCGCGGTCACAATTTCAGCAAAAATCTGACATTCTGCAATTCACTCAGAAATAGTGCCAAACTGTTGCAAACGATCCCCTGAAAGCTGTTTCGGTGGAAACAGATGGGTTTTTATCATCAGAAAAAGAATTAGCCCTCAATGTCTGAAAAACTTTTTTTTGAAAAAATCCCTAAGCCGCGCGGTCACAATTTCAGCAAAAATCTGACGTTCTGCAATTCACTCAGAAATGGTGCCAAACTGTTGCAAACGATCCCCTGAAAGCTGTTTCGGTGGAAACAGATGGGTTTTTATCATCACAAACAGAATTAGCCCTCGAAGTCTGGTCTTGAGGAACAACCTTATTTTTAAAAAATCCCTAAGCCGCGCGGTCACAATTTCAGCAAAAATCTGACGTTCTGCAATTCACTCAGAAATGATGCCAAACTGTTGCAAACGATCCCCTGAAAGCTGTTTCGGTGGAAACAGATGGGTTTTTATCATGAGAAAAAGAATTAGCCCTCAACGTCTGAAAAACTTTTTTTTGAAAAAGTCCCTAAGCCGCACGGTCACAATTTCAGCAAAAATCTGACGTTCTGCAATTCACTCAGATAGAGTGCCAAACTGTTGCAAACGATTCCCTGAATGCTGTTTCGGTGGAAACAGATGGGTTTTTATCATCACAAACAGAATTAGCCCTCAACGTCTGAACAACTTTTTTTTGAAAAAATCCCCAAGCCGCGCGGTCACAATTTCAGCAAAAATCTGACGTTCTGCAATTCGCTCAGAAATGGTGCCAAACTGTTGCAAACGATCCCCTGAAAGGTGTTTCGGTGGAAACAGATGGGTTTTTATCATCAGAAACCGATTTATCCCTCGACGTCCGAAGAACTTTTTTTGAAAAAAACCCTAAGCCGCGCGGTCACAATTTCAGCAAAAATCTGACGTTCTGCAATTCACTCAGAAATGGTGCCAAACTGTTGCAAACGATCCCCTGAAAGCTGTTTCGGTGGAAACAGATGGGTTTTAAACATCAGAAACCGATTTTTTCCTCGACGTCCGAACAATATTTTTTTTAAAAAAACCCTAAGCCGCGCGGTCACAATTTCAGCAAAAATCTGACGTTCTGCAATTCACTCAGAAACGGTGCCAAACTGTTGCAAACGATCCCCTGAAAGCAGTTTCGGTGGAAACAGATGGGTTTTTATCATCACAAACAGAATTAGCCCTCGAAGTCTGAACTTGCGGAACAACCTTATTTTGAAAAAATCCCTAAGCCGCGCAATCACAATTTCAGCAAAAATCTGACGTTCTGCAATTCACTCAGAAATGGTGCCAAACTGTTCCAAACGATCCCCTGAAAGCTTTTTTGGTGGAAACAGATGGGTTTTTATCATCACAAACAGAATTAGCCCTCGTCGTCCGAACAACTTTTTGTTGAAAAAATCCCTAAGCCGCGCGGTCACAATCTCAGCAAAAACCTGACGTTCTGCAATTCACTCAAAAATGGTGCCAAACGGTTGCAAAGGATCCCCCGAAAGCTGTTTCGGTGGAAACAGATGGGTTTTTATCATGAGAAACAGAATTAGCCCTCGACGTCTGAACAACTTTTTTTTGAAAAAATCTCTAACCCGCGCGGTCACAATTTCAGCAAAAATCTGACGTTCTGCAATTCACTCAAAAATGGTGCCAAACGGTTGCAAAGGATCCCCCGAAAGCTGTTTCGGTGGAAACAGATGGGTTTTTATCATGAGAAACAGAATTAGCCCTCGACGTCCGAACAACTTTTTTTTGAAAAAATCCCTAAGCCGCGCGGTCACAATTTCAGCAAAAATCTGACGTTCTGCAATTCACTCAAAAATGGTGCCAAACTGTTGCAAACGATCCCCTGAAAGCTGTTTCGGTGGAAACAGATGGGTTTTTATCATCACAAACAGAATTAGCCCTCAAAGTCTGAACTTGCGGAACAACCTTATTTTTAAAAAATCCCTAAGCCGCGCGGTCACAATTTCAGCAAAAATCTGACGTTCTGCAATTCGCTCAGAAATGGTGCCAAACGGTTGCAAACGATCCCCTGAAAGCTGTTTCGGTGGAAACAGATGGGTTTTTATCATGAGATACAGAATTAGCCCTCGACGTCCGAACAACTTTTTTCTGAAAAAATCCCTAAGGCGCGCGGTCACAATTTCAGCAAAAATCTGACCTTCTGCAATTCACTCAGAAATGGTGCCAAACTTTTGCAAACGATCCCCTGAAAGCTGTTTCGGTGGAAACAGATGGGTTTTTATCATCAGAAACAGAATTAGCCCTTAATGTCTGAAAAACTTTTTTTTGAAAAAATCCCTAAGCCGCGCGTTCACAATTTCAGCAAAAATCTGACGTTCTGCAATTCACTCAGAAATGGTGCCAAACTGTTGCAAACGATCCCCTGAAAGCTGTTTCGGTGGAAACAGATGGGTTTTTATCATCACAAACAGAATTTGCCCTCAATGTCTGAAAAACTTTTTTTTGAAAAAATCCCTCAGCCGCGCGGTCACAATTTCAGCAAAAATGTGACGTTCTGCAATTCACTCAGAAATGGTGCCAAACGGTTGCAAACGATCCCCTGAAAGCTTTTTTGGTGGAAACAGATGGGTTTTTATCATCAGAAATAGAATTAGCCCTCGACGTCCGAAAATTTTTTTTTTGAAAAAATCCCTAAGCCGCGCGGTCACAATTTCAGCAAAAATCTGATGTTCTGCAATTCACACAGAAATGGTGCCAAACTGTTGCAAACGATCCCCTGAAAGCTGTTTTGGTGGAAACAGATGGGTTTTTATCATCAGAAACAGAATTAGCCCTCGAAGTCTGAAGAACTTTTTTTTGAAAAAATCCCTAAGCCGCGCGGTCACAATTTCAGCAAAAATCTGACGTTCTGCAATTCACTCAGAAATGGTGCCAAACTGTTGCAAACGATCCCCTGAAAGCTGTTTCGGTGGAAACAGATGGGGTTAAACATCAGAAACAGAATTAGCCCTCAACGTCTGAAAAACTTTTTTTTGAAAAAATCCCTAAGGCGCACGGTCACAATTTCAGCAAAAATCTGACGTTCTGCAATTCACTCAAAAATGGTGCCAAACTGTTGCAAACGATCCCCTGAAAGCTTTTTTGGTGGAAACAGATGGGTTTTTATCATCAGAAACAGAATTAGCCCTCGCCGTCTGAACAATTTTTTTTTGAAAAAATTCCTAAGCCGCGCGGTCAAAATTTCAGCAAAAATCTGACGTTCTGCAATTCACTCAGAAATGGTGCCAAACTGTTGCAAACGATCCCCTGAAAGCTGTTTCGGTGGAAACAGATGGGTTTTTATCATCACAAACAGAATTAGCCCTCGAAGTCTGAACTTGCGGAACAACCTTATTTTGAAAAAATCCCTAAGCCGCGCGGTCACAATTTCAGCAAAAATCTGACGTTCTGCAATTCACTCAGAAATGGTGCCAAACTGTTCCAAACAATCCCCTGAAAGCTGTTTCGGTGGAAACAGATGGGTTTTTATCATCAGAAACGGAATTATCCCTCGACGTCCGAAGAACTTTTTTTTGAAAAAATCCCTAAGCCGCGCGGTCACAATTTCAGCAAAAATCTGACGTTCTGCAATTCACTCAGAAATGGTGCCAAACTGTTGCAAACGATCCCCTGAAAGCTGTTTCGGTGGAAACAGATGGGTTTTTATCATCACAAACAGAATTAGCCCTCGAAATCTGAACTTGCGGAACAACCTTATTTTGAAAAAATCCCTAAGCCGCGCGGTCACAATTTCAGCAAAAATCTGACCTTCTGCAATTCACTCAAAAATGGTGCCAAACGGTTGCAAACGATCCCCCGAAAGCTGTTTCGGTGGAAACAGATGGGTTTTAAACATCCGAAACAGAATTAGCCCTCGACGTCTGAACAACTTTTTTTTGAAAAAATCCCTAAGCCGCGCGTTCACAATTTCAGCAAAAATCTGACGTTCTGCAATCCACTCAAAAATGATGCCATACTGTTGCAAACGATCCCCTGAAAGCTGTTTCGGTGGAAACAGATGGGTTTTTATCATCAGAAACAGAATTATCCCTCGACGTCCGAACAACTTTTTTTTGAAAAAAACCCTAAGCCGCGCGGTCACAATTTCAGCAAAAATCTGACGTTCTGCAATTCACTCAAAAATGGTGCCAAACGGTTGCAAACGATCCCCCGAAAGCTTTTTCGGTGGAAACAGATGGGTTTTAAACATCAGAAACAGAATTAGCCCTCGACGTCTGAACAACTATTTTTGAAAAAAACTCTAAGCCGCGCTTTCACAATTTCAGCAAAAATCTGACGTTCTGCAATACACTCAAAAATGATGCCAAACTGTTGCAAACGATCCCCTGAAAGCTGTTTCGGTGGAAACAGATGGGTTTTTATCATCAGAAACAGAATTAGCCCTCGACGTCTGAACAACTATTTTTGAAAAAAACCCTAAGTCGCGCGGTCACAATTTCAGCAAAAATCTGACATGTTGCAATTCACTCAGAAATGGTGCTAAACTGTTGCAAACGATCCCCTGAAAGCTGTTTTGGTGGAAACAGATGGGTTTTTCATGAGAAACAGAATTAGCCCTCAACGTCAGAACAACTTTTTTTTTAAAAAATCCCTAAGGCGCGCGGTCACAATTTCAGCAAAAATCTGACGTTCTGCAATTCACTCAAAAATGGTGCCAAACGGTTGCAAAGGATCCCCCGAAAGCTGTTTCGGTGGAAACAGATGGGTTTTAAACATCAGAAACAGAATTAGCCCTCGACGTCTGAACAACTTTTTTTTGAAAAAATGCCTAAGCCGCGCGGTCACAATTTCAGCAAAAATCTGACGTTCTGCAATTCACTCAGAAATGGTGCCAAACTGTTGCAAATGATCCCCTGAAAGCTGTTTCGGTGGAAACAGATGGGTTTTTATCATCAGAAACAGAATTAGCCCTCGACGTCTGAACAACTTTTTTTTGAAAAAATCCCTAAGCCGCGCGGTCACAATTTCAGCAAAAATCTGACGTTCTGCAATTCACTCAAAAATGGTGCCAAACTGTTGCAAACGATCCCCTGAAAGCTGTTTCGGTGGAAACAGATGGGTTTTTATCATCAGAAACAGAATTAGCCCTCGACGTCTGAACAACTTTTTTTTGAAAAAATCCCTAAGCCGCGTGGTCACAATTTCAGCAAAAATCTGACCACCTGCAATTCACTCAAAAATGGTGCCAAACGGTTGCAAACGATCCCCCGAAAGCTGTTTCGGTGGAAACAGATGGGTTTTAAACATCAGAAACAGAATTAGCCCTCGACGTCTGAACAACTTTTTTTTGAAAAAATCCCTAAGCCGCGCGGTCACAATTTCAGCAAAAATCTGACATGTTGCAATTCACTCAGAAATGGTGCTAAACTGTTGCAAACGATCCCCTGAAAGCTGTTTCGGTGGAAACAGGTGGGTTTTTATCATCAGAAACAGAATTAGCCCTCGACGTCCGAACAACTTTTTTTTGAAAAAAACCCTAAGCCGCGCGGTCACAATTTCAGCAAAAATCTGACATGTTGCAATTCACTCAGAAATGGTGCTAAACTGTTGCAAACGATCCCCTGAAAGCTGTTTCGGTGGAAACAGATGGGTTTTTATCATCAGAAACAGAATTAGCCCTCGACGTCCGAACAACTTTTTTTTGAAAAAAACCCTAAGCCGCGCGGTCACAATTTCAGCAAAAATCTGACGTTCTGCAATCCACTCAAAAATGATGCCAAACTGTTGCAAACGATCCCCTGAAAGCTGTTTCGGTGGAAACAGATGGGTTTTTATCATAAGAAACAGAATTAGCCCTCGACGTCCGAACAACTTTTTTTTGAAAAAAACCCTAAGCAGCGCGGTCACAATTTCAGCAAAAATCTGACATGTTGCAATTCACTCAGAAATGGTGCCAAACTGTTGCAAACGATCCCCTGAAAGCTGTTTCGGTGGAAACAGATGGGTTTTTATCATCACAAACAGAATTAGCCCTCGACTTCTGAACAACTTTTTTTTGAAAAAATCCCTAAGCCGCGCGCTTTCACAATTTCAGCAAAAATCTGACGTTCTGCAATCCACTCAAAAATGATGCCAAACTGTGGCAAACGATCCCCTGAAAGCTGTTTCGGTGGAAACAGATGGGTTTTTATCATCAGAAACAGAATTAGCCCTCGAAGTCTGAACAACATTTTTTTGAAAAAATGCCTAAGCCGCGCGGTCACAATTTCAGCAAAAATCTGACATGTTGCAATTCACTCAGAAATGGTGCTAAACTGTTGCAAAGGATCCCCTGAAAGCTGTTTCGGTGGAAACAGATGGGTTTTTCATGAGAAACAGAATTAGCCCTCAACATCTGAACAACTTTTTTTTGAAAATATCCCTAAGGCGCGCGGTCACAATTTCAGCAAAAATCTGACGTTCTGCAATTCACTCAAAAATGGTGCCAAACGGTTGCAAAGGATCCCCCGAAAGCTGTTTCGGTGGAAACAGATGCGTTTTAAACATCAGAAACAGAATTAGCCCTCGACGTCTGAACAACTTTTTTTTGAAAAAATGCCTAAGCCGCGCGGTCACAATTTCAGCAAAAATCTGACGTTCTGCAAATCACTCAGAATTGGTGCCAGACTGTTGCAAACGATCCCCTGAAAGCTGTTTCGGTGGTAACAGATGGGTTTTTATCATCACAAACAGAATTAGCCCTCGACGTCCGAACAACTTTTTTTTGAAAAAATCCCTAAGCCGCGCGGTCACAATTTCAGCAAAAATCTGACCTTCTGCAATTCACTCAAAAATGGTGCGAAACCGTTGCAAACGATCCCCCGGAAGCTGTTTCGGTGGAAACAGATGGGTTTTAAACATCCGAAACAGAATTAGCCCTCGACGTCTGAACAACTTTTTTTTGAAAAAATCCCTAAGCTGCGCGTTCACAATTTCAGCAAAAATCTGACGTTCTGCAATCCACTCAAAAATGATGCCAAACTGTTGCAAACGATCCCCTGAAAGCTGTTTCGGTGGAAACAGATGGGTTTTTATCATCAGAAACAGAATTAGCCCTCGACGTCTGAACAACTTTTTTTTGAAAAAATCCCTAAGCCGCGCGGTCACAATTTCAGCAAAAATCTGACATGTTGCAATTCACTCAGAAATGGTGCTAAACTGTTGCAAACGATCCCCTGAAAGCTGTTTCGGTGGAAACAGATGGGTTTTTATCATCAGAAACAGAATTAGCCCTCGACGTCCGAACAACTTTTTTTTGAAAAAAACCCTAAGCCGCGCGGTCACAATTTCAGCAAAAATCTGACATGTTGCAATTCACTCAGAAATGGTGCTAAACTGTTGCAAACGATCCCCTGAAAGCTGTTTCGGTGGAAACAGATGGGTTTTTATCATCAGAAACAGAATTGGCCCTCGACGTCCGAACAACTTTTTTTTGAAAAAACCCCTAAGCCGCGCGGTCACAATTTCAGCAAAAATCTGACGTTCTGCAATCCACTCAAAAATGATGCCAAACTGTTGCAAACGATCCCCTGAAAGCTGTTTCGGTGGAAACAGATGGGTTTTTATCGTCAGAAACAGAATTAGCCCTCGACGTCTGAACAACTTTTTTTTCAAAAAATGCCTAAGCCGCGCGGTCACAATTTCAGCAAAAATCTGACATGTTGCAATTCACTCAGAAATGGTGCTAAACTGTTGCAAACGATCCCCTGAAAGCTGTTTCGGTGGAAACAGATGGGTTTTTCATGAGAAACAGAATTAGCCCTCAACGTCTGAACAACTTTTTTTTGAAAAAAACCCTAAGCCGCGCGGTCACAATTTCAGCAAAAATCTGACGTTCTGCAATTCACTCAAAAATGGTGCCAAACGGTTGCAAACGATCCCCCGAAAGCTTTTTCGGTGGAAACAGATGGGTTTTAAACATCAGAAACAGAATTAGCCCTCGACGTCTGAACAACTATTTTTGAAAAAAACTCTAAGCCGCGCGTTCACAATTTCAGCAAAAATCTGACGTTCTGCAATCCACTCAAAAATGATGCCAAACTGTTGCAAACGATCCCCTGAAAGCTGTTTCGGTGGAAACAGAAGGGTTTTTATCATCAGAAACAGAATTAGCCCTCGACGTCTGAACAACTTTTTTTTGAAAAAATGCCTAAGCCGCGCGATCACAATTTCAGCAAAAATCTGACATTCTGCAATTCACTCAGAAATGGTGCCAAACTGTTGCAAACGATCCCCTGAAAGCTGTTTCGGTGGAAACAGATGGGTTTTTATCATCAGAAACAGAATTAGCCCTCGACGTCTGAACAACTTTTTTTTGAAAAAATCCCTAAGCCGCGCGGTCACAATTTCAGCAAAAATCTGACGTTCTGCAATTCACTCAGAAATGGTGCCAAACTGTTGCAAACGATCCCCTGAAAGCTATTTCGGTGGAAACAGATGGGTTTTTATCATCAGAAACGGAATTATCCCTCGACGTCCGAAGAACTTTTTTTTGAAAAAATCCCTAAGCCGCGCGGTCACAATTTCAGCAAAAATCTGACGTTCTGCAATTCACTCAAAAATGGTGCCAAACTGTTGCAAACGATCCCCTGAAAGCTGTTTCGGTGGAAACAGATGGGTTTTTATCATCACAAACAGAATTAGCCCTCGAAGTCTGAACTTGCGGAACAACCTTATTTTGAAAAAATCCCTAAGCCGCGCGGTCACAATTTCAGCAAAAATCTGACGTTCTGCAATTCACTCAGAAATGGTGCCAAACTGTTCCAAACAATCCCCTGAAAGCTGTTTCGGTGGAAACAGATGGGTTTTTATCATCACAAACAGAATTAGCCCTCGAAGTCTGAACTTGCGGAACAACCTTATTTTTAAAAAATCCCTAAGCCGCGCGGTCACAATTTCAGCAAAAATCTGACCTTCTGCAATTCACTCAAAAATGGTGCCAAACGGTTGCAAACGATCCCCCGAAAGCTGTTTCGGTGGAAACAGATGGGTTTTAAACATCCGAAACAGAATTAGCCCTCGACGTCTGAACAACTTTTTTTTGAAAAAATCCCTAAGCCGCGCGTTCACAATTTCAGCAAAAATCTGACGTTCTGCAATCCACTCAAAAATGATGCCAAACTGTTGCAAACGATCCCCTGAAAGCTGTTTCGGTGGAAACAGATGGGTTTTTATCATCACAAACAGAATTAGCCCTCGACGTCCGAACAACATTTTTTTTAAAAAAACCCTAAGCCGCGCGGTCACAATTTCAGCAAAAATCTGACGTTCTGCAATTCACTCAAAAATGGTGCCAAACGGTTGCAAACGATCCCCCGAAAGCTTTTTCGGTGGAAACAGATGGGTTTTAAACATCAGAAACAGAATTAGCCCTCGACGTCTGAACAACTATTTTTGAAAAAAACTCTAAGCCGCGCGTTCACAATTTCAGCAAAAATCTGACGTTCTGCAATACACTCAAAAATGATGCCAAACTGTTGCAAACGATCCCCTGAAAGCTGTTTCGGTGGAAACAGAAGGGTTTTTATCATCAGAAACAGAATTAGCCCTCGACGTCTGAACAACTATTTTTGAAAAAAACCCTAAGTCGCGCGGTCACAATTTCAGCAAAAATCTGACATGTTGCAATTCACTCAGAAATGGTGCTAAACTGTTGCAAACGATCCCCTGAAAGCTGTTTCGGTGGAAACAGATGGGTTTTTCATGAGAAACAGAATTAGCCCTCAACCTCAGAACAACTTTTTTTAAAAAAAATCCCTAAGGCGCGCGGTCACAATTTCAGCAAAAATCTGACGTTCTGCAATTCACTCAAAAATGGTGCCAAACGGTTGCAAAGGATCCCCCGAAAGCTGTTTCGGTGGAAACAGATGCGTTTTAAACATCAGAAACAGAATTAGCCCTCGACGTCTGAACAACTTTTTTTTGAAAAAATGCCTAAGCCGCGCGGTCACAATTTCAGCAAAAATCTGACGTTCTGCAATTCACTCAGAAATGGTGCCAAACTGTTGCAAATGATCCCCTGAAAACTGTTTCGGTGGAAACAGATGGGTTTTTATCATCAGAAACAGCATTAGCCCTCGACGTCTGAACAACTTTTTTTTGAAAAAATCCCTAAGCCGCGCGGTCACAATTTCAGCAAAAATCTGACGTTCTGCAATTCACTCAAAAATGGTGCCAAACTGTTGCAAACGATCCCCTGAAAGCTGTTTCGGTGGAAACAGATGGGTTTTTATCATCAGAAACAGAATTAGCCCTCGACGTCTGAACAACTTTTTTTTGAAAAAATCCCTAAGCCGCGTGGTCACAATTTCAGCAAAAATCTAACCTTCTGCAATTCACTCAAAAATGGTGCCAAACGGTTGCAAACGATCCCCCGAAAGCTGTTTCGGTGGAAACAGATGGGTTTTAAACATCAGAAACAGAATTAGCCCTCGACGTCTGAACAACTTTTTTCTGAAAAAATCCCTAAGCCGCGCGGTCACAATTTCAGCAAAAATCTGACCTTCTGCCATTCACTCAAAAATGGTGCCAAACGGTTGCAAACGATCCCCCGAAAGCTGTTTCGGTGGAAACAGATGGGTTTTAAACATCCGAAACAGAATTAGCCCTCGACGTCTGAACAACTTTTTTTTGAAAAAATCCCTAAGCCTCACGGTCTCAATTTCAGCAAAAATCTGACATGTTGCAATTCACTCAGAAATGGTGCTAAACTGTTGCAAACGATCCCCTGAAAGCTGTTTCGGTGGAAACAGATGGGTTTTTATCATGAGAAACAGAATTAGCCCTCGACGTCCGAACAACTTTTTTTTGAAAAAAACCCTAAGCCGCGCGGTCACAATTTCAGCAAAAATCTGACATGTTGCAATTCACTCAGAAATGGTGCTAAACTGTTGCAAACGATCCCCTGAAAGCTGTTTCGGTGGAAACAGATGGGTTTTTATCATCAGAAACAGAATTAGCCCTCGACGTCCGAACAACTTTTTTTTGAAAAAAACCCTAAGCCGCGCGGTCACAATTTCAGCAAAAATCTGACGTTCTGCAATCCACTCAAAAATGATGCCAAACTGTTGCAAACGATCCCCTGAAAGCTGTTTCGGTGGAAACAGATGGGTTTTTATCATCAGAAACAGAATTAGCCCTCGACGTCCGAACAACTTTTTTTTGAAAAAAACCCTAAGCCGCGCGGTCACAATTTCAGCAAAAATGTGACATGTTGCAATTCACTCAGAAATGGTGCTAAACTGTTGCAAACGATCCCCTGAAAGCTGTTTCGGTGGAAACAGATGGGTTTTTCATGAGAAACAGAATTAGCCCTCAACGTCTGAACAACTTTTTTTTGAAAAAAACCCTAAGCCGCGCGGTCACAATTTCAGCAAAAATCTGACGTTCTGCAATTCACTCAAAAATGGTGCCAAACGGTTGCAAAGGATCCCCCGAAAGCTGTTTCGGTGGAAACAGATGCGTTTTAAACATCAGAAACAGAATTAGCCCTCGACGTCTGAACAACTTTTTTTTGAAAAAATGCCTAAGCCGCGCGGTCACAATTTCAGCAAAAATCTGACGTTCTGCAATTCACTCAGAAATGGTGCCAAACTGTTGCAAACGATCCCCTGAAAGCTGTTTCGGTGGAAACAGATGGGTTTTTATCATCACAAACAGAATTAGCCCTCGACTTCTGAACAACTTTTTTTTGAAAAAATCCCTAAGCCGCGCGCGTTCACAATTTCAGCAAAAATCTGACGTTCTGCAATCCACTCAAAAATGATGCCAAACTGTGGCAAACGATCCCCTGAAAGCTGTTTCGGTGGAAACAGATGGGTTTTTATCATCAGAAACAGAATTAGCCCTCGAAGTCTGAACAACTTTTTTTTGAAAAAATGCCTAAGCCGCGCGGTCACAATTTCAGCAAAAATCTGACATGTTGCAATTCACTCAAAAATGGTGCTAAACTGTTGCAAAGGATCCCCTGAAAGCTGTTTCGGTGGAAACAGATGGGTTTTTCATGAGAAACAGAATTAGCCCTCAACATCTGAACAACTTTTTTTTGAAAATATCCCTAAGGCGCGCGGTCACAATTTCAGCAAAAATCTGACGTTCTGCAATTCACTCAAAAATGGTGACAAACGGTTGCAAAGGATCCCCCGAAAGCTGTTTCGGTGGAAACAGATGCATTTTAAACATCAGAAACAGAATTAGCCCTCGACGTCTGAACAACTTTTTTTTGAAAAAATGCCTAAGCCGCGCGGTCACAATTTCAGCAAAAATCTGACGTTCTGCAATTCACTCAGAAATGGTGCCAGACTGTTGCAAACGATCCCCTGAAAGCTGTTTCGGTGGAAACAGATGGGTTTTTATCATCACAAACAGAATTAGCCCTCGACGTCCGAACAACTTTTTTTTGAAAAAATCCCTAAGCCGCGCGGTCACAATTTCAGCAAAAATCGGACCTTCTGCAATTCACTCAAAAATGGTGCCAAACGGTTGCAAACGATCCCCCGGAAGCTGTTTCGGTGGAAACAGATGGGTTTTAAACATCCGAAACAGAATTAGCCCTCGACGTCTGAACAACTTTTTTTTGAAAAAATCCCTAAGCCGCGCGTTCACAATTTCAGCAAAAATCTGACATGTTGCAATCCACTCAGAAATGGTGCTAAACTGTTGCAAACGATCCCCTGAAAGCTGTTTCGGTGGAAACAGATGGGTTTTTATCATGAGAAACAGAATTAGCCCTTGACGTCCGAACAACTTTTTTTTTGAAAAAAACCCTAAGCCGCGCGGTCACAATTTCAGCAAAAATCTGACATGTTGCAATTCACTCAGAAATGGTGCTAAACTGTTGCAAACGATCCCCTGAAAGCTGTTTCGGTGGAAACAGATGGGTTTTTATCATCAGAAACAGAATTAGCCCTCGACGTCCGAACAACTTTTTTTTGAAAAAAACCCTAAGCCGCGCGGTCACAATTTCAGCAAAAATCTGACGTTCTGCAATCCACTCAAAAATGATGCCAAACTGTTGCAAACGATCCCCTGAAAGCTGTTTCGGTGGAAACAGATGGGTTTTTATCATCAGAAACAGAATTAGCCCTCGACGTCTGAACAACTTTTTTTTCAAAAAATGCCTAAGCCGCGCGGTCACAATTTCAGCAAAAATCTGACATGTTGCAATTCACTCAGAAATGGTGCTAAACTGTTGCAAACGATCCCCTGAAAGCTGTTTCGGTGGAAACAGATGGGTTTTTCATGAGAAACAGAATTAGCCCTCAACGTCTGAACAACTTTTTTTTGAAAAAAACCCTAAGCCGCGCGGTCACAATTTCAGCAAAAATCTGACGTTCTGCAATTCACTCAAAAATGGTGCCAAACGGTTGCAAACGATCCCCCGAAAGCTTTTTCGGTGGAAACAGATGGGTTTTAAACATCAGAAACAGAATTAGCCCTCGACGTCTGAACAACTATTTTTGAAAAAAACTCTAAGCCGCGCGTTCACAATTTCAGCAAAAATCTGACGTTCTGCAATCCACTCAAAAATGATGCCAAACTGTTGCAAACGATCCCCTGAAAGCTGTTTCGGTGGAAACAGAAGGGTTTTTATCATCAGAAACAGAATTAGCCCTCGACGTCTGAACAACTTTTTTTAAAAAAAATGCCTAAGCCGCGCGGTCACAATTTCAGCAAAAATCTCACATGTTGCAATTCACTCAGAAATGGTGCTAAACTGTTGCAAACGATCCCCTGAAAGCTGTTTCGGTGGAAACAGATGGGTTTTTCATGAGAAACAGAATTAGCCCCCAACGTCAGAACAACTTTTTTTTAAAAAAATCCCTAAGGCGCGTGGTCACAATTTCAGCAAAAATCTGACGTTCTGCAATTCACTCAAAAATGGTGCCAAACGGTTGCAAAGGATCCCCCGAAAGCTGTTTCGGTTGAAACAGATGCGTTTTAAACATCAGAAACAGAATTAGCCCTCGACGTCTGAACAACTTTTTTTTGAAAAAATCCCTAAGCCGCGCGGTCACAATTTCAGCAAAAATCTGACCTTCTGCAATTCACTCAAAAATGGTGCCAAACGGTTGCAAAGGATCCCCCGAAAGCTGTTTCGGTGGAAACAGATGGGTTTTAAACATCCGAAACAGAATTAGCCCTCGACGTCTGAACAACGTTTTTTTGAAAAAATCCCTAAGCCGCGCGTTCAGAATTTCAGCAAAAATCTGACGTTCTGCAATCCACTCAAAAATGATGCCAAACTGTGGCAAACGATCCCCTGAAAGCTGTTTCGGTGGAAACAGATGGGTTTTTATCATCAGAAACAGAATTAGCCCTCGAAGTCTGAACAACTTTTTTTTGAAAAAATGCCTAAGCCGCGCGGTCACAATTTCAGCAAAAATCTGACATGTTGCAATTCACTCAAAAATGGTGCTAAACTGTTGCAAAGGATCCCCTGAAAGCTGTTTCGGTGGAAACAGATGGGTTTTTCATGAGAAACAGAATTAGCCCTCAACATCTGAACAACTTTTTTTTGAAAATATCCCTAAGGCGCGCGGTCACAATTTCAGCAAAAATCTGACGTTCTGCAATTCACTCAAAAATGGTGCCAAACAGTTGCAAAGGATCCCCCGAAAGCTGTTTCGGTGGAAACAGATGCGTTTTAAACATCAGAAACAGAATTAGCCCTCGACGTCTGAACAACTTTTTTTTGAAAAAATGCCTAAGCCGCGCGGTCACAATTTCAGCAAAAATCTGACGTTCTGCAATTCACTCAGAAATGGTGCCAAACTGTTGCAAACGATCCCCTGAAAGCTGTTTCGGTGGAGACAGATGGGTTTTTATCATGAGAAACAGAATTAGCCCTCGACGTCCGAACAACTTTTTTTTGAAAAAAACCCTAAGCCGCGCGGTCACAATTTCAGCAAAAATCTGACATGTTGCAATTCACTCAGAAATGGTGCCAAACTGTTGCAAACGATCCCCTGAAAGCTGTTTCGGTGGAGACAGATGGGTTTTTATCATGAGAAACAGAATTAGCCCTCGACGTCCGAACAACTTTTTTTTGAAAAAAACCCTAAGCCGCGCGGTCACAATTTCAGCAAAAATCTGACATGTTGCAATTCACTCAGAAATGGTGCTAAACTGTTGCAAACGATCCCCTGAAAGCTGTTTCGGTGGAAACAGATGGGTTTTTATCATCAGAAACAGAATTAGCCCTCGACGTCCGAACAACTTTTTTTTGAAAAAAACCCTAAGCCGCGCGGTCACAATTTCAGCAAAAATCTGACATGTTGCAATTCACTCAGAAATGGTGCTAAACTGTTGCAAACGATCCCCTGAAAGCTGTTTTGGTGGAAACAGATGGGTTTTTCATGAGAAACAGAATTAGCCCTCAACGTCAGAACAACTTTTTTTAAAAAAATCCCTAAGGCGCGCGGTCACAATTTCAGCAAAAATCTGACGTTCTGCAATTCACTCAAAAATGGTGCCAAACGGTTGCAAAGGATCCCCCGAAAGCTGTTTCGGTGGAAACAGATGCGTTTTAAACATCAGAAAAAGAATTAGCCCTCGACGTCTGAACAACTTTTTTTTGAAAAAATGCCTAAGCCGCGCGGTCACAATTTCAGCAAAAATCTGACGTTCTGCAATTCACTCAGAAATGGTGCCAGACTGTTGCAAACGATCCCCTGAAAGCTGTTTCGGTGGAAACAGATGGGTTTTTATCATCACAAACAGAATTAGCCCTCGACGTCCGAACAACTTTTTTTTGAAAAAATCCCTAAGCCGCGCGGTCACAATTTCAGCAAAAATCTGACCTTCTGCAATTCACTCAAAAATGGTGCCAAACGGTTGCAAACGATCCCCCGGAAGCTGTTTCGGTGGAAACAGATGGGTTTTAAACATCCGAAACAGAATTAGCCCTCGACGTCTGAACAACTTTTTTTTGAAAAAATCCCTAAGCTGCGCGTTCACAATTTCAGCAAAAATCTGACGTTCTGCAATCCACTCAAAAATGATGCCAAACTGTTGCAAACGATCCCCTGAAAGCTGTTTCGGTGGAAACAGATGGGTTTTTATCATCAGAAACAGAATTAGCCCTCGACGTCTGAACAACTTTTTTTTGAAAAAATCCCTAAGCCGCGCGGTCACAATTTCAGCAAAAATCTGACATGTTGCAATTCACTCAGAAATGGTGCTAAACTGTTGCAAACGATCCCCTGAAAGCTGTTTCGGTGGAAACAGATGGGTTTTTATCATCTGAAACAGAATTAGCCCTCGACGTCCGAACAACTTTTTTTTTGAAAAAAACCCTAAGCCGCGCGGTCACAATTTCAGCAAAAATCTGACATGTTGCAATTCACTCAGAAATGGTGCTAAACTGTTGCAAACGATCCCCTGAAAGCTGTTTCGGTGGAAACAGATGGGTTTTTATCATCAGAAACAGAATTAGCCCTCGACGTCCGAACAACTTTTTTTTGAAAAAAACCCTAAGCCGCGCGGTCACAATTTCAGCAAAAATCTGACGTTCTGCAATCCACTCAAAAATGATGCCAAACTGTTGCAAACGATCCCCTGAAAGCTGTTTCGGTGGAAACAGATGGGTTTTTATCATCAGAAACAGAATTAGCCCTCGACGTCTGAACAACTTTTTTTTCAAAAAATGCCTAAGCCGCGCGGTCACAATTTCAGCAAAAATCTGACATGTTGCAATTCACTCAGAAATGGTGCTAAACTGTTGCAAACGATCCCCTGAAAGCTGTTTCGGTGGAAACAGATGGGTTTTTCATGAGAAACAGAATTAGCCCTCAACGTCTGAACAACTTTTTTTTGAAAAAAACCCTAAGCCGCGCGGTCACAATTTCAGCAAAAATCTGACGTTCTGCAATTCACTCAAAAATGGTGCCAAACGGTTGCAAACGATCCCCCGAAAGCTTTTTCGGTGGAAACAGATGGGTTTTAAACATCAGAAACAGAATTAGCCCTCGACGTCTGAACAACTATTTTTGAAAAAAACTCTAAGCCGCGCGTTCACAATTTCAGCAAAAATCTGACGTTCTGCAATCCACTCAAAAATGATGCCAAACTGTTGCAAACGATCCCCTGAAAGCTGTTTCGGTGGAAACAGAAGGGTTTTTATCATCAGAAACAGAATTAGCCCTCGACGTCTGAACAACTTTTTTTAAAAAAAATGCCTAAGCCGCGCGGTCACAATTTCAGCAAAAATCTGACATGTTGCAATTCACTCAGAAATGGTGCTAAACTGTTGCAAACGATCCCCTGAAAGCTGTTTCGGTGGAAACAGATGGGTTTTTCATGAGAAACAGAATTAGCCCCCAACGTCAGAACAACTTTTTTTTTAAAAAATCCCTAAGGCGCGTGGTCACAATTTCAGCAAAAATCTGACGTTCTGCAATTCACTCAAAAATGGTGCCAAACGGTTGCAAAGGATCCCCCGAAAGCTGTTTCGGTTGAAACAGATGCGTTTTAAACATCAGAAACAGAATTAGCCCTCGACGTCTGAACAACTTTTTTTTGAAAAAATCCCTAAGCCGCGCGGTCACAATTTCAGCAAAAATCTGACCTTCTGCAATTCACTCAAAAATGGTGCCAAACGGTTGCAAACGATCCCCCGGAAGCTGTTTCGGTGGAAACAGATGGGTTTTAAACATCCGAAACAGAATTAGCCCTCGACGTCTGAACAACTTTTTTTTGAAAAAATCCCTAAGCCGCGCGTTCACAATTTCAGCAAAAATCTGACGTTCTGCAATCCACTCAAAAATGATGCCAAACTGTTGCAAACGATCCCCTGAAAGCTGTTTCGGTGGAAACAGATGGGTTTTTATCATCAGAAACAGAATTAGCCCTCGACGTCTGAACAACTTTTTTTTGAAAAAATCCCTAAGCCGCGCGGTCACAATTTCAGCAAAAATCTGACATGTTGCAATTCACTCAGAAATGGTGCTCAGCTGTTGCAAACGATCCCCTGAAAGCTGTTTCGGTGGAAACAGATGGGTTTTTATCATGAGAAACAGAATTAGCCCTCGACGTCCGAACAACTTTTTTTTGAAAAAATCCCTAAGCCGCGCGTTCAGAATTTCAGCAAAAATCTGACGTTCTGCAATCCACTCAAAAATGATGCCAAACTGTGGCAAACGATCCCCTGAAAGCTGTTTCGGTGGAAACAGATGGGTTTTTATCATCAGAAACAGAATTAGCCCTCGAAGTCTGAACAACTTTTTTTTGAAAATATCCCTAAGGCGCGCGGTCACAATTTCAGCAAAAATCTGACGTTCTGCAATTCACTCAAAAATGGTGCCAAACGGTTGCAAAGGATCCCCCGAAAGCTGTTTCGGTGGAAACAGATGCGTTTTAAACATCAGAAACAGAATTAGCCCTCGACGTCTGAACAACTTTTTTTTGAAAAAATGCCTAAGCCGCGCGGTCACAATTTCAGCAAAAATCTGACGTTCTGCAATTCACTCAGAAATGGTGCCAAACTGTTGCAAACGATCCCCTGAAAGCTGTTTCGGTGGAAACAGATGGGTTTTTATCATGAGAAACAGAATTAGCCCTCGACGTCCGAACAACTTTTTTTTGAAAAAAACCCTAAGCCGCGCGGTCACAATTTCAGCAAAAATCTGACATGTTGCAATTCACTCAGAAATGGTGCTAAACTGTTGCAAACGATCCCCTGAAAGCTGTTTCGGTGGAAACAGATGGGTTTTTATCATCAGAAACAGAATTAGCCCTCGACGTCCGAACAACTTTTTTTTGAAAAAAACCCTAAGCCGCGCGGTCACAATTTCAGCAAAAATCTGACGTTCTGCAATCCACTCAAAAATGATGTCAAACTGTTGCAAACGATCCCCTGAAAGCTGTTTCGGTGGAAACAGATGGGTTTTTATCATCAGAAACAGAATTAGCCCTCGACGTCTGAACAACTTTTTTTTGAAAAAAACCCTAAGCCGCGCGGTCACAATTTCAGCAAAAATCTGACATGTTGCAATTCACTCAGAAATGGTGCTAAACTGTTGCAAACGATCCCCTGAAAGCTGTTTCGGTGGAAACAGATGGGTTTTTATCATCAGAAACAGAATTAGCCCTCGACGTCCGAACAACTTTTTTTTGAAAAAAACCCTAAGCCGCGCGGTCACAATTTCAGCAAAAATCTGACATGTTGCAATTCACTCAGAAATGGTGCTAAACTGTTGCAAACGATCCCCTGAAAGCTGTTTTGGTGGAAACAGATGGGTTTTTCATGAGAAACAGAATTAGCCCTCAACGTCAGAACAACTTTTTTTTGAAAAAATCCCTAAGCCGCGTGGTCACAATTTCAGCAAAAATCTGACCTTCTGCAATTCACTCAAAAATGGTGCCAAACGGTTGCAAACGATCCCCCGAAAGCTGTTTCGGTGGAAACAGATGGGTTTTAAACATCAGAAACAGAATTAGCCCTCGACGTGTGAACTACTTTTTTCTGAAAAAATCCCTAAGCCGCGCGGTCACAATTTCAGCAAAAATCTGACCTTCTGCCATTCACTCAAAAATGGTGCCAAACGGTTGCAAACGATCCCCCGAAAGCTGTTTCGGTGGAAACAGATGGGTTTTAAACATCCGAAACAGAATTAGCCCTCGACGTCTGAACAACTTTTTTTTGAAAAAATCCCTAAGCCTCACGGTCTCAATTTCAGCAAAAATCTGACATGTTGCAATTCACTCAGAAATGGTGCTAAACTGTTGCAAACGATCCCCTGAAAGCTGTTTCGGTGGAAACAGATGGGTTTTTATCATCAGAAACAGAATTAGCCCTCGACGTCCGAACAACTTTTTTTTGAAAAAAACCCTAAGCCGCGCGGTCACAATTTCAGCAAAAATCTGACATGTTGCAATTCACTCAGAAATGGTGCTAAACTGTTGCAAACGATCCCCTGAAAGCTGTTTCGGTGGAAACAGATGGGTTTTTATCATCAGAAACAGAATTAGCCCTCGACGTCCGAACAACTTTTTTTTGAAAAAAACCCTAAGCCGCGCGGTCACAATTTCAGCAAAAATCTGACATGTTGCAATTCACTCAGAAATGGTGCTAAACTGTTGCAAACGATCCCCTGAAAGCTGTTTCGGTGGAAACAGATGGGTTTTTCATGAGAAACAGAATTAGCCCTCAACGTCAGAACAACTTTTTTTAAAAAAATCCCTAAGGCGCGCGGTCACAATTTCAGCAAAAATCTGACGTTCTGCAATTCACTCAAAAATGGTGCCAAACGGTTGCAAAGGATCCCCCGAAAGCTGTTTCGGTGGAAACAGATGCGTTTTAAACATCAGAAAAAGAATTAGCCCTCGACGTCTGAACAACTTTTTTTTGAAAAAATGCCTAAGCCGCGCGGTCACAATTTCAGCAAAAATCTGACGTTCTGCAATTCACTCAGAAATGGTGCCAAACTGTTGCAAATGATCCCCTGAAAGCTGTTTCGGTGGAAACAGATGGGTTTTTATCATCAGAAACAGCATTAGCCCTCGACGTCTGAACAACTTTTTTTTGAAAAAATCCCTAAGCCGCGCGGTCACAATTTCAGCAAAAATCTGACGTTCTGCAATTCACTCAAAAATGGTGCCAAACTGTTGCAAACGATCCCCTGAAAGCTGTTTCGGTGGAAACAGATGGGTTTTTATCATCAGAAACAGAATTAGCCCTCGACGTCTGAACAACTTTTTTTTGAAAAAATCCCTAAGCCGCGTGGTCACAATTTCAGCAAAAATCTGACCTTCTGCAATTCACTCAAAAATGGTGCCAAACGGTTGCAAACGATCCCCCGAAAGCTGTTTCGGTGGAAACAGATGGGTTTTAAACATCAGAAACAGAATTAGCCCTCGACGTCTGAACAACTTTTTTCTGAAAAAATCCCTAAGCCGCGCGGTCACAATTTCAGCAAAAATCTGACCTTCTGCCATTCACTCAAAAATGGTGCCAAACGGTTGCAAAGGATCCCCCGAAAGCTGTTTCGGTGGAAACAGATGGGTTTTAAACATCCGAAACAGAATTAGCCCTCGACGTCTGAACAACTTTTTTTTGAAAAAATCCCTAAGCCTCACGGTCTCAATTTCAGCAAAAATCTGACATGTTGCAATTCACTCAGAAATGGTGCTAAACTGTTGCAAACGATCCCCTGAAAGCTGTTTCGGTGGAAACAGATGGGTTTTTATCATCAGAAACAGAATTAGCCCTCGACGTCCGAACAACTTTTTTTTGAAAAAAACCCTAAGCCGCGCGGTCACAATTTCAGCAAAAATCTGACATGTTGCAATTCACTCAGAAATGGTGCTAAACTGTTGCAAACGATCCCCTGAAAGCTGTTTCGGTGGAAACAGATGGGTTTTTATCATCAGAAACAGAATTAGCCCTCGACGTCCGAACAACTTTTTTTTGAAAAAAACCCTAAGCCGCGCGGTCACAATTTCAGCAAAAATCTGACGTTCTGCAATCCACTCAGAAATGGTGCTAAACTGTTGCAAACGATCCCCTGAAAGCTGTTTCGGTGGAAACAGATGGGTTTTTCATGAGAAACAGAATTAGCCCTCAACGTCAGAACAACTTTTTTTAAAAAAATCCCTAAGGCGCGCGGTCACAATTTCAGCAAAAATCTGACGTTCTGCAATTCACTCAAAAATGGTGCCAAACGGTTGCAAAGGATCCCCCGAAAGCTGTTTCGGTGGAAACAGATGCGTTTTAAACATCAGAAAAAGAATTAGCCCTCGACGTCTGAACAACTTTTTTTTGAAAAAAACCCTAAGCCGCGCGGTCACAATTTCAGCAAAAATCTGACATGTTGCAATTCACTCAGAAATGGTGCTAAACTGTTGCAAACGATCCCCTGAAAGCTGTTTCGGTGGAAACAGATGGGTTTTTATCATCAGAAACAGAATTAGCCCTCGACGTCCGAACAACTTTTTTTTGAAAAAAACCCTAAGCCGCGCGGTCACAATTTCAGCAAAAATCTGACATGTTGCAATTCACTCAGAAATGGTGCTAAACTGTTGCAAACGATCCCCTGAAAGCTGTTTCGGTGGAAACAGATGGGTTTTTCATGAGAAACAGAATTAGCCCTCAACGTCAGAACAACTTTTTTTAAAAAAATCCCTAAGGCGCGCGGTCACAATTTCAGCAAAAATCTGACGTTCTGCAATTCACTCAAAAATGGTGCCAAACGGTTGCAAAGGATCCCCCGAAAGCTGTTTCGGTGGAAACAGATGCGTTTTAAACATCAGAAAAAGAATTAGCCCTCGACGTCTGAACAACTTTTTTTTGAAAAAATGCCTAAGCCGCGCGGTCACAATTTCAGCAAAAATCTGACGTTCTGCAATTCACTCAGAAATGGTGCCAAACTGTTGCAAATGATCCCCTGAAAGCTGTTTCGGTGGAAACAGATGGGTTTTTATCATCAGAAACAGCATTAGCCCTCGACGTCTGAACAACTTTTTTTTGAAAAAATCCCTAAGCCGCGCGGTCACAATTTCAGCAAAAATCTGACGTTCTGCAATTCACTCAAAAATGGTGCCAAACTGTTGCAAACGATCCCCTGAAAGCTGTTTCGGTGGAAACAGATGGGTTTTTATCATCAGAAACAGAATTAGCCCTCGACGTCTGAACAACTTTTTTTTGAAAAAATCCCTAAGCCGCGTGGTCACAATTTCAGCAAAAATCTGACCTTCTGCAATTCACTCAAAAATGGTGCCAAACGGTTGCAAACGATCCCCCGAAAGCTGTTTCGGTGGAAACAGATGGGTTTTAAACATCAGAAACAGAATTAGCCCTCGACGTCTGAACAACTTTTTTCTGAAAAAATCCCTAAGCCGCGCGGTCACAATTTCAGCAAAAATCTGACCTTCTGCCATTCACTCAAAAATGGTGCCAAACGGTTGCAAAGGATCCCCCGAAAGCTGTTTCGGTGGAAACAGATGGGTTTTAAACATCCGAAACAGAATTAGCCCTCGACGTCTGAACAACTTTTTTTTGAAAAAATCCCTAAGCCTCACGGTCTCAATTTCAGCAAAAATCTGACATGTTGCAATTCACTCAGAAATGGTGCTAAACTGTTGCAAACGATCCCCTGAAAGCTGTTTCGGTGGAAACAGATGGGTTTTTATCATCAGAAACAGAATTAGCCCTCGACGTCCGAACAACTTTTTTTTGAAAAAAACCCTAAGCCGCGCGGTCACAATTTCAGCAAAAATCTGACATGTTGCAATTCACTCAGAAATGGTGCTAAACTGTTGCAAACGATCCCCTGAAAGCTGTTTCGGTGGAAACAGATGGGTTTTTATCATCAGAAACAGAATTAGCCCTCGACGTCCGAACAACTTTTTTTTGAAAAACCCTAAGCCGCGCGGTCACAATTTCAGCAAAAATCTGACGTTCTGCAATTCACTCAAAAATGGTGCCAAACGGTTGCAAAGGATCCCCCGAAAGCTGTTTCGGTGGAAACAGATGCGTTTTAAACATCAGAAACAGAATTAGCCCTCGACGTCTGAACAACTTTTTTTTGAAAAAATGCCTAAGCCGCGCGGTCACAATTTCAGCAAAAATCTGACGTTCTGCAATTCACTCAGAAATGGTGCCAAACTGTTGCAAACGATCCCCTGAAAGCTGTTTCGGTGGAAACAGATGGGTTTTTATCATCACAAACAGAATTAGCCCTCGACTTCTGAACAACTTTTTTTTGAAAAAATCCCTAAGCCGCGCGCGTTCACAATTTCAGCAAAAATCTGACGTTCTGCAATCCACTCAAAAATGATGCCAAACTGTGGCAAACGATCCCCTGAAAGCTGTTTCGGTGGAAACAGATGGGTTTTTCATGAGAAACAGAATTAGCCCTCAACATCTGAACAACTTTTTTTTGAAAATATCCCTAAGGCGCGCGGTCACAATTTCAGCAAAAATCTGACGTTCTGCAATTCACTCAAAAATGGTGACAAACGGTTGCAAAGGATCCCCCGAAAGCTGTTTCGGTTGAAACAGATGCGTTTTAAACATCAGAAACAGAATTAGCCCTCGACGTCTGAACAACTTTTTATTGAAAAAATGTCTAAGCCGCGCGGTCACAATTTCAGCAAAAATCTGACGTTCTGCAATTCACTCAGAAATGGTGCCAGACTATTGCAAACGATCCCCTGAAAGCTGTTTCGGTGGAAACAGATGGGTTTTTATCATCACAAACAGAATTAGCCCTCGACGTCCGAACAACTTTTTTTTGAAAAAATCCCTAAGCCGCGCGGTCACAATTTCAGCAAAAATCTGACCTTCTGCAATTCACTCAAAAATGGTGCCAAACGGTTGCAAACGATCCCCCGGAAGCTGTTTCGGTGGAAACAGATGGGTTTTAAACATCCGAAACAGAATTAGCCCTCGACGTCTGAACAACTTTTTTTTGAAAAAATCCCTAAGCCGCGCGTTCACAATTTCAGCAAAAATCTGACGTTCTGCAATCCACTCAAAAATGATGCCAAACTGTTGCAAACGATCCCCTGAAAGCTGTTTCGGTGGAAACAGATGGGTTTTTATCATCAGAAACAGAATTAGCCCTCGACGTCCGAACAACTTTTTTTTGAAAAAAACCCTAAGCCGCGCGGTCACAATTTCAGCAAAATTCTGACATGTTGCAATTCACTCAGAAATGGTGCTAAACTGTTGCAAACGATCCCCTGAAAGCTGTTTCGGTGGAAACAGATGGGTTTTTATCATCAGAAACAGAATTAGCCCTCGACGTCCGAACAACTTTTTTTTGAAAAAAACCCTAAGCCGCGCGGTCACAATTTCAGCAAAAATCTGACGTTCTGCAATCCACTCAAAAATGATGCCAAACTGTTGCAAACGATCCCCTGAAAGCTGTTTCGGTGGAAACAGATGGGTTTTTATCATCAGAAACAGAATTAGCCCTCGACGTCCGAACAACTTTTTTTTGAAAAAAACCCTAAGCCGCGCGGTCACAATTTCAGCAAAAATCTGACATGTTGCAATTCACTCAGAAATGGTGCTAAACTGTTGCAAACGATCCCCTGAAAGCTGTTTCGGTGGAAACAGATGGGTTTTTCATGAGAAACAGAATTAGCCCTCAACGTCTGAACAACTTTTTTTTGAAAAACCCTAAGCCGCGCGGTCACAATTTCAGCAAAAATCTGACGTTCTGCAATTCACTCAAAAATGGTGCCAAACGGTTGCAAAGGATCCCCCGAAAGCTGTTTCGGTGGAAACAGATGCGTTTTAAACATCAGAAAAAGAATTAGCCCTCGACGTCTGAACAACTTTTTTTTGAAAAAATGCCTAAGCCGCGCGGTCACAATTTCAGCAAAAATCTGACGTTCTGCAATTCACTCAGAAATGGTGCCAAACTGTTGCAAATGATCCCCTGAAAGCTGTTTCGGTGGAAACAGATGGGTTTTTATCATCAGAAACAGCATTAGCCCTCGACGTCTGAACAACTTTTTTTTGAAAAAATCCCTAAGCCGCGCGGTCACAATTTCAGCAAAAATCTGACGTTCTGCAATTCACTCAAAAATGGTGCCAAACTGTTGCAAACGATCCCCTGAAAGCTGTTTCGGTGGAAACAGATGGGTTTTTATCATCAGAAACAGAATTAGCCCTCGACGTCTGAACAACTTTTTTTTGAAAAAATCCCTAAGCCGCGTGGTCACAATTTCAGCAAAAATCTGACCTTCTGCAATTCACTCAAAAATGGTGCCAAACGGTTGCAAACGATCCCCCGAAAGCTGTTTCGGTGGAAACAGATGGGTTTTAAACATCAGAAACAGAATTAGCCCTCGACGTCTGAACAACTTTTTTCTGAAAAAATCCCTAAGCCGCGCGGTCACAATTTCAGCAAAAATCTGACCTTCTGCCATTCACTCAAAAATGGTGCCAAACGGTTGCAAAGGATCCCCCGAAAGCTGTTTCGGTGGAAACAGATGGGTTTTAAACATCCGAAACAGAATTAGCCCTCGACGTCTGAACAACTTTTTTTTGAAAAAATCCCTAAGCCTCACGGTCTCAATTTCAGCAAAAATCTGACATGTTGCAATTCACTCAGAAATGGTGCTAAACTGTTGCAAACGATCCCCTGAAAGCTGTTTCGGTGGAAACAGATGGGTTTTTATCATCAGAAACAGAATTAGCCCTCGACGTCCGAACAACTTTTTTTTGAAAAAAACCCTAAGCCGCGCGGTCACAATTTCAGCAAAAATCTGACATGTTGCAATTCACTCAGAAATGGTGCTAAACTGTTGCAAACGATCCCCTGAAAGCTGTTTCGGTGGAAACAGATGGGTTTTTATCATCAGAAACAGAATTAGCCCTCGACGTCCGAACAACTTTTTTTTGAAAAACCCTAAGCCGCGCGGTCACAATTTCAGCAAAAATCTGACGTTCTGCAATTCACTCAAAAATGGTGCCAAACGGTTGCAAAGGATCCCCCGAAAGCTGTTTCGGTGGAAACAGATGCGTTTTAAACATCAGAAACAGAATTAGCCCTCGACGTCTGAACAACTTTTTTTTGAAAAAATGCCTAAGCCGCGCGGTCACAATTTCAGCAAAAATCTGACGTTCTGCAATTCACTCAGAAATGGTGCCAAACTGTTGCAAACGATCCCCTGAAAGCTGTTTCGGTGGAAACAGATGGGTTTTTATCATCACAAACAGAATTAGCCCTCGACTTCTGAACAACTTTTTTTTGAAAAAATCCCTAAGCCGCGCGCGTTCACAATTTCAGCAAAAATCTGACGTTCTGCAATCCACTCAAAAATGATGCCAAACTGTGGCAAACGATCCCCTGAAAGCTGTTTCGGTGGAAACAGATGGGTTTTTCATGAGAAACAGAATTAGCCCTCAACATCTGAACAACTTTTTTTTGAAAATATCCCTAAGGCGCGCGGTCACAATTTCAGCAAAAATCTGACGTTCTGCAATTCACTCAAAAATGGTGACAAACGGTTGCAAAGGATCCCCCGAAAGCTGTTTCGGTTGAAACAGATGCGTTTTAAACATCAGAAACAGAATTAGCCCTCGACGTCTGAACAACTTTTTATTGAAAAAATGTCTAAGCCGCGCGGTCACAATTTCAGCAAAAATCTGACGTTCTGCAATTCACTCAGAAATGGTGCCAGACTATTGCAAACGATCCCCTGAAAGCTGTTTCGGTGGAAACAGATGGGTTTTTATCATCACAAACAGAATTAGCCCTCGACGTCCGAACAACTTTTTTTTGAAAAAATCCCTAAGCCGCGCGGTCACAATTTCAGCAAAAATCTGACCTTCTGCAATTCACTCAAAAATGGTGCCAAACGGTTGCAAACGATCCCCCGGAAGCTGTTTCGGTGGAAACAGATGGGTTTTAAACATCCGAAACAGAATTAGCCCTCGACGTCTGAACAACTTTTTTTTGAAAAAATCCCTAAGCCGCGCGTTCACAATTTCAGCAAAAATCTGACGTTCTGCAATCCACTCAAAAATGATGCCAAACTGTTGCAAACGATCCCCTGAAAGCTGTTTCGGTGGAAACAGATGGGTTTTTATCATCAGAAACAGAATTAGCCCTCGACGTCCGAACAACTTTTTTTTGAAAAAAACCCTAAGCCGCGCGGTCACAATTTCAGCAAAATTCTGACATGTTGCAATTCACTCAGAAATGGTGCTAAACTGTTGCAAACGATCCCCTGAAAGCTGTTTCGGTGGAAACAGATGGGTTTTTATCATCAGAAACAGAATTAGCCCTCGACGTCCGAACAACTTTTTTTTGAAAAAAACCCTAAGCCGCGCGGTCACAATTTCAGCAAAAATCTGACGTTCTGCAATCCACTCAAAAATGATGCCAAACTGTTGCAAACGATCCCCTGAAAGCTGTTTCGGTGGAAACAGATGGGTTTTTATCATCAGAAACAGAATTAGCCCTCGACGTCCGAACAACTTTTTTTTGAAAAAAACCCTAAGCCGCGCGGTCACAATTTCAGCAAAAATCTGACATGTTGCAATTCACTCAGAAATGGTGCTAAACTGTTGCAAACGATCCCCTGAAAGCTGTTTCGGTGGAAACAGATGGGTTTTTCATGAGAAACAGAATTAGCCCTCAACGTCTGAACAACTTTTTTTTGAAAAACCCTAAGCCGCGCGGTCACAATTTCAGCAAAAATCTGACGTTCTGCAATTCACTCAAAAATGGTGCCAAACGGTTGCAAAGGATCCCCCGAAAGCTGTTTCGGTGGAAACAGATGCGTTTTAAACATCAGAAACAGAATTAGCCCTCGACGTCTGAACAACTTTTTTTTGAAAAAATGCCTAAGCCGCGCGGTCACAATTTCAGCAAAAATCTGACGTTCTGCAATTCACTCAGAAATGGTGCCAAACTGTTGCAAACGATCCCCTGAAAGCTGTTTCGGTGGAAACAGATGGGTTTTTATCATCACAAACAGAATTAGCCCTCGACTTCTGAACAACTTTTTTTTGAAAAAATCCCTAAGCCGCGCGCGTTCACAATTTCAGCAAAAATCTGACGTTCTGCAATCCACTCAAAAATGATGCCAAACTGTGGCAAACGATCCCCTGAAAGCTGTTTCGGTGGAAACAGATGGGTTTTTATCATCAGAAACAGAATTAGCCCTTGAAGTCTGAACAACTTTTTTTTGAAAAAATGCCTAAGCCGCGCGGTCACAATTTCAGCAAAAATCTGACATGTTGCAATTCACTCAGAAATGGTGCTAAACTGTTGCAAAGGATCCCCTGAAAGCTGTTTCGGTGGAAACAGATGGGTTTTTCATGAGAAACAGAATTAGCCCTCAACATCTGAACAACTTTTTTTTGAAAATATCCCTAAGGCGCGCGGTCACAATTTCAGCAAAAATCTGACGTTCTGCAATTCACTCAAAAATGGTGACAAACGGTTGCAAAGGATCCCCCGAAAGCTGTTTCGGTGGAAACAGATGCGTTTTAAACATCAGAAACAGAATTAGCCCTCGACGTCTGAACAACTTTTTTTTGAAAAAATGCCTAAGCCGCGCGGTCACAATTTCAGCAAAAATCTGACGTTCTGCAATTCACTCAGAAATGGTGCCAGACTGTTGCAAACGATCCCCTGAAAGCTGTTTCGGTGGAAACAGATGGGTTTTTATCATCAGAAACAGAATTAGCCCTCGACGTCTGAACAACTTTTTTTTGAAAAAATCCCTAAGCCGCGCGGTCACAATTTCAGCAAAAATCTGACATGTTGCAATTCACTCAGAAATGGTGCTCAGCTGTTGCAAACGATCCCCTGAAAGCTGTTTCGGTGGAAACAGATGGGTTTTTATCATCAGAAACAGAATTAGCCCTCGACGTCCGAACAACTTTTTTTTGAAAAAATCCCTAAGCCGCGCGGTCACAATTTCAGCAAAAATCTGACATGTTGCAATTCACTCAGAAATGGTGCTAAACTGTTGCAAACGATCCCCTGAAAGCTGTTTCGGTGGAAACAGATGGGTTTTTCATGAGAAACAGAATTAGGCCTCAACGTCTGAACAACTTTTTTTTGAAAAAAACCCTAAGCCGCGCGGTCACAATTTCAGCAAAAATCTGACGTTCTGCAATTCACTCAAAAATGGTGCCAAACGGTTGCAAACGATCCCCCGAAAGCTTTTTCGGTGGAAACAGATGGGTTTTAAACATCAGAAACAGAATTAGCCCTCGACGTCTGAACAACTATTTTTGAAAAAAACTCTAAGCCGCGCGTTCACAATTTCAGCAAAAATCTGACGTTCTGCAATCCACTCAAAAATGATGCCAAACTGTTGCAAACGATCCCCTGAAAGCTGTTTCGGTGGAAACAGAAGGGTTTTTATCATCAGAAACAGAATTAGCCCTCGACGTCCGAACAACTTTTTTTTGAAAAAAACCCTAAGCCGCGCGGTCACAATTTCAGCAAAAATCTGACATGTTGCAATTCACTCAGAAATGGTGCCAAACTGTTCCAAACGATCCCCTGAAAGCTGTTTTGGTGGAAACAGATGGGTTTTTCATGAGAAACAGAATTAGCCCTCAACGTCAGAACAACTTTTTTTAAAAAAAATCCCTAAGGCGCGCGGTCACAATTTCAGCAAAAATCTGACATGTTGCAATTCACTCAGAAATGGTGCTAAACTGTTGCAAACGATCCCCTGAAAGCTGTTTCGGTGGAAACAGATGGGTTTTTCATGAGAAACAGAATTAGGCCTCAACGTCTGAACAACTTTTTTTTGAAAAAAACCCTAAACCGCGCGGTCACAATTTCAGCAAAAATCTGACGTTCTGCAATTCACTCAAAAATGTTGCCAAACGGTTGCAAACGATCCCCCGAAAGCTTTTTCGGTGGAAACAGATGGGTTTTAAACATCAGAAACAGAATTAGCCCTCGACGTCTGAACAACTATTTTTGAAAAAAACTCTAAGCCGCGCGTTCACAATTTCAGCAAAAATCTGACGTTCTGCAATCCACTCAAAAATGATGCCAAACTGTTGCAAACGATCCCCTGAAAGCTGTTTCGGTGGAAACAGAAGGGTTTTTATCATCAGAAACAGAATTAGCCCTCGACGTCTGAACAACTTTTTTTTAAAAAAATGCCTAAGCCGCGCGGTCACAATTTCAGCAAAAATCTGACATGTTGCAATTCACTCAGAAATGGTGCCAAACTGTTCCAAACGATCCCCTGAAAGCTGTTTTGGTGGAAACAGATGGGTTTTTCATGAGAAACAGAATTAGCCCTCAACGTCAGAACAACTTTTTTTTAAAAAAATCCCTAAGGCGCGCGGTCACAATTTCAGCAAAAATCTGACGTTCTGCAATTCACTCAAAAATGGTGCCAAACGGTTGCAAAGGATCCCCCGAAAGCTGTTTCGGTGGAAACAGATGCGTTTTAAACATCAGAAACAGAATTAGCCCTCGACGTCTGAACAACTTTTTTTTGAAAAAATGCCTAAGCCGCGCGGTCACAATTTCAGCAAAAATCTGACGTTCTGCAATTCACTCAGAAATGGTGCCAGACTGTTGCAAACGATCCCCTGAAAGCTGTTTCGGTGGAAACAGATGGGTTTTTATCATCACAAACAGAATTAGCCCTCGACGTCCGAACAACTTTTTTTTGAAAAAATCCCTAAGCCGCGCGGTCACAATTTCAGCAAAAATCTGACCTTCTGCAATTCACTCAAAAATGGTGCCAAACGGTTGCAAACGATCCCCCGGAAGCTGTTTCGGTGGAAACAGATGGGTTTTAAACATCCGAAACAGAATTAGCCCTCGACGTCTGAACAACTTTTTTTTGAAAAAATGCCTAAGCCGCGCGATCACAATTTCAGCAAAAATCTGACGTTCTGCAATCCACTCAAAAATGATGCCAAACTGTTGCAAACGATCCCCTGAAAGCTGTTTCGGTGGAAACAGATGGGTTTTTATCATCAGAAACAGAATTAGCCCTCGACGTCCGAACAACTTTTTTTTGAAAAAAACCCTAAGCCGCGCGGTCACAATTTCAGCAAAAATCTGACATGTTGCAATTCACTCAGAAATGGTGCTAAACTGTTGCAAACGATCCCCTGAAAGCTGTTTCGGTGGAAACAGATGGGTTTTTATCATCAGAAACAGAATTAGCCCTCGACGTCCGAACAACTTTTTTTTGAAAAAAAACCTAAGCCGCGCGGTCACAATTTCAGCAAAAATCTGACGTTCTGCAATCCACTCAAAAATGATGCCAAACTGTTGCAAACGATCCCCTGAAAGCTGTTTCGGTGGAAACAGATGGGTTTTTATCATCAGAAACAGAATTAGCCCTCGACGTCCGAACAACTTTTTTTTGAAAAAAACCCTAAGCCGCGCGGTCACAATTTCAGCAAAAATCTGACATGTTGCAATTCACTCAGAAATGGTGCTAAACTGTTGCAAACGATCCCCTGAAAGCTGTTTCGGTGGAAACAGATGGGTTTTTCATGAGAAACAGAATTAGCCCTCAACGTCTGAACAACTTTTTTTTGAAAAACCCTAAGCCGCGCGGTCACAATTTCAGCAAAAATCTGACGTTCTGCAATTCACTCAAAAATGGTGCCAAACGGTTGCAAAGGATCCCCCGAAAGCTGTTTCGGTGGAAACAGATGCGTTTTAAACATCAGAAACAGAATTAGCCCTCGACGTCTGAACAACTGTTTTTTGAAAAAATGCCTAAGCCGCGCGGTCACAATTTCAGCAAAAATCTGACGTTCTGCAATTCACTCAGAAATGGTGCCAAACTGTTGCAAACGATCCCCTGAAAGCTGTTTCGGTGGAAACAGATGGGTTTTTATCATCACAAACAGAATTAGCCCTCGACTTCTGAACAACTTTTTTTTGAAAAAATCCCTAAGCCGCGCGCGTTCACAATTTCAGCAAAAATCTGACGTTCTGCAATCCACTCAAAAATGATGCCAAACTGTGGCAAACGATCCCCTGAAAGCTGTTTCGGTGGAAACAGATGGGTTTTTATCATCAGAAACAGAATTAGCCCTCGAAGTCTGAACAACTTTTTTTTGAAAAAATGCCTAAGCCGCGCGGTCACAATTTCAGCAAAAATCTGACATGTTGCAATTCACTCAGAAATGGTGCTAAACTGTTGCAAAGGATCCCCTGAAAGCTGTTTCGGTGGAAACAGATGGGTTTTTCATGAGAAACAGAATTAGCCCTCAACATCTGAACAACTTTTTTTTGAAAATATCCCTAAGGCGCGCGGTCACAATTTCAGCAAAAATCTGACGTTCTGCAATTCACTCAAAAATGGTGACAAACGGTTGCAAAGGATCCCCCGAAAGCTGTTTCGGTGGAAACAGATGCGTTTTAAACATCAGAAACAGAATTAGCCCTCGACGTCTGAACAACTTTTTTTTGAAAAAATCCCTAAGCCGCGCGGTCACAATTTCAGCAAAAATCTGACGTTCTGCAATTCACTCAGAAATGGTGCCAGACTGTTGCAAACGATCCCCTGAAAGCTGTTTCGGTGGAAACAGATGGGTTTTTATCATCACAAACAGAATTAGCCCTCGACGTCCGAAAAACTTTTTTTTGAAAAAATCCCTAAGCCGCGCGGTCACAATTTCAGCAAAAATCTGACCTTCTGCAATTCACTCAAAAATGGTGCCAAACGGTTGCAAACGATCCCCCGGAAGCTGTTTCGGTGGAAACAGATGGGTTTTAAACATCCGAAACAGAATTAGCCCTCGACGTCTGAACAACTTTTTTTTGAAAAAATCCCTAAGCCGCGCGTTCACAATTTCAGCAAAAATCTGACGTTCTGCAATCCACTCAAAAATGATGCCAAACTGTTGCAAACGATCCCCTGAAAGCTGTTTCGGTGGAAACAGATGGGTTTTTATCATCAGAAACAGAATTAGCCCTCGACGTCTGAAGAACTTTTTTTTGAAAAAATCCCTAAGCCGCGCGGTCACAATTTCAGCAAAAATCTGACATGTTGCAATTCACTCAGAAATGGTGCTCAGCTGTTGCAAACGATCCCCTGAAAGCTGTTTCGGTGGAAACAGATGGGTTTTTATCATGAGAAACAGAATTAGCCCTCGACGTCTGAACAACTTTTTTTTGAAAAAATGCCTAAGCCGCGCGATCACAATTTCAGCAAAAATCTGACGTTCTGCAATCCACTCAAAAATGATGCCAAACTGTTGCAAACGATCCCCTGAAAGCTGTTTCGGTGGAAACAGATGGGTTTTTATCATCAGAAACAGAATTAGCTCTCGACGTCCGAACAACTTTTTTTTGAAAAAAACCCTAAGCCGCGCGGTCACAATTTCAGCAAAAATCTGACATGTTGCAATTCACTCAGAAATGGTGCTAAACTGTTGCAAACGATCCCCTGAAAGCTGTTTCGGTGGAAACAGATGGGTTTTTATCATCAGAAACAGAATTAGCCCTCGACGTCCGAACAACTTTTTTTTGAAAAAAAACCTAAGCCGCGCGGTCACAATTTCAGCAAAAATCTGACGTTCTGCAATCCACTCAAAAATGATGCCAAACTGTTGCAAACGATCCCCTGAAAGCTGTTTCGGTGGAAACAGATGGGTTTTTATCATCAGAAACAGAATTAGCCCTCGACGTCCGAACAACTTTTTTTTGAAAAAAACCCTAAGCCGCGCGGTCACAATTTCAGCAAAAATCTGACATGTTGCAATTCACTCAGAAATGGTGCTAAACTGTTGCAAACGATCCCCTGAAAGCTGTTTCGGTGGAAACAGATGGGTTTTTCATGAGAAACAGAATTAGCCCTCAACGTCTGAACAACTTTTTTTTGAAAAACCCTAAGCCGCGCGGTCACAATTTCAGCAAAAATCTGACGTTCTGCAATTCACTCAAAAATGGTGCCAAACGGTTGCAAAGGATCCCCCGAAAGCTGTTTCGGTGGAAACAGATGCGTTTTAAACATCAGAAACAGAATTAGCCCTCGACGTCTGAACAACTGTTTTTTGAAAAAATGCCTAAGCCGCGCGGTCACAATTTCAGCAAAAATCTGACGTTCTGCAATTCACTCAGAAATGGTGCCAAACTGTTGCAAACGATCCCCTGAAAGCTGTTTCGGTGGAAACAGATGGGTTTTTATCATCACAAACAGAATTAGCCCTCGACTTCTGAACAACTTTTTTTGGAAAAAAACCCTAAGCCGCGCGCGTTCACAATTTCAGCAAAAATCTGACGTTCTGCAATCCACTCAAAAATGATGCCAAACTGTGGCAAACGATCCCCTGAAAGCTGTTTCGGTGGAAACAGATGGGTTTTTATCATCAGAAACAGAATTAGCCCTCGAAGTCTGAACAACTTTTTTTTGAAAAAATGCCTAAGCCGCGCGGTCACAATTTCAGCAAAAATCTGACATGTTGCAATTCACTCAGAAATGGTGCTAAACTGTTGCAAAGGATCCCCTGAAAGCTGTTTCGGTGGAAACAGATGGGTTTTTCATGAGAAACAGAATTAGCCCTCAACATCTGAACAACTTTTTTTTGAAAATATCCCTAAGGCGCGCGGTCACAATTTCAGCAAAAATCTGACGTTCTGCAATTCACTCAAAAATGGTGACAAACGGTTGCAAAGGATCCCCCGAAAGCTGTTTCGGTGGAAACAGATGCGTTTTAAACATCAGAAACAGAATTAGCCCTCGACGTCTGAACAACTTTTTTTTGAAAAAATCCCTAAGCCGCGCGGTCACAATTTCAGCAAAAATCTGACGTTCTGCAATTCACTCAGAAATGGTGCCAGACTGTTGCAAACGATCCCCTGAAAGCTGTTTCGGTGGAAACAGATGGGTTTTTATCATCACAAACAGAATTAGCCCTCGACGTCCGAACAACTTTTTTTTGAAAAAATCCCTAAGCCGCGCGGTCACAATTTCAGCAAAAATCTGACCTTCTGCAATTCACTCAAAAATGGTGCCAAACGGTTGCAAACGATCCCCCGGAAGCTGTTTCGGTGGAAACAGATGGGTTTTAAACATCCGAAACAGAATTAGCCCTCGACGTCTGAACAACTTTTTTTTGAAAAAATCCCTAAGCCGCGCGTTCACAATTTCAGCAAAAATCTGACGTTCTGCAATCCACTCAAAAATGATGCCAAACTGTTGCAAACGATCCCCTGAAAGCTGTTTCGGTGGAAACAGATGGGTTTTTATCATCAGAAACAGAATTAGCCCTCGACGTCTGAAGAACTTTTTTTTGAAAAAATCCCTAAGCCGCGCGGTCACAATTTCAGCAAAAATCTGACATGTTGCAATTCACTCAGAAATGGTGCTCAGCTGTTGCAAACGATCCCCTGAAAGCTGTTTCGGTGGAAACAGATGGGTTTTTATCATGAGAAACAGAATTAGCCCTCGACGTCCGAACAACTTTTTTTTGAAAAAAACCCTAAGCCGCGCGGTCACAATTTCAGCAAAAATCTGACGTTCTGCAATCCACTCAAAAATGATGCCAAACTGTTGCAAACGATCCCCTGAAAGCTATTTCGGTGGAAACAGATGGGTTTTTATCATCAGAAACAGAATTAGCCCTCGACGTCTGAACAACTTTTTTTTCAAAAAATGCCTAAGCCGCGCGGTCACAATTTCAGCAAAAATCTGACATGTTGCAATTCACTCAGAAATGGTGCTAAACTGTTGCAAACGATCCCCTGAAAGCTGTTTCGGTGGAAACAGATGGGTTTTTCATGAGAAACAGAATTAGCCCTCAACGTCTGAACAACTTTTTTTTGAAAAAAACCCTAAGCCGCGCGGTCACAATTTCAGCAAAAATCTGACGTTCTGCAATTCACTCAAAAATGGTGCCAAACGGTTGCAAACGATCCCCCGAAAGCTTTTTCGGTGGAAACAGATGGGTTTTAAACATCAGAAACAGAATTAGCCCTCGACGTCTGAACAACTATTTTTGAAAAAAACTCTAAGCCGCGCGTTCACAATTTCAGCAAAAATCTGACGTTCTGCAATCCACTCAAAAATGATGCCAAACTGTTGCAAACGATCCCCTGAAAGCTGTTTCGGTGGAAACAGAAGGGTTTTTATCATCAGAAACAGAATTAGCCCTCGACGTCTGAACAACTTTTTTTTAAAAAAATGCCTAAGCCGCGCGGTCACAATTTCAGCAAAAATCTGACATGTTGCAATTCACTCAGAAATGGTGCTAAACTGTTGCAAACAATCCCCTGAAAGCTGTTTCGGTGGAAACAGATGGGTTTTTCATGAGAAACAGAATTAGCCCTCAACGTCAGAACAACTTTTTTTTTAAAAAATCCCTAAGGCGCGTGGTCACAATTTCAGCAAAAATCTGACGTTCTGCAATTCACTCAAAAATGGTGCCAAACGGTTGCAAAGGATCCCCCGAAAGCTGTTTCGGTTGAAACAGATGCGTTTTAAACATCAGAAACAGAATTAGCCCTCGAAGTCTGAACAACTTTTTTTTGAAAAAATGCCTAAGCCGCGCGATCACAATTTCAGCAAAAATCTGACGTTCTGCAATTCACTCAGAAATGGTGCCAAACTGTTGCAAACGATCCCCCGAAAGCTGTTTCGGTGGAAACAGATGGGTTTTTATCATCAGAAACAGAATTAGCCCTCGACGTCTGAACAACTTTTTTTTGAAAAAATCCCTAAGCCGCGCGTTCACAATTTCAGCAAAAATCTGACGTTCTGCAATCCACTCAAAAATGATGCCAAACTGTTGCAAACGATCCCCTGAAAGCTGTTTCGGTGGAAACAGATGGGTTTTTATCATCAGAAACAGAATTAGCCCTCGAAGTCTGAACAACTTTTTTTTGAAAAAATCCCTAAGCCGCGCGGTCACAATTTCAGCAAAAATCTGACATGTTGCAATTCACTCAGAAATGGTGCTCAGCTGTTGCAAACGATCCCCTGAAAGCTGTTTCGGTGGAAACAGATGGGTTTTTATCATCTGAAACAGAATTAGCCCTCGACGTCCGAACAACTTTTTTTTGAAAAAAACCCTAAGCCGTGCGGTCACAATTTCAGCAAAAATCTGACGTTCTGCAATCCACTCAAAAATGATGCCAAACTGTTGCAAACGATCCCCTGAAAGCTGTTTCGGTGGAAACAGATGGGTTTTTATCATCAGAAACAGAATTAGCCCTCGACGTCTGAACAACTTTTTTTTCAAAAAATGCCTATGCCGCGCGGTCACAATTTCAGCAAAAATCTGACATGTTGCAATTCACTCAGAAATGGTGCTAAACTGTTGCAAACGATCCCCTGAAAGCTGTTTCGGTGGAAACAGATGGGTTTTTCATGAGAAACAGAATTAGCCCTCAACGTCTGAACAACTTTTTTTTGAAAAAAACCCTAAGCCGCGCGGTCACAATTTCAGCAAAAATCTGACGTTCTGCAATTCACTCAAAAATGGTGCCAAACGGTTGCAAACGATCCCCCGAAAGCTTTTTCGGTGGAAACAGATGGGTTTTAAACATCAGAAACAGAATTAGCCCTCGACGTCTGAACAACTATTTTTGAAAAAAAACTCTAAGCCGCGCGTTCACAATTTCAGCAAAAATCTGACGTTCTGCAATCCACTCAAAAATGATGCCAAACTGTTGCAAACGATCCCCTGAAAGCTGTTTCGGTGGAAACAGATGGGTTTTTATCATCAGAAACAGAATTAGCCCTCGACGTCTGAACAACTTTTTTTTGAAAAAATCCCTAAGCCGCGCGGTCACAATTTCAGCAAAAATCTGACATGTTGCAATTCACTCAGAAATGGTGCTCAGCTGTTGCAAACGATCCCCTGAAAGCTGTTTCGGTGGAAACAGATGGGTTTTTCATGAGAAACAGAATTAGCCCTCAACGTCAGAACAACTTTTTTTTTAAAAAATCCCTAAGGCGCGTGGTCACAATTTCAGCAAAAATCTGACGTTCTGCAATTCACTCAAAAATGGTGCCAAACGGTTGCAAAGGATCCCCCGAAAGCTGTTTCGGTTGAAACAGATGCGTTTTAAACATCAGAAACAGAATTAGCCCTCGACGTCTGAACAACTTTTTTTTGAAAAAATGCCTAAGCCGCGCGATCACAATTTCAGCAAAAATCTGACGTTCTGCAATTCACTCAGAAATGGTGCCAAACTGTTGCAAACGATCCCCTGAAAGCTGTTTCGGTGGAAACAGATGGGTTTTTATCATCAGAAACAGAATTAGCCCTCGACGTCTGAACAACTTTTTTTTGAAAAAATCCCTAAGCCGCGCGTTCACAATTTCAGCAAAAATCTGACGTTCTGCAATCCACTCAAAAATGATGCCAAACTGTTGCAAACGATCCCCTGAAAGCTGTTTCGGTGGAAACAGATGGGTTTTTATCATCAGAAACAGAATTAGCCCTCGAAGTCTGAACAACTTTTTTTTGAAAAAATCCCTAAGCCGCGCGGTCACAATTTCAGCAAAAATCTGACATGTTGCAATTCACTCAGAAATGGTGCTCAGCTGTTGCAAACGATCCCCTGAAAGCTGTTTCGGTGGAAACAGATGGGTTTTTATCATCTGAAACAGAATTAGCCCTCGACGTCCGAACAACTTTTTTTTGAAAAAAACCCTAAGCCGCGCGGTCACAATTTCAGCAAAAATCTGACGTTCTGCAATCCACTCAAAAATGATGCCAAACTGTTGCAAACGATCCCCTGAAAGCTGTTTCGGTGGAAACAGATGGGTTTTTATCATCAGAAACAGAATTAGCCCTCGACGTCTGAACAACTTTTTTTTCAAAAAATGCCTAAGCCGCGCGGTCACAATTTCAGCAAAAATCTGACATGTTGCAATTCACTCAGAAATGGTGCTAAACTGTTGCAAACGATCCCCTGAAAGCTGTTTCGGTGGAAACAGATGGGTTTTTCATGAGAAACAGAATTAGCCCTCAACGTCTGAACAACTTTTTTTTGAAAAAAACCCTAAGCCGCGCGGTCACAATTTCAGCAAAAATCTGACGTTCTGCAATTCACTCAAAAATGGTGCCAAACGGTTGCAAACGATCCCCCGAAAGCTTTTTCGGTGGAAACAGATGGGTTTTAAACATCAGAAACAGAATTAGCCCTCGACGTCTGAACAACTATTTTTGAAAAAAACTCTAAGCCGCGCGTTCACAATTTCAGCAAAAATCTGACGTTCTGCAATCCACTCAAAAATGATGCCAAACTGTTGCAAACGATCCCCTGAAAGCTGTTTCGGTGGAAACAGAAGGGTTTTTATCATCAGAAACAGAATTAGCCCTCGACGTCTGAACAACTTTTTTTTAAAAAAATGCCTAAGCCGCGCGGTCACAATTTCAGCAAAAATCTGACATGTTGCAATTCACTCAGAAATGGTGCTCAGCTGTTGCAAACGATCCCCTGAAAGCTGTTTCGGTGGAAACAAATGGGTTTTTCATGAGAAACAGAATTAGCCCTCAACGTCAGAACAACTTTTTTTTAAAAAAATCCCTAAGGCGCGTGGTCACAATTTCAGCAAAAATCTGACGTTCTGCAATTCACTCAAAAATGGTGCCAAACGGTTGCAAAGGATCCCCCGAAAGCTGTTTCGGTTGAAACAGATGCGTTTTAAACATCAGAAACAGAAATAGCCCTCGACGTCTGAACAACTTTTTTTTGAAAAAATGCCTAAGCCGCGCGATCACAATTTCAGCAAAAATCTGACGTTCTGCAATTCACTCAGAAATGGTGCCAAACTGTTGCAAACGATCCCCTGAAAGCTGTTTCGGTGGAAACAGATGGGTTTTTATCATCAGAAACAGAATTAGCCCTCGACGTCTGAACAACTTTTTTTTGAAAAAATCCCTAAGCCGCGCGTTCACAATTTCAGCAAAAATCTGACGTTCTGCAATCCACTCAAAAATGATGCCAAACTGTTGCAAACGATCCCCTGAAAGCTGTTTCGGTGGAAACAGATGGGTTTTTATCATCAGAAACAGAATTAGCCCTCGAAGTCTGAACAACTTTTTTTTGAAAAAATCCCTAAGCCGCGCGGTCACAATTTCAGCAAAAATCTGACATGTTGCAATTCACTCAGAAATGGTGCTCAGCTGTTGCAAACGATCCCCTGAAAGCTGTTTCGGTGGAAACAGATGGGTTTTTATCATCTGAAACAGAATTAGCCCTCGACGTCCGAACAACTTTTTTTTGAAAAAAACCCTAAGCCGCGCGGTCACAATTTCAGCAAAAATCTGACGTTCTGCAATCCACTCAAAAATGATGCCAAACTGTTGCAAACGATCCCCTGAAAGCTGTTTCGGTGGAAACAGATGGGTTTTTATCATCAGAAACAGAATTAGCCCTCGACGTCTGAACAACTTTTTTTTCAAAAAATGCCTAAGCCGCGCGGTCACAATTTCAGCAAAAATCTGACATGTTGCAATTCACTCAGAAATGGTGCTAAACTGTTGCAAACGATCCCCTGAAAGCTGTTTCGGTGGAAACAGATGGGTTTTTCATGAGAAACAGAATTAGCCCTCAACGTCTGAACAACTTTTTTTTGAAAAAAACCCTAAGCCGCGCGGTCACAATTTCAGCAAAAATCTGACGTTCTGCAATTCACTCAAAAATGGTGCCAAACGGTTGCAAACGATCCCCCGAAAGCTTTTTCGGTGGAAACAGATGGGTTTTAAACATCAGAAACAGAATTAGCCCTCGACGTCTGAACAACTATTTTTGAAAAAAACTCTAAGCCGCGCTTTCACAATTTCAGCAAAAATCTGACGTTCTGCAATCCACTCAAAAATGATGCCAAACTGTTGCAAACGATCCCCTGAAAGCTGTTTCGGTGGAAACAGAAGGGTTTTTATCATCAGAAACAGAATTAGCCCTCGACGTCTGAACAACTTTTTTTTAAAAAAATGCCTAAGCCGCGCGGTCACAATTTCAGCAAAAATCTGACATGTTGCAATTCACTCAGAAATGGTGCTAAACTGTTGCAAATGATCCCCTGAAAGCTGTTTCGGTGGAAACAGATGGGTTTTTCATGAGAAACAGAATTAGCCCTCAACGTCAGAACAACTTTTTTTTTAAAAAATCCCTAAGGCGCGTGGTCACAATTTCAGCAAAAATCTGACGTTCTGCAATTCACTCAAAAATGGTGCCAAACGGTTGCAAAGGATCCCCCGAAAGCTGTTTCGGTTGAAACAGATGCGTTTTAAACATCAGAAACAGAATTAGCCCTCGACGTCTGAACGACTTTTTTTTGAAAAAATGCCTAAGCCGCGCGATCACAATTTCAGCAAAAATCTGACGTTCTGCAATTCACTCAGAAATGGTGCCAAACTGTTGCAAACGATCCCCTGAAAGCTGTTTCGGTGGAAACAGATGGGTTTTTATCATCAGAAACAGAATTAGCCCTCGACGTCTGAACAACTTTTTTTTGAAAAAATCCCTAAGCCGCGCGGTCACAATTTCAGCAAAAATCTGACGTTCTGCAATTCACTCAAAAATGGTGCCAAACTGTTGCAAACGATCCCCTGAAAGCTGTTTCGGTGGAAACAGATGGGTTTTAAACATCAGAAACAGAATTAGCCCTCGACGTCTGAACAACTTTTTTTTGAAAAAATCCCTAAGCCGCGCGGTCACAATTTCAGCAAAAATCTGACCTTCTGCAATTCACTCAAAAATGGTGCCAAACGGTTGTAAACGATCCCCCGAAAGCTGTTTCGGTGGAAACAGATGGGTTTTAAACATCCGAAACAGAATTAGCCCTCGACGTCTGAACAACGTTTTTTTGAAAAAATCCCTAAGCCGCGCGTTCACAATTTCAGCAAAAATCTGACGTTCTGCAATCCACTCAAAAATGATGCCAAACTGTGGCAAACGATCCCCTGAAAGCTGTTTCGGTGGAAACAGATGGGTTTTTATCATCAGAAACAGAATTAGCCCTCGAAGTCTGAACAACTTTTTTTTGAAAAAATGCCTAAGCCGCGCGGTCACAATTTCAGCAAAAATCTGACATGTTGCAATTCACTCAGAAATGGTGCTAAACTGTTGCAAAGGATCCCCTGAAAGCTGTTTCGGTGGAAACAGATGGGTTTTTCATGAGAAACAGAATTAGCCCTCAACATCTGAACAACTTTTTTTTGAAAATATCCCTAAGGCGCGCGGTCACAATTTCAGCAAAAATCTGACGTTCTGCAATTCACTCAAAAATGGTGCCAAACGGTTGCAAAGGATCCCCCGAAAGCTGTTTCGGTGGAAACAGATGCGTTTTAAACATCAGAAACAGAATTAGCCCTCGACGTCTGAACAACTTTTTTTTGAAAAAATGCCTAAGCCGCGCGGTCACAATTTCAGCAAAAATCTGACGTTCTGCAATTCACTCAGAAATGGTGCCAAACTGTTGCAAACGATCCCCTGAAAGCTGTTTCGGTGGAAACAGATGGGTTTTTATCATCACAAACAGAATTAGCCCTCGACGTCCGAACAACTTTTTTTTGAAAAAATCCCTAAGCCGCGCGGTCACAATTTCAGCAAAAATCTGACCTTCTGCAATTCACTCAGAAATGGTGCCAAACGGTTGCAAACGATCCCCCGAAAGCTGTTTCGGTGGAAACAGATGGGTTTTAAACATCCGAAACAGAATTAGCCCTCGACGTCTGAACAACTTTTTTTTGAAAAAATCCCTAAGCCGCGCGGTCACAATTTCAGCAAAAAACTGACGTTCTGCAATTCACTCAAAAATGGTGCCAAACTGTTGCAAACGATCCCCTGAAAGCTGTTTCGGTGGAAACAGATGGGTTTTAAACATCAGAAACAGAATTAGCCCTCGACGTCTGAACAACTTTTTTTTGAAAAAATCCCTAAGCCGCGCGGTCACAATTTCAGCAAAAATCTGACCTTCTGCAATTCACTCAAAAATGGTGCCAAACGGTTGTAAACGATCCCCCGAAAGCTGTTTCGGTGGAAACAGATGGGTTTTAAACATCCGAAACAGAATTAGCCCTCGACATCTGAACAACGTTTTTTTGAAAAAATCCCTAAACCGCGCGTTCACAATTTCAGCAAAAATCTGACGTTCTGCAATCCACTCAGAAATGGTGCCAAACTGTTGCAAACGATCCCCTGAAAGCTGTTTCGGTGGAAACAGATGGGTTTTTATCATCACAAACAGAATTAGCCCTCGACGTCCGAACACCTTTTTTTTGAAAAAATCCCTAAGCCGCGCGGTCACAATTTCAGCAAAAATCTGACCTTCTGCAATTCACTCAGAAATGGTGCCAAACGGTTGCAAACGATCCCCCGAAAGCTGTTTCGGTGGAAACAGATGGGTTTTAAACATCCGAAACAGAATTAGCCCTCGACGTCTGAACAACTTTTTTTTGAAAAAATCCCTAAGCCGCGCGGTCACAATTTCAGCAAAAAACTGACGTTCTGCAATTCACTCAAAAATGGTGCCAAACTGTTGCAAACGATCCCCTGAAAGCTGTTTCGGTGGAAACAGATGGGTTTTAAACATCAGAAACAGAATTAGCCCTCGACGTCTGAACAACTTTTTTTTGAAAAAATCCCTAAGCCGCGCGGTCACAATTTCAGCAAAAATCTGACCTTCTGCAATTCACTCAAAAATGGTGCCAAACGGTTGTAAACGATCCCCCGAAAGCTGTTTCGGTGGAAACAGATGGGTTTTAAACATCCGAAACAGAATTAGCCCTCAACATCTGAACAACGTTTTTTTGAAAAAATCCCTAAACCGCGCGTTCACAATTTCAGCAAAAATCTGACGTTCTGCAATCCACTCAAAAATGATGCCAAACTGTGGCAAACGATCCCCTGAAAGCTGTTTCGGTGGAAACAGATGGGTTTTTATCATCAGAAACAGAATTAGCCCTCGACGTCCGAACAACTTTTTTTTGAAAAAAACCCTAAGCCGCGCGGTCACAATTTCAGCAAAAATCTGACATGTTGCAATTCACTCAGAAATGGTGCTAAACTGTTGCAAACGATCCCCTGAAAGCTGTTTCGGTGGAAACAGATGGGTTTTTCATGAGAAACAGAATTAGCCCTCAACATCTGAACAACTTTTTTTTGAAAAAAACCCTAAGCCGCGCGGTCACAATTTCAGCAAAAATCTGACGTTCTGCAATTCACTCAAAAATGGTGCCAAACGGTTGCAAAGGATCCCCCGAAAGCTGTTTCGGTGGAAACAGATGCGTTTTAAACATCAGAAACAGAATTAGCCCTCGACGTCTGAACAACTTTTTTTTGAAAAAATGCCTAAGCCGCGCGGTCACAATTTCAGCAAAAATCTGACATGTTGCAATTCACTCAGAAATGGTGCTAAACTGTTGCAAACGATCCCCTGAAAGCTGTTTCGGTGGAAACAGATGGGTTTTTATCATCAGAAACAGAATTAGCCCTCGACGTCCGAACAACTTTTTTTTGAAAAAAACCCTAAGCCGCGCGGTCACAATTTCAGCAAAAATCTGACGTTCTGCAATTCACTCAAAAATGATGCCAAACTGTTGCAAACGATCCCCTGAAAGCTGTTTCGGTGGAAACAGATGGGTTTTTATCATCAGAAACAGAATTAGCCCTCGACGTCTGAACAAGTTTTTTTTCAAAAAATGCCTAAGCCGCGCGGTCACAATTTCAGCAAAAATCTGACATGTTGCAATTCACTCAGAAATGGTGCTAAACTGTTGCAAACGATCCCCTGAAAGCTGTTTCGGTGGAAACAGATGGGTTTTTCATGAGAAACAGAATTAGCCCTCAACGTCTGAACAACTTTTTTTTGAAAAAAACCCTAAGCCGCGCGGTCACAATTTCAGCAAAAATCTGACGTTCTGCAATTCACTCAAAAATGGTGCCAAACGGTTGCAAACGATCCCCCGAAAGCTTTTTCGGTGGAAACAGATGGGTTTTAAACATCAGAAACAGAATTAGCCCTCGACGTCTGAACAACTATTTTTGAAAAAAACTCTAAGCCGCGCGTTCACAATTTCAGCAAAAATCTGACGTTCTGCAATCCACTCAAAAATGATGCCAAACTGTTGCAAACGATCCCCTGAAAGCTGTTTCGGTGGAAACAGAAGGGTTTTTATCATCAGAAACAGAATTAGCCCTCGACGTCTGAACAACTTTTTTTTAAAAAAATGCCTAAGCCGCGCGGTCACAATTTCAGCAAAAATCTGACATGTTGCAATTCACTCAGAAATGGTGCTAAACTGTTGCAAACGATCCCCTGAAAGCTGTTTCGGTGGAAACAAATGGGTTTTTCATGAGAAACAGAATTAGCCCTCAACGTCAGAACAACTTTTTTTTTTAAAAATCCCTAAGGCGCGTGGTCACAATTTCAGCAAAAATCTGACGTTCTGCAATTCACTCAAAAATGGTGCCAAACGGTTGCAAAGGATCCCCCGAAAGCTGTTTCGGTTGAAACAGATGCGTTTTAAACATCAGAAACAGAATTAGCCCTCGACGTCTGAACAACTTTTTTTTGAAAAAATGCCTAAGCCGCGCGATCACAATTTCAGCAAAAATCTGACGTTCTGCAATTCACTCAGAAATGGTGCCAAACTGTTGCAAACGATCCCCTGAAAGCTGTTTCGGTGGAAACAGATGGGTTTTTATCATCATAAACAGAATTAGCCCTCGACGTCTGAACAACTTTTTTTTGAAAAAATCCCTAAGCCGCGCGTTCACAATTTCAGCAAAAATCTGACGTTCTGCAATCCACTCAAAAATGATGCCAAACTGTTGCAAACGATCCCCTGAAAGCTGTTTCGGTGGAAACAGATGGGTTTTTATCATCAGAAACAGAATTAGCCCTCGAAGTCTGAACAACTTTTTTTTGAAAAAATCCCTAAGCCGCGCGGTCACAATTTCAGCAAAAATCTGACATGTTGCAATTCACTCAGAAATGGTGCTCAGCTGTTGCAAACGATCCCCTGAAAGCTGTTTCGGTGGAAACAGATGGGTTTTTATCATCTGAAACAGAATTAGCCCTCGACGTCCGAACAACTTTTTTTTGAAAAAAACCCTAAGCCGCGCGGTCACAATTTCAGCAAAAATCTGACGTTCTGCAATCCACTCAAAAATGATGCCAAACTGTTGCAAACGATCCCCTGAAAGCTGTTTCGGTGGAAACAGATGGGTTTTTATCATCAGAAACAGAATTAGCCCTCGACGTCTGAACAACTTTTTTTTCAAAAAATGCCTAAGCCGCGCGGTCACAATTTCAGCAAAAATCTGACATGTTGCAATTCACTCAGAAATGGTGCTAAACTGTTGCAAACGATCCCCTGAAAGCTGTTTCGGTGGAAACAGATGGGTTTTTCATGAGAAACAGAATTAGCCCTCAACGTCTGAACAACTTTTTTTTGAAAAAAACCCTAAGCCGCGCGGTCACAATTTCAGCAAAAATCTGACGTTCTGCAATTCACTCAAAAATGGTGCCAAACGGTTGCAAACGATCCCCCGAAAGCTTTTTCGGTGGAAACAGATGGGTTTTAAACATCAGAAACAGAATTAGCCCTCGACGTCTGAACAACTATTTTTGAAAAAAACTCTAAGCCGCGCTTTCACAATTTCAGCAAAAATCTGACGTTCTGCAATCCACTCAAAAATGATGCCAAACTGTTGCAAACGATCCCCTGAAAGCTGTTTCGGTGGAAACAGAAGGGTTTTTATCATCAGAAACAGAATTAGCCCTCGACGTCTGAACAACTTTTTTTTAAAAAAATGCCTAAGCCGCGCGGTCACAATTTCAGCAAAAATCTGACATGTTGCAATTCACTCAGAAATGGTGCTAAACTGTTGCAAACGATCCCCTGAAAGCTGTTTCGGTGGAAACAGATGGGTTTTTCATGAGAAACAGAATTAGCCATCAACGTCAGAACAACTTTTTTTTAAAAAAAATCCCTAAGGCGCGTGGTCACAATTTCAGCAAAAATCTGACGTTCTGCAATTCACTCAAAAATGGTGCCAAACGGTTGCAAAGGATCCCCCGAAAGCTGTTTCGGTTGAAACAGATGCGTTTTAAACATCAGAAACAGAATTAGCCCTCGACGTCTGAACAACTTTTTTTTGAAAAAATGCCTAAGCCGCGCGATCACAATTTCAGCAAAAATCTGACGTTCTGCAATTCACTCAGAAATGGTGCCAAACTGTTGCAAACGATCCCCTGAAAGCTGTTTCGGTGGAAACAGATGGGTTTTTATCATCAGAAACAGAATTAGCCCTCGACGTCTGAACAACTTTTTTTTGAAAAAATCCCTAAGCCGCGCGGTCACAATTTCAGCAAAAATCTGACGTTCTGCAATTCACTCAAAAATGGTGCCAAACTGTTGCAAACGATCCCCTGAAAGCTGTTTCGGTGGAAACAGATGGGTTTTAAACATCAGAAACAGAATTAGCCCTCGACGTCTGAACAACTTTTTTTTGAAAAAATCCCTAAGCCGCGCGGTCACAATTTCAGCAAAAATCTGACCTTCTGCAATTCACTCAAAAATGGTGCCAAACGGTTGTAAACGATCCCCCGAAAGCTGTTTCGGTGGAAACAGATGGGTTTTAAACATCCGAAACAGAATTAGCCCTCGACGTCTGAACAACGTTTTTTTGAAAAAATCCCTAAGCCGCGCGTTCACAATTTCAGCAAAAATCTGACGTTCTGCAATCCACTCAAAAATGATGCCAAACTGTGGCAAACGATCCCCTGAAAGCTGTTTCGGTGGAAACAGATGGGTTTTTATCATCAGAAACAGAATTAGCCCTCGAAGTCTGAACAACTTTTTTTTGAAAAAATGCCTAAGCCGCGCGGTCACAATTTCAGCAAAAATCTGACATGTTGCAATTCACTCAGAAATGGTGCTAAACTGTTGCAAAGGATCCCCTGAAAGCTGTTTCGGTGGAAACAGATGGGTTTTTCATGAGAAACAGAATTAGCCCTCAACATCTGAACAACTTTTTTTTGAAAATATCCCTAAGGCGCGCGGTCACAATTTCAGCAAAAATCTGACGTTCTGCAATTCACTCAAAAATGGTGCCAAACGGTTGCAAAGGATCCCCCGAAAGCTGTTTCGGTGGAAACAGATGCGTTTTAAACATCAGAAACAGAATTAGCCCTCGACGTCTGAACAACTTTTTTTTGAAAAAATGCCTAAGCCGCGCGGTCACAATTTCAGCAAAAATCTGACGTTCTGCAATTCACTCAGAAATGGTGCCAAACTGTTGCAAACGATCCCCTGAAAGCTGTTTCGGTGGAAACAGATGGGTTTTTATCATCACAAACAGAATTAGCCCTCGACGTCCGAACAACTTTTTTTTGAAAAAATCCCTAAGCCGCGCGGTCACAATTTCAGCAAAAATCTGACCTTCTGCAATTCACTCAGAAATGGTGCCAAACGGTTGCAAACGATCCCCCGAAAGCTGTTTCGGTGGAAACAGATGGGTTTTAAACATCCGAAACAGAATTAGCCCTCGACGTCTGAACAACTTTTTTTTGAAAAAATCCCTAAGCCGCGCGGTCACAATTTCAGCAAAAATCTGACGTTCTGCAATTCACTCAAAAATGGTGCAAAACTGTTGCAAACGATCCCCTGAAAGCTGTTTCGGTGGAAACAGATGGGTTTTAAACATCAGAAACAGAATTAGCCCTCGACGTCTGAACAACTTTTTTTTGAAAAAATCCCTAAGCCGCGCGGTCACAATTTCAGCAAAAATCTGACCTTCTGCAATTCACTCAAAAATGGTGCCAAACGGTTGTAAACGATCCCCCGAAAGCTGTTTCGGTGGAAACAGATGGGTTTTAAACATCCGAAACAGAATTAGCCCTCGACGTCTGAACAACGTTTTTTTGAAAAAATCCCTAAGCCGCGCGTTCACAATTTCAGCAAAAATCTGACGTTCTGCAATCCACTCAAAAATGATGCCAAACTGTGGCAAACGATCCCCTGAAAGCTGTTTCGGTGGAAACAGATGGGTTTTTATCATCAGAAACAGAATTAGCCCTCGAAGTCTGAACAACTTTTTTTTGAAAAAATGCCTAAGCCGCGCGGTCACAATTTCAGCAAAAATCTGACATGTTGCAATTCACTCAGAAATGGTGCTAAACTGTTGCAAAGGATCCCCTGAAAGCTGTTTCGGTGGAAACAGATGGGTTTTTCATGAGAAACAGAATTAGCCCTCAACATCTGAACAACTTTTTTTTGAAAATATCCCTAAGGCGCGCGGTCACAATTTCAGCAAAAATCTGACGTTCTGCAATTCACTCAAAAATGGTGCCAAACGGTTGCAAAGGATCCCCCGAAAGCTGTTTCGGTGGAAACAGATGCGTTTTAAACATCAGAAACAGAATTAGCCCTCGACGTCTGAACAACTTTTTTTTGAAAAAATGCCTAAGCCGCGCGGTCACAATTTCAGCAAAAATCTGACGTTCTGCAATTCACTCAGAAATGGTGCCAAACTGTTGCAAACGATCCCCTGAAAGCTGTTTCGGTGGAAACAGATGGGTTTTTATCATCACAAACAGAATTAGCCCTCGACGTCCGAACAACTTTTTTTTGAAAAAATCCCTAAGCCGCGCGGTCACAATTTCAGCAAAAATCTGACCTTCTGCAATTCACTCAAAAATGGTGCCAAACGGTTGCAAACGATCCCCCGAAAGCTGTTTCGGTGGAAACAGATGGGTTTTTATCATCAGAAACAGAATTAGCCCTCGAAGTCTGAACAACTTTTTTTTGAAAAAATCCCTAAGCCGCGCGGTCACAATTTCAGCAAAAATCTGACATGTTGCAATTCACTCAGAAATGGTGCTCAGCTGTTGCAAACGATCCCCTGAAAGCTGTTTCGGTGGAAACAGATGGGTTTTTATCATCTGAAACAGAATTAGCCCTCGACGTCCGAACAACTTTTTTTTGAAAAAAACCCTAAGCCGCGCGGTCACAATTTCAGCAAAAATCTGACGTTCTGCAATCCACTCAAAAATGATGCCAAACTGTTGCAAACGATCCCCTGAAAGCTGTTTCGGTGGAAACAGATGGGTTTTTATCATGAGAAACAGAATTAGCCCTCGACGTCTGAACAACTTTTTTTTCAAAAAATGCCTAAGCCGCGCGGTCACAATTTCAGCAAAAATCTGACATGTTGCAATTCACTCAGAAATGGTGCTAAACTGTTGCAAACGATCCCCTGAAAGCTGTTTCGGTGGAAACAGATGGGTTTTTCATGAGAAACAGAATTAGCCCTCAACGTCTGAACAACTTTTTTTTGAAAAAAACCCTAAGCCGCGCGGTCACAATTTCAGCAAAAATCTGACGTTCTGCAATTCACTCAAAAATGGTGCCAAACGGTTGCAAACGATCCCCCGAAAGCTTTTTCGGTGGAAACAGATGGGTTTTAAACATCAGAAACAGAATTAGCCCTCGACGTCTGAACAACTATTTTTGAAAAAAACTCTAAGCCGCGCTTTCACAATTTCAGCAAAAATCTGACGTTCTGCAATCCACTCAAAAATGATGCCAAACTGTTGCAAACGATCCCCTGAAAGCTGTTTCGGTGGAAACAGAAGGGTTTTTATCATCAGAAACAGAATTAGCCCTCGACGTCTGAACAACTTTTTTTTAAAAAAATGCCTAAGCCGCGCGGTCACAATTTCAGCAAAAATCTGACATGTTGCAATTCACTCAGAAATGGTGCTAAACTGTTGCAAACGATCCCCTGAAAGCTGTTTCGGTGGAAACAGATGGGTTTTTCATGAGAAACAGAATTAGCCCTCAACGTCAGAACAACTTTTTTTTAAAAAAATCCCTAAGGCGCGTGGTCACAATTTCAGCAAAAATCTGACGTTCTGCAATTCACTCAAAAATGGTGCCAAACGGTTGCAAAGGATCCCCCGAAAGCTGTTTCGGTTGAAACAGATGCGTTTTAAACATCAGAAACAGAATTAGCCCTCGACGTCTGAACAACTTTTTTTTGAAAAAATGCCTAAGCCGCGCGATCACAATTTCAGCAAAAATCTGACGTTCTGCAATTCACTCAGAAATGGTGCCAAACTGTTGCAAACGATCCCCTGAAAGCTGTTTCGGTGGAAACAGATGGGTTTTTATCATCAGAAACAGAATTAGCCCTCGACGTCTGAACAACTTTTTTTTGAAAAAATCCCTAAGCCGCGCGGTCACAATTTCAGCAAAAATCTGACGTTCTGCAATTCACTCAAAAATGGTGCCAAACTGTTGCAAACGATCCCCTGAAAGCTGTTTCGGTGGAAACAGATGGGTTTTAAACATCAGAAACAGAATTAGCCCTCGACGTCTGAACAACTTTTTTTTGAAAAAATCCCTAAGCCGCGCGGTCACAATTTCAGCAAAAATCTGACCTTCTGCAATTCACTCAAAAATGGTGCCAAACGGTTGTAAACGATCCCCCGAAAGCTGTTTCGGTGGAAACAGATGGGTTTTAAACATCCGAAACAGAATTAGCCCTCGACGTCTGAACAACGTTTTTTTGAAAAAATCCCTAAGCCGCGCGTTCACAATTTCAGCAAAAATCTGACGTTCTGCAATCCACTCAAAAATGATGCCAAACTGTGGCAAACGATCCCCTGAAAGCTGTTTCGGTGGAAACAGATGGGTTTTTATCATCAGAAACAGAATTAGCCCTCGAAGTCTGAACAACTTTTTTTTGAAAAAATGCCTAAGCCGCGCGGTCACAATTTCAGCAAAAATCTGACATGTTGCAATTCACTCAGAAATGGTGCTAAACTGTTGCAAAGGATCCCCTGAAAGCTGTTTCGGTGGAAACAGATGGGTTTTTCATGAGAAACAGAATTAGCCCTCAACATCTGAACAACTTTTTTTTGAAAATATCCCTAAGGCGCGCGGTCACAATTTCAGCAAAAATCTGACGTTCTGCAATTCACTCAAAAATGGTGCCAAACGGTTGCAAAGGATCCCCCGAAAGCTGTTTCGGTGGAAACAGATGCGTTTTAAACATCAGAAACAGAATTAGCCCTCGACGTCTGAACAACTTTTTTTTGAAAAAATGCCTAAGCCGCGCGGTCACAATTTCAGCAAAAATCTGACGTTCTGCAATTCACTCAGAAATGGTGCCAAACTGTTGCAAACGATCCCCTGAAAGCTGTTTCGGTGGAAACAGATGGGTTTTTATCATCACAAACAGAATTAGCCCTCGACGTCCGAACAACTTTTTTTTGAAAAAATCCCTAAGCCGCGCGGTCACAATTTCAGCAAAAATCTGACCTTCTGCAATTCACTCAGAAATGGTGCCAAACGGTTGCAAACGATCCCCCGAAAGCTGTTTCGGTGGAAACAGATGGGTTTTAAACATCCGAAACAGAATTAGCCCTCGACGTCTGAACAACTTTTTTTTGAAAAAATCCCTAAGCCGCGCGGTCACAATTTCAGCAAAAATCTGACGTTCTGCAATTCACTCAAAAATGGTGCAAAACTGTTGCAAACGATCCCCTGAAAGCTGTTTCGGTGGAAACAGATGGGTTTTAAACATCAGAAACAGAATTAGCCCTCGACGTCTGAACAACTTTTTTTTGAAAAAATCCCTAAGCCGCGCGGTCACAATTTCAGCAAAAATCTGACCTTCTGCAATTCACTCAAAAATGGTGCCAAACGGTTGTAAACGATCCCCCGAAAGCTGTTTCGGTGGAAACAGATGGGTTTTAAACATCCGAAACAGAATTAGCCCTCGACGTCTGAACAACGTTTTTTTGAAAAAATCCCTAAGCCGCGCGTTCACAATTTCAGCAAAAATCTGACGTTCTGCAATCCACTCAAAAATGATGCCAAACTGTGGCAAACGATCCCCTGAAAGCTGTTTCGGTGGAAACAGATGGGTTTTTATCATCAGAAACAGAATTAGCCCTCGAAGTCTGAACAACTTTTTTTTGAAAAAATGCCTAAGCCGCGCGGTCACAATTTCAGCAAAAATCTGACATGTTGCAATTCACTCAGAAATGGTGCTAAACTGTTGCAAAGGATCCCCTGAAAGCTGTTTCGGTGGAAACAGATGGGTTTTTCATGAGAAACAGAATTAGCCCTCAACATCTGAACAACTTTTTTTTGAAAATATCCCTAAGGCGCGCGGTCACAATTTCAGCAAAAATCTGACGTTCTGCAATTCACTCAAAAATGGTGCCAAACGGTTGCAAAGGATCCCCCGAAAGCTGTTTCGGTGGAAACAGATGCGTTTTAAACATCAGAAACAGAATTAGCCCTCGACGTCTGAACAACTTTTTTTTGAAAAAATGCCTAAGCCGCGCGGTCACAATTTCAGCAAAAATCTGACGTTCTGCAATTCACTCAGAAATGGTGCCAAACTGTTGCAAACGATCCCCTGAAAGCTGTTTCGGTGGAAACAGATGGGTTTTTATCATCACAAACAGAATTAGCCCTCGACGTCCGAACAACTTTTTTTTGAAAAAATCCCTAAGCCGCGCGGTCACAATTTCAGCAAAAATCTGACCTTCTGCAATTCACTCAAAAATGGTGCCAAACGGTTGCAAACGATCCCCCGAAAGCTGTTTCGGTGGAAACAGATGGGTTTTAAACATCCGAAACAGAATTAGCCCTCGACGTCTGAACAACTTTTTTTTGAAAAAATCCCTAAGCCGCGCGTTCACAATTTCAGCAAAAATCTGACATTCTGCAATTCACTCAAAAATGATGCCAAACTGTTGCAAACGATCCCCTGAAAGCTGTTTCGGTGGAAACAGATGGGTTTTTATCATCCGAAACAGAATTAGCCCTCGACGTCTGAACAACTTTTTTTTGAAAAAATCCCTAAGCCGCGCGGTCACAATTTCAGCAAAAATCTGACATGTTGCAATTCACTCAGAAATGGTGCCAAACTGTTGCAAACGATCCCCTGAAAAGCTATTTCGGTGGAAACAGATGGGTTTTTATCATCACAAACAGAATTAGCCCTCGAAGTCTGATCTTGCGGAACAACCTTATTTTTAAAAAATCCCTAAGCCGCGCGGTCACAATTTCAGCAAAAATCTGACATGTTGCAATTCACTCAGAAATGGTGCTAAACTGTTGCAAACGATCCCCTGAAAGCTGTTTCGGTGGAAACAGATGGGTTTTTCATGAGAAACAGAATTAGCCCTCAACGTCTGAACAACTTTTTTTTGAAAAAACCCCTAAGCCGCGCGGTCACAATTTCAGCAAAAATCTGACGTTCTGCAATTCACTCAAAAATGGTGCCAAACGGTTGCAAAGGATCCCCCGAAAGCTGTTTCGGTGGAAACAGATGCGTTTTAAACATCAGAAACAGAATTAGCCCTCGACGTCTGAACAACTTTTTTTTGAAAAAATGCCTAAGCCGCGCGGTCACAATTTCAGCAAAAATCTGACATGTTGCAATTCACTCAGAAATGGTGCTAAACTGTTGCAAACGATCCCCTGAAAGCTGTTTCGGTGGAAACAGATGGGTTTTTATCATCAGAAACAGAATTAGCCCTCGACGTCCGAACAACTTTTTTTTGAAAAAAACCCTAAGCCGCGCGGTCACAATTTCAGCAAAAATCTGACGTTCTGCAATCCACTCAAAAATGATGCCAAACTGTTGCAAACGATCCCCTGAAAGCTGTTTCGGTGGAAACAGATGGGTTTTTATCATCAGAAACAGAATTAGCCCTCGACGTCTGAACAACTTTTTTTTCAAAAAATGCCTAAGCCGCGCGGTCACAATTTCAGCAAAAATCTGACATGTTGCAATTCACTCAGAAATGGTGCTAAACTGTTGCAAACGATCCCCTGAAAGCTGTTTCGGTGGAAACAGATGGGTTTTTCATGAGAAACAGAATTAGCCCTCAACGTCTGAACAACTTTTTTTTGAAAAAAACCCTAAGCCGCGCGGTCACAATTTCAGCAAAAATCTGACGTTCTGCAATTCACTCAAAAATGGTGCCAAACGGTTGCAAACGATCCCCCGAAAGCTTTTTCGGTGGAAACAGATGGGTTTTAAACATCAGAAACAGAATTAGCCCTCGACGTCTGAACAACTATTTTTGAAAAAAACTCTAAGCCGCGCGTTCACAATTTCAGCAAAAATCTGACGTTCTGCAATCCACTCAAAAATGATGCCAAACTGTTGCAAACGATCCCCTGAAAGCTGTTTCGGTGGAAACAGAAGGGTTTTTATCATCAGAAACAGAATTAGCCCTCGACGTCTGAACAACTTTTTTTTAAAAAAATGCCTAAGCCGCGCGGTCACAATTTCAGCAAAAATCTGACATGTTGCAATTCACTCAGAAATGGTGCTAAACTGTTGCAAACGATCCCCTGAAAGCTGTTTCGGTGGTAACAGATGGGTTTTTATCATCAGAAACAGAATTAGCCCTCGAGGTCTGAACAACTTTTTTTTGAAAAAATCCCTAAGCCGCGCGGTCACAATTTCAGCAAAAATCTGACGTTCTGCAATTCACTCAAAAATGGTGCCAAACTGTTGCAAACGATCCCCTGAAAGCTGTTTCGGTGGAAACAGATGGGTTTTAAACATCAGAAACAGAATTAGCCCTCGACGTCTGAACAACTTTTTTTTGAAAAAATCCCTAAGCCGCGCGGTCACAATTTCAGCAAAAATCTGACCTTCTGCAATTCACTCAAAAATGGTGCCAAACGGTTGTAAACGATCCCCCGAAAGCTGTTTCGGTGGAAACAGATGGGTTTTAAACATCCGAAACAGAATTACCCCTCGACGTCTGAACAACGTTTTTTTGAAAAAATGCCTAAGCCGCGCGGTCACAATTTCAGCAAAAATCTGACGTTCTGCAATCCACTCAAAAATGATGCCAAACTGTTGCAAACGATCCCCTGAAAGCTGTTTCGGTGGAAACAGATGGGTTTTTATCATCCGAAACAGAATTAGCCCTCGACGTCTGAACAACTTTTTTTTGAAAAAATCCCTAAGCCGCGCGGTCACAATTTCAGCAAAAATCTGACATGTTGCAATTCACTCAGAAATGGTGCTAAACTGTTGCAAACGATCCCCTGAAAGCTGTTTCGGTGGAAACAGATGGGTTTTTATCATCAGAAACAGAATTAGCCCTCGACGTCCGAACAACGTTTTTTTGAAAAAAACCCTAAGCCGCGCGGTCACAATTTCAGCAAAAATCTGACATGTTGCAATTCACTCAGAAATGGTGCTAAACTGTTGCAAACGATCCCCTGAAAGCTGTTTCGGTGGAAACAGATGGGTTTTTATCATCAGAAACAGAATTAGCCCTCGACGTCCGGACAACTTTTTTTTTGAAAAAAACCCTAAGCCGCGCGGTCACAATTTCAGCAAAAATCTGACGTTCTGCAATCCACTCAAAAATGATGCCAAACTGTTGCAAACGATCCCCTGAAAGCTGTTTCGGTGGAAACAGATGGGTTTTTATCATCCGAAACAGAATTAGCCCTCGACGTCTGAACACCTTTTTTTTAAAAAATGCCTAAGCCGCGCGGTCACAATTTCAGCAAAAATCTGACATGTTGCAATTCACTCAGAAATGGTGCTAAACTGTTGCAAACGATCCCCTGAAAGCTGTTTCGGTGGAAACAGATGGGTTTTCATGAGAAACAGAATTAGCCCTCAACGTCTGAACAACTTTTTTTTGAAAAAAACCCTAAGCCGCGCGGTCACAATTTCAGCAAAAATCTGACGTTCTGCTATTCACTCAAAAATGGTGCCAAACGGTTGCAAAGGATCCCCCGAAAGCTGTTTCGGTGGAAACAGATGGGTTTTTATCATCAGAAACAGAATTAGCCCTCGACGTCTGAACAACTTTTTTTTGAAAAAATGCCTAAGCCGCGGGGTCACAATTTCAGCAAAAATCTGACGTTCTGCAATTCACTCAGAAATGGTGCCAAACTGTTGCAAACGATCCCCTGAAAGCTGTTTCGGTGGAAACAGATGGGTTTTTATCATCACAAACAGAATTAGCCCTCGACTTCTGAACAACTTTTTTTTGAAAAAATCCCTAAGCCGCGCGGTCACAATTTCAGCAAAAATCTGACGTTCTGCAATTCACTCAGAAATGGTGCCAAACTGTTGCAAACGATCCCCTGAAAGCTGTTTCGGTGGAAACAGATGGGTTTTTATCATCACAAACAGAATTAGCCCTCGACTTCTGAACAACTTTTTTTTGAAAAAATCCCTAAGCCGCGCGGTCACAATTTCAGCAAAAATCTGACGTTCTGCAATTCACTCAAAAATGGTGCCAAACTGTTGCAAACGATCCCCTGAACGCTGTTTCGGTGGAAACAGATGGGTTTTTATCATGAGAAACAGAATCAGCCCTCGACGTCCGAACAACTTTTTTTTGAAAAAATCCCTAAGCCGCGCGGTCACAATTTCAGCAAAAATCTGACGTTCTGCAATTCACTCAGAAATGTTGCCAAACTGTTCCAAACGATCCCCTTAAAGCTGTTTCGGTGGAAACAGATGGGTTTTTATCATCACAAACAGAATTAGCCCTCGAAGTCTGAACTTGCGCAACAACCTTATTTTGAAAAAATTCCTAAGCCACGCGGTCACAATTTCAGCAAAAATCTGACGTTCTGCAATTCACTCAGAAATGGTGCCAAACTGTTGCAAACGATCCCCTGAAAGCTATTTCGGTGGAAACAGATGGGTATTTATCATCAGAAACCGAATTATCCCTCGACGTCCGAACAACTTTTTTTTGAAAAAAACCCTAAGCCGCGCGTTCATAATTTCAGCAAAAATCTGACGTTCTGCAATTCACTCAAAAATGGTGCCAAACGGTTGTAAACGATCCCCCGAAAGTTGTTTCGGTGGAAACAGATGGGTTTTAAACATCCGAAACAGAATTAGCCCTCGACGTCTGAACAACTTTTTTTTGAAAAAATCCCTAAGCCGCGCGTTCACAATTTCAGCAAAAATCTGACGTTCTGCAATTCACTCAAAAATGGTGCCAAACTGTTGCAAACGATCCCCTGAAAGCTATTTCGGTGGAAACAGATGGGTTTTTATCATCACAAACAGAATTAGCCCTCGAAGTCTGAACTTGCGGAACAACCTTATTTTGAAAAAATCCCTAAGCCGCGCGGTCACAATTTCAGCAAAAATCTGACGTTCTGCAATTCACTCAGAAATGGTGCCAAACTGTTGCAAACGATCCCCTGAAAGCTATTTCGGTGGAAACAGATGGGTTTTTATCATCAGAAACCGAATTATCCCTCGACGTCCAAAGAACTTTTTTTTGAAAAAAACCCTAAGCCGCGCGGTCACAATTTCAGCAAAAATTTGACGTTCTGCAATGCCCTCAAAAATGGTGCCAAACGGTTGCAAACGATCCCCCGAAAGCTGTTTCGGTGGAAACAGATGGGTTTTAAACATCAGAAACAGAATTAGCCCTCGACGTCTGAAAAACTTTTTTTTGAAAAAATCCCTAAGCCGCGCGTTCACAATTTCAGCAAAAATCTGACGTTCTGCAATCCACTCAAAAATGATGCCAAACTGTTGCAAACGATCCCCTGAAAGCTGTTTCGGTGGAAACAGATGGGTTTTTATCATCAGAAACAGAATTAGCCCTCGACGGCTGAACAACATTTTTTTGAAAAAATGCCTAAGCCGCGCGGTCACAATTTCAGCAAAAATCTGACATGTTGCAATTCACTCAAAAATGGTGCCAAACTGTTGCGAACGATCCCCTGAAAGCTGTTTCGGTGGAAACAGATGGGTTTTTCATGAGAAACAGAATTAGATCTCAACGTCAGAACAACTTTTTTTTTAAAAAATCCCTAAGGCGCGCCGTCACAATTTCAGCAAAAATCTGACGTTCTGCAATTCACTCAAAAATGGTGCCAAACGGTTGCAAAGGATCCCCCGAAAGCTGTTTCGGTGGAAACAGATGCGTTTTAAACATCAGAAACAGAATTAGCCCTCGACGTCTGAACAACTTTTTTTTGAAAAAATGCCTAAGCCGCGCGGTCACAATTTCAGCAAAAATCTGACGTTCTGCAATTCACTCAAAAATGGTTCCAAACGGTTGCAAAGGATCCCCCGAAAGCTGTTTCGGTGGAAACAGATGCGTTTTAAACATCAGAAACAGAATTAGCCCTCGACGTCTGAACAACTTTTTTTTGAAAAAATGCCTAACCCGCGCGGTCACAATTTCAGCAAAAATCTGACATATTGCAATTCACTCAGAAATGGTGCTAAACTGTTGCAAACGATCCCCTGAAAGCTGTTTCGGTGGAAACAGATGGGTTTTTCATGAGAAACAGAATTAGCCCTCAACGTCAGAACAACTTTTTTTAAAAAAAATCCCTAAGGCGCGCGGTCACAATTTCAGCAAAAATCTGACGTTCTGCAATTCACTCAGAAATGGTGCCAAACTGTTGCAAACGACCCCCTGAAAGCTATTTCGGTGGAAACAGATGGGTTTTTATCATCAGAAACCGAATTATCCCTCGACGTCCAAAGAACTTTTTTTTGAAAAAAACCCTAAGCCGCGCGTTCACAATTTCAGCAAAAATCTGACGTTCTGCAATTCACTCAAAAATTGTGCCAAACGGTTGCAAAGAACCCCCCGAAAGCTGTTTTGGTGGAAACAGATGGGTTTTAAACATCAGAAACAGAATTAGCCCTCGACGTCTGAACAACATTTTTTTGAAAAAATGCCTAAGCCGCGCGGTCACAATTTCAGCAAAAATCTGACATGTTGCAATTCACTCAGAAATGGTGCTAAACTGTTGCAAACGATCCCCTGAAAGCTGTTTCGGTGGAAACAGATGGGTTTTTCATGAGAAACAGAATTAGCCCTCAACGTCTGAACAACTTTTTTTTGAAAAAAACCCTAAGCCGCGCGGTCACAATTTCAGCAAAAATCTGACGTTCTGCAATTCACTCAAAAATGGTGCCAAACGGTTGCAAAGGATCCCCCGAAAGCTGTTTCGGTGGAAACAGATGCGTTTTAAACATCAGAAACAGAATTAGCCCTCGACGTCTGAACAACTTTTTTTTGAAAAAATGCCTAAGCCGCGCGGTCACAATTTCAGCAAAAATCTGACGTTCTGCAATTCACTCAGAAATGGTGCCAAACTGTTGCAAACGATCCCCTGAAAGCTGTTTCGGTGGAAACAGATGGGTTTTTATCATCACAAACAGAATTAGCCCTCGAAGTCTGAACTTGCGGAACAACCTTATTTTGAAAAAATCCCTAAGCCGCGCGGTCACAATTTCAGCAAAAATCTGACGTTCTGCAATTCACTCAGAAATGGTGCCAAACTGTTGCAAACGATCCCCTGAAAGCTATTTCGGTGGAAACAGATGGGTATTTATCATCAGAAACCGAATTATCCCTCGACGTCCGAACAACTTTTTTTTGAAAAAAACCCTAAGCCGCGCGGTCACAATTTCAGGAAAAAACTGACGTTCTGCAATTCACTCAAAAATGGTGCCAAACGGTTGTAAACGATATCCCGAAAGCTGTTTCGGTGGAAACAGATGGGTTTTAAACATCCGAAACAGAATTAGCCCTCGACGTCTGAACAACTTTTTTTTGAAAAAATCCCTAAGCCGCGCGTTCACAATTTCAGCAAAAATCTGACGTTCTGCAATTCACTCAAAAATGGTGCCAAACTGTTGCAAACGATCCCCTGAAAGCTGTTTCGGTGGAAACAGATGGGTTTTTATCATCACAAACAGAATTAGCCCTCGAAGTCTGAACTTGCTGAACAACCTTATTTTGAAAAAATCCCTAAGCCACGCGGTCACAATTTCAGCAAAAATCTGAAGTTCTGCAATTCACTCAGAAATGGTGCCAAACTGTTGCAAACGATCCCCTGAAAGCTATTTCGGTGGAAACAGATGGGTTTTTATCATCAGAAACGGAATTATCCCTCAACATCCGAAGAACTTTTTTTTGAAAAAAACCCTAAGCCGCGCGGTCACAATTTCAGCAAAAATCTGACGTTCTGCAATGCACTCAAAAATGGTGCCAAACGGTTGCAAACGATCCCCCGAAAGCTATTTCGGTGGAAACAGATGGGTATTTATCATCAGCAACCGAATTATCCCTCGACGTCCGAACAACTTTTTTTTGAAAAAAACCCTAAGCCGCGCGTTCATAATTTCAGCAAAAATCTGACGTTCTGCAATTCACTCAAAAATGGTGCCAAACGGTTGTAAACGATCCCCCGAAAGTTGTTTCGGTGGAAACAGATGGGTTTTAAACATCCGAAACAGAATTAGCCCTCGACGTCTGAACAACTTTTTTTTGAAAAAATCCCTAAGCCGCGCGTTCACAATTTCAGCAAAAATCTGACGTTCTGCAATTCACTCAAAAATGGTGCCAAACTGTTGCAAACGATCCCCTGAAAGCTGTTTCGGTGGAAACAGATGGGTTTTTATCATCACAAACAGAATTAGCCCTCGAAGTCTGAACTTGCGGAACAACCTTATTTTGAAAAAATCCCTAAGCCGCGCGGTCACAATTTCAGCAAAAATCTGACGTTCTGCAATTCACTCAAAAATGGTGCCAAACTGTTGCAAACGATCCCCTGAAAGCTATTTCGGTGGAAACAGATGGGTTTTTATCATCAGAAACGGAATTATCCCTCGACGTCCGAAGAACTTTTTTTTGAAAAAAACCCTAAGCCGCGCGGTCACAATTTCAGCAAAAATTTGACCTTCTGCAATTCACTCAAAAATGGTGCCAAACGGTTGCAAACGATCCCCCGAAAGCTGTTTCGGTGGAAACAGATGGGTTTTAAACATCAGAAACAGAATTAACCCTCGACGTCTGAAAAACTTTTTTTTGAAAAAATCCCTAAGCCGCGCGTTCACAATTTCAGCAAAAATCTGACGTTCTGCAATCCACTCAAAAATGATGCCAAACTGTTGCAAACGATCCCCTGAAAGCTGTTTCGGTGGAAACAGATGGGTTTTTATCATCAGAAACAGAATTAGCCCTCGACGGCTGAACAACATTTTTTTGAAAAAATACCTAAGCCGCGCGGTCACAATTTCAGCAAAAATCTGACATGTTGCAATTCACTCAAAAATGGTGCCAAACTGTTGCGAACGATCCCCTGAAAGCTGTTTCGGTGGAAACAGATGGGTTTTTCATGAGAAACAGAATTAGATCTCAACGTCAGAACAACTTTTTTTTAAAAAAATCCCTAAGGCGCGCCGTCACAATTTCAGCAAAAATCTGACGTTCTGCAATTCACTCAAAAATGGTGCCAAACGGTTGCAAAGGATCCCCCGAAAGCTGTTTCAGTGGAAACAGATGCGTTTTAAACATCAGAAACAGAATTAGCCCTCGACGTCTGAACAACTTTTTTTTGAAAAAATGCCTAAGCCGCGCGGTCACAATTTCAGCAAAAATCTGACGTTCTGCAATTCACTCAGAAATGGTGCCAAACTGTTGCAAACGATCCCCTGAAAGCTATTTCGGTGGAAACAGATGGGTATTTATCATCAGAAACCGAATTATCCCTCGACGTCCGAACAACTTTTTTTTGAAAAAAACCCTAAGCCGCGCGGTCACAATTTCAGGAAAAAACTGACGTTCTGCAATTCACTCAAAAATGGTGCCAAACGGTTGTAAACGATATCCCGAAAGCTGTTTCGGTGGAAACAGATGGGTTTTAAACATCCGAAACAGAATTAGCCCTCGACGTCTGAACAACTTTTTTTTGAAAAAATCCCTAAGCCGCGCGTTCACAATTTCAGCAAAAATCTGACGTTCTGCAATTCACTCAAAAATGGTGCCAAACTGTTGCAAACGATCCCCTGAAAGCTGTTTCGGTGGAAACAGATGGGTTTTTATCATCACAAACAGAATTAGCCCTCGAAGTCTGAACTTGCTGAACAACCTTATTTTGAAAAAATCCCTAAGCCACGCGGTCACAATTTCAGCAAAAATCTGAAGTTCTGCAATTCACTCAGAAATGGTGCCAAACTGTTGCAAACGATCCCCTGAAAGCTATTTCGGTGGAAACAGATGGGTTTTTATCATCAGAAACGGAATTATCCCTCAACATCCGAAGAACTTTTTTTTGAAAAAAACCCTAAGCCGCGCGGTCACAATTTCAGCAAAAATCTGACGTTCTGCAATGCACTCAAAAATGGTGCCAAACGGTTGCAAACGATCCCCCGAAAGCTATTTCGGTGGAAACAGATGGGTATTTATCATCAGCAACCGAATTATCCCTCGACGTCCGAACAACTTTTTTTTGAAAAAAACCCTAAGCCGCGCGTTCATAATTTCAGCAAAAATCTGACGTTCTGCAATTCACTCAAAAATGGTGCCAAACGGTTGTAAACGATCCCCCGAAAGTTGTTTCGGTGGAAACAGATGGGTTTTAAACATCCGAAACAGAATTAGCCCTCGACGTCTGAACAACTTTTTTTTGAAAAAATCCCTAAGCCGCGCGTTCACAATTTCAGCAAAAATCTGACGTTCTGCAATTCACTCAAAAATGGTGCCAAACTGTTGCAAACGATCCCCTGAAAGCTGTTTCGGTGGAAACAGATGGGTTTTTATCATCACAAACAGAATTAGCCCTCGAAGTCTGAACTTGCGGAACAACCTTATTTTGAAAAAATCCCTAAGCCGCGCGGTCACAATTTCAGCAAAAATCTGACGTTCTGCAATTCACTCAAAAATGGTGCCAAACTGTTGCAAACGATCCCCTGAAAGCTATTTCGGTGGAAACAGATGGGTTTTTATCATCAGAAACGGAATTATCCCTCGACGTCCGAAGAACTTTTTTTTGAAAAAAACCCTAAGCCGCGCGGTCACAATTTCAGCAAAAATTTGACCTTCTGCAATTCACTCAAAAATGGTGCCAAACGGTTGCAAACGATCCCCCGAAAGCTGTTTCGGTGGAAACAGATGGGTTTTAAACATCAGAAACAGAATTAACCCTCGACGTCTGAAAAACTTTTTTTTGAAAAAATCCCTAAGCCGCGCGTTCACAATTTCAGCAAAAATCTGACGTTCTGCAATCCACTCAAAAATGATGCCAAACTGTTGCAAACGATCCCCTGAAAGCTGTTTCGGTGGAAACAGATGGGTTTTTATCATCAGAAACAGAATTAGCCCTCGACGGCTGAACAACATTTTTTTGAAAAAATACCTAAGCCGCGCGGTCACAATTTCAGCAAAAATCTGACATGTTGCAATTCACTCAAAAATGGTGCCAAACTGTTGCGAACGATCCCCTGAAAGCTGTTTCGGTGGAAACAGATGGGTTTTTCATGAGAAACAGAATTAGATCTCAACGTCAGAACAACTTTTTTTTAAAAAAATCCCTAAGGCGCGCCGTCACAATTTCAGCAAAAATCTGACGTTCTGCAATTCACTCAAAAATGGTGCCAAACGGTTGCAAAGGATCCCCCGAAAGCTGTTTCAGTGGAAACAGATGCGTTTTAAACATCAGAAACAGAATTAGCCCTCGACGTCTGAACAACTTTTTTTTGAAAAAATGCCTAAGCCGCGCGGTCACAATTTCAGCAAAAATCTGACGTTCTGCAATTCACTCAAAAATGGTTCCAAACGGTTGCAAAGGATCCCCCGAAAGCTGTTTCGGTGGAAACAGATGCGTTTTAAACATCAGAAACAGAATTAGCCCTCGACGTCTGAACAACTTTTTTTTGAAAAAATGCCTAACCCGCGCGGTCACAATTTCAGCAAAAATCTGACATATTGCAATTCACTCAGAAATGGTGCTAAACTGTTGCAAACGATCCCCTGAAAGCTGTTTCGGTGGAAACAGATGGGTTTTTCATGAGAAACAGAATTAGCCCTCAACGTCAGAACAACTTTTTTTAAAAAAAATCCCTAAGGCGCGCGGTCACAATTTCAGCAAAAATCTGACGTTCTGCAATTCACTCAGAAATGGTGCCAAACTGTTGCAAACGACCCCCTGAAAGCTATTTCGGTGGAAACAGATGGGTTTTTATCATCAGAAACCGAATTATCCCTCGACGTCCAAAGAACTTTTTTTTGAAAAAAACCCTAAGCCGCGCGTTCACAATTTCAGCAAAAATCTGACGTTCTGCAATTCACTCAAAAATTGTGCCAAACGGTTGCAAAGAACCCCCCGAAAGCTGTTTTGGTGGAAACAGATGGGTTTTAAACATCAGAAACAGAATTAGCCCTCGACGTCTGAACAACTTTTTTTTGAAAAAATGCCTAAGCCGCGCGGTCACAATTTCAGCAAAAATCTGACATGTTGCAATTCACTCAGAAATGGTGCTAAACTGTTGCAAACGATCCCCTGAAAGCTGTTTCGGTGGAAACAGATGGGTTTTTCATGAGAAACAGAATTAGCCCTCAACGTCTGAACAACTTTTTTTGAAAAAAACCCTAAGCCGCGCGGTCACAATTTCAGCAAAAAACTGACGTTCTGCAATTCACTCAGAAATGGTGCCAAATGGTTGCAAAGGATCCCCCGAAAGCTGTTTCGGTGGAAACAGATGCGTTTTAAACATCAGAAACAGAATTAGCCCTCGACGTCTGAACAACTTTTTTTTGAAAAAATGCCTAAGCCGCGCGGTCACAATTTCAGCAAAAATCTGACGTTCTGCAATTCACTCAGAAATGGTGCCAAACTGTTGCAAACGATCCCCTGAAAGCTGTTTCGGTGGAAACAGATGGGTTTTTATCATCAGAAACAGAATTAGCCCTCGACTTCTGAACAACTTTTTTTTGAAAAAATCCCTAAGCCGCGCGGTCACAATTTCAGCAAAAATCTGACGTTCTGCAATTCACTCAGAAATGTTGCCAAACTGTTCCAAACGATCCCCTTAAAGCTGTTTCGGTGGAAACAGATGGGTTTTTATCATCACAAACAGAATTAGCCCTCGAAGTCTGAACTTGCGCAACAACCTTATTTTGAAAAAAACCCTAAGCCGCGCGGTCACAATTTCAGCAAAAATCTGACGTTCTGCAATTCACTCAGAAATGGTGCCAAACTGTTGCAAACGATCCCCTGAAAGCTATTTCGGTGGAAACAGATGGGTATTTATCATCAGAAACCGAATTATCCCTCGACGTCCGAACAACTTTTTTTTGAAAAAAACCCTAAGCCGCGCGTTCATAATTTCAGCAAAAATCTGACGTTCTGCAATTCACTCAAAAATGGTGCCAAACGGTTGTAAACGATCCCCCGAAAGTTGTTTCGGTGGAAACAGATGGGTTTTAAACATCCGAAACAGAATTAGCCCTCGACGTCTGAAGAACTTTTTTTTGAAAAAATCCCTAAGCCGCGCGTTCACAATTTCAGCAAAAATCTGACGTTCTGCAATTCACTCAAAAATGGTGCCAAACTGTTGCAAACGATCCCCTGAAAGCTGTTTCGGTGGAAACAGATGGGTTTTTATCATCACAAACAGAATTAGCCCTCGAAGTCTGAACTTGCGGAACAACCTTATTTTCAAAAAATCCCTAAGCCGCGCGGTCACAATTTCAGCAAAAATCTGACGTTCTGCAATTCACTCAGAAATGGTGCCAAACTGTTGCAAACGATCCCCTGAAAGCTATTTCGGTGGAAACAGATGGGTTTTTATCATCAGAAACGGAATTATCCCTCGACGTCCGAAGAACTTTTTTTTGAAAAAAACCCTAAGCCGCGCGGTCACAATTTCAGCAAAAATTTGACGTTCTGCAATGCACTCAAAAATGGTGCCAAACGGTTGCAAACGATCCCCCGAAAGCTGTTTCGGTGGAAACAGATGGGTTTTAAACATCAGAAACAGAATTAGCCCTCGACGTCTGAAAAACTTTTTTTTGAAAAAATCCCTAAGCCGCGCGTTCACAATTTCAGCAAAAATCTGACGTTCTGCAATCCACTCAAAAATGATGCCAAACTGTTGCAAACGATCCCCTGAAAGCTGTTTCGGTGGAAACAGATGGGTTTTTATCATCAGAAACAGAATTAGCCCTCGACGGCTGAACAACATTTTTTTGAAAAAATGCCTAAGCCGCGCGGTCACAATTTCAGCAAAAATCTGACATGTTGCAATTCACTCAAAAATGGTGCCAAACTGTTGCGAACGATCCCCTGAAAGCTGTTTCGGTGGAAGCAGATGGGTTTTTCATGAGAAACAGAATTAGATCTCAACGTCAGAACAACTTTTTTTAAAAAAAATCCCTAAGGCGCGCCGTCACAATTTCAGCAAAAATCTGACGTTCTGCAATTCACTCAAAAATGGTGCCAAACGGTTGCAAAGGATCCCCCGAAAGCTGTTTCGGTGGAAACAGATGCGTTTTAAACATCAGAAACAGAATTAGCCCTCGACGTCTGAACAACTTTTTTTTGAAAAAATGCCTAACCCGCGCGGTCACAATTTCAGCAAAAATCTGACATATTGCAATTCACTCAGAAATGGTGCTAAACTGTTGCAAACGATCCCCTGAAAGCTGTTTCGGTGGAAACAGATGGGTTTTTCATGAGAAACAGAATTAGCCCTCAACGTCAGAACAACTTTTTTTAAAAAAAATCCCTAAGGCGCGCGGTCACAATTTCAGCAAAAATCTGACGTTCTGCAATTCACTCAGAAATGGTGCCAAACTGTTGCAAACGACCCCCTGAAAGCTATTTCGGTGGAAACAGATGGGTTTTTATCATCAGAATCCGAATTATCCCTCGACGTCCAAAGAACTTTTTTTTGAAAAAAACCCTAAGCCGCGCGTTCACAATTTCAGCAAAAATCTGACGTTCTGCAATTCACTCAAAAATTGTGCCAAACGGTTGCAAAGAACCCCCCGAAAGCTGTTTTGGTGGAAACAGATGGGTTTTAAACATCAGAAACAGAATTAGCCCTCGACGTCTGAACAACTTTTTTTTGAAAAAATGCCTAAGCCGCGCGGTCACAATTTCAGCAAAAATCTGACATGTTGCAATTCACTCAGAAATGGTGCTAAACTGTTGCAAACGATCCCCTGAAAGCTGTTTCGGTGGAAACAGATGGGTTTTTATCATCACAAACAGAATTAGCCCTCGAAGTCTGAACTTGCTGAACAACCTTATTTTGAAAAAATCCCTAAGCCACGCGGTCACAATTTTAGCAAAAATCTGACGTTCTGCAATTCACTCAGAAATGGTGCCAAACTGTTGCAAACGATCCCCTGAAAGCTATTTCGGTGGAAACAGATGGGTTTTTATCATCAGAAACGGAATTATCCCTCGACGTCCGAAGAACTTTTTTTTGAAAAAAACCCTAAGCCGCGCGGTCACAATTTCAGCAAAAATCTGACGTTCTGCAATGCACTCAAAAATGGTGCCAAACGGTTGCAAACGATCCCCCGAAAGCTGTTTCGGTGGAAACAGATGGGTTTTAAACATCAGAAACAGAATTAGCCCTCGACGTCTGAACAACTTTTTTTTGAAAAAATCCCTAAGCCGCGCGTTCACAATTTCAGCAAAAATCTGACGTTCTGCAATTCACTCAGAAATGTTGCCAAACTGTTGCAAACGATCCCCTGAAAGCTGTTTCGGTGGAAACAGATGGGTTTTTATCATCACAAACAGAATTAGCCATCGAAGTCTGAACTTGCGGAACAACCTTATTTTGAAAAAATCCCTAAGCCGCGCGGTCACAATTTCAGCAAAAATCTGACGTTCTGCAATTCACTCAGAAATGTTGCCAAACTGTTCCAAACGATCCCCTTAAAGCTGTTTCGGTGGAAACAGATGGGTTTTTATCATCACAAACAGAATTAGCCCTCGAAGTCTGAACTTGCGGAACAACCTTTTTTTGAAAAAATCCGTAAGCCGCGCGGTCACAATTTCAGCAAAAATCTGACGTTCTGCAATTCACTCAGAAATGGTGCCAAACTGTTGCAAACGATCCCCTGAAAGCTATTTCGGTGGAAACAGATGGGTATTTATCATCAGAAACCGAATTATCCCTCGACGTCCGAACAACTTTTTTTTGAAAAAAACCCTAAGCCGCGCGTTCACAATTTCAGGAAAAAACTGACGTTCTGCAATTCACTCAAAAATGGTGCCAAACGGTTGTAAACGATATCCCGAAAGCTGTTTCGGTGGAAACAGATGGGTTTTAAACATCCGAAACAGAATTAGCCCTCGACGTCTGAACAACTTTTTTTTGAAAAAATCCCTAAGCCGCTCGTTCACAATTTCAGCAAAAATCTGACGTTCTGCAATTCACTCAAAAATGGTGCCAAACTGTTGCAAACGATCCCCTGAAAGCTGTTTCGGTGGAAACAGATGGGTTTTTATCATCACAAACAGAATTAGCCCTCGAAGTCTGAACTTGCTGAACAACCTTATTTTGAAAAAATCCCTAAGCCACGCGGTCACAATTTCAGCAAAAATCTGACGTTCTGCAATTCACTCAGAAATGGTGCCAAACTGTTGCAAACGATCCCCTGAAAGCTATTTCGGTGGAAACAGATGGGTTTTTATCATCAGAAACGGAATTATCCCTCGACATCCGAAGAACTTTTTTTTGAAAAAAACCCTAAGCCGCGCGGTCACAATTTCAGCAAAAATCTGACGTTCTGCAATGCACTCAAAAATGGTGCCAAACGGTTGCAAACGATCCCCCGAAAGTTGTTTCGGTGGAAACAGATGGGTTTTAAACATCCGAAACAGAATTAGCCCTCGACGTCTGAACAACTTTTTTTTGAAAAAATCCCTAAGCCGCGCGTTCACAATTTCAGCAAAAATCTGACGTTCTGCAATTCACTCAAAAATGGTGCCAAACTGTTGCAAACGATCCCCTGAAAGCTGTTTCGGTGGAAACAGATGGGTTTTTATCATCACAAACAGAATTAGCCCTCGAAGTCTGAACTTGCGGAACAACCTTATTTTGAAAAAATCCCTAAGCCGCGCGGTCACAATTTCAGGAAAAATCTGACGTTCTGCAATTCACTCAGAAATGTTGCCAAACTGTTGCAAACGATCCCCTGAAAGCTATTTCGGTGGAAACAGATGGGTTTTTGTCATCAGAAACGGAATTATCCCTCGACGTCCGAAGAACTTTTTTTTGAAAAAAACCCTAAGCCGCGCGGTCACAATTTCAGCAAAAATTTGACGTTCTGCAATGCCCTCAAAAATGGTGCCAAACGGTTGCAAACGATCCCCCGAAAGCTGTTTCGGTGGAAACAGATGGGTTTTAAACATCAGAAACAGAATTAGCCCTCGACGTCTGAAAAACTTTTTTTTGAAAAAATCCCTAAGCCGCGCGTTCACAATTTCAGCAAAAATCTGACGTTCTGCAATCCACTCAAAAATGATGCCAAACTGTTGCAAACGATCCCCTGAAAGCTGTTTCGGTGGAAACAGATGGGTTTTTATCATCAGAAACAGAATTAGCCCTCAACGGCTGAACAACATTTTTTTGAAAAAATGCCTAAGCCGCGCGGTCACAATTTCAGCAAAAATCTGACATGTTGCAATTCACTCAAAAATGGTGCCAAACTGTTGCGAACGATCCCCTGAAAGCTGTTTCGGTGGAAACAGATGGGTTTTTCATGAGAAACAGAATTAGATCTCAACGTCAGAACAACTTTTTTTTAAAAAAATCCCTAAGGCGCGCCGTCACAATTTCAGCAAAAATCTGACGTTCTGCAATTCACTCAAAAATGGTGCTAAACTGTTGCAAACGATCCCCTGAAAGCTGTTTCGGTGGAAACAGATGGGTTTTTCATGAGAAACAGAATTAGCCCTCAACGTCTGAACAACTTTTTTTTGAAAAAAACCCTAAGCCGCGCGGTCACAATTTCAGCAAAAATCTGACGTTCTGCAATTCACACAAAAATGGTGCCAAACGGTTGCAAAGGATCCCCCGAAAGCTGTTTCGGTGGAAACAGATGCGTTTTAAACATCAGAAACAGAATTAGCCCTCGACGTCTGAACAACTTTTTTTTGAAAAAATGCCTAAGCCGCGCGGTCACAATTTCAGCAAAAATCTGACGTTCTGCAATTCACTCAGAAATGGTGCCAAACTGTTGCAAACGATCCCCTGAAAGCTGTTTCGGTGGAAACAGATGGGTTTTTATCATCACAAACAGAATTAGCCCTCGACTTCTGAACAACTTTTTTTTGAAAAAATCCCTAAGCCGCGCGGTCACAATTTCAGCAAAAATCTGACGTTCTGCAATTCACTCAGAAATGGTGCCAAACTGTTGCAAACGATCCCCTGAAAGCTGTTTCGGTGGAAACAGATGGGTAATTATCATCAGAAACCGAATTATCCCTCGACGTCCGAACAACTTTTTTTTGAAAAAAACCCTAAGCCGCGCGTTCATAATTTCAGCAAAAATCTGACGTTCTGCAATTCACTCAAAAATGGTGCCAAACGGTTGTAAACGATCCCCCGAAAGTTGTTTCGGTGGAAACAGATGGGTTTTAAACATCCGAAACAGAATTAGCCCTCGACGTCTGAACAACTTTTTTTTGAAAAAATCCCTAAGCCGCGCGTTCACAATTTCAGCAAAAATCTGACGTTCTGCAATTCACTCAAAAATGGTGCCAAACTGTTGCAAACGATGCCCTGAAAGCTGTTTCGGTGGAAACAGATGGGTTTTTATCATCACAAACAGAATTAGCCCTCGAATTCTGAACTTGCTGAACAACCTTATTTTGAAAAAATCCCTAAGCCACGCGGTCACAATTTTAGCAAAAATCTGACGTTCTGCAATTCACTCAGAAATGGTGCCAAACTGTTGCAAACGATCCCCTGAAAGCTATTTCGGTGGAAACAGATGGGTTTTTATCATCACAAACAGAATTAGCCCTCGAAGTCTGAACTTGCTGAACAACCTTATTTTGAAAAAATCCCTAAGCCACGCGGTCACAATTTCAGCAAAAATCTGACGTTCTGCAATTCACTCAGAAATGGTGCCAAACTGTTGCAAACGATCCCCTGAAAGCTATTTCGGTGGAAACAGATGGGTTTTTATCATCAGAAACGGAATTATCCCTCGACATCCGAAGAACTTTTTTTTGAAAAAAACCCTAAGCCGCGCGGTCACAATTTCAGCAAAAATCTGACGTTCTGCAATGCACTCAAAAATGGTGCCAAACGGTTGCAAACGATCCCCCGAAAGTTGTTTCGGTGGAAACAGATGGGTTTTAAACATCCGAAACAGAATTAGCCCTCGACGTCTGAACAACTTTTTTTTGAAAAAATCCCTAAGCCGCGCGTTCACAATTTCAGCAAAAATCTGACGTTCTGCAATTCACTCAAAAATGGTGCCAAACTGTTGCAAACGATCCCCTGAAAGCTGTTTCGGTGGAAACAGATGGGTTTTTATCATCACAAACAGAATTAGCCCTCGAAGTCTGAACTTGCGGAACAACCTTATTTTGAAAAAATCCCTAAGCCGCGCGGTCACAATTTCAGGAAAAATCTGACGTTCTGCAATTCACTCAGAAATGTTGCCAAACTGTTGCAAACGATCCCCTGAAAGCTATTTCGGTGGAAACAGATGGGTTTTTGTCATCAGAAACGGAATTATCCCTCGACGTCCGAAGAACTTTTTTTTGAAAAAAACCCTAAGCCGCGCGGTCACAATTTCAGCAAAAATTTGACGTTCTGCAATGCCCTCAAAAATGGTGCCAAACGGTTGCAAACGATCCCCCGAAAGCTGTTTCGGTGGAAACAGATGGGTTTTAAACATCAGAAACAGAATTAGCCCTCGACGTCTGAAAAACTTTTTTTTGAAAAAATCCCTAAGCCGCGCGTTCACAATTTCAGCAAAAATCTGACGTTCTGCAATCCACTCAAAAATGATGCCAAACTGTTGCAAACGATCCCCTGAAAGCTGTTTCGGTGGAAACAGATGGGTTTTTATCATCAGAAACAGAATTAGCCCTCAACGGCTGAACAACATTTTTTTGAAAAAATGCCTAAGCCGCGCGGTCACAATTTCAGCAAAAATCTGACATGTTGCAATTCACTCAAAAATGGTGCCAAACTGTTGCGAACGATCCCCTGAAAGCTGTTTCGGTGGAAACAGATGGGTTTTTCATGAGAAACAGAATTAGATCTCAACGTCAGAACAACTTTTTTTAAAAAAAATCCCTAAGGCGCGCCGTCACAATTTCAGCAAAAATCTGACGTTCTGCAATTCACTCAAAAATGGTGCTAAACTGTTGCAAACGATCCCCTGAAAGCTGTTTCGGTGGAAACAGATGGGTTTTTCATGAGAAACAGAATTAGCCCTCAACGTCTGAACAACTTTTTTTTGAAAAAAACCCTAAGCCGCGCGGTCACAATTTCAGCAAAAATCTGACGTTCTGCAATTCACTCAAAAATGGTGCCAAACGGTTGCAAAGGATCCCCCGAAAGCTGTTTCGGTGGAAACAGATGCGTTTTAAACATCAGAAACAGAATTAGCCCTCGACGTCTGAACAACTTTTTTTTGAAAAAATGCCTAAGCCGCGCGGTCACAATTTCAGCAAAAATCTGACGTTCTGCAATTCACTCAGAAATGGTGCCAAACTGTTGCAAACGATCCCCTGAAAGCTGTTTCGGTGGAAACAGATGGGTTTTTATCATCACAAACAGAATTAGCCCTCGACTTCTGAACAACTTTTTTTTGAAAAAATCCCTAAGCCGCGCGGTCACAATTTCAGCAAAAATCTGACGTTCTGCAATTCACTCAGAAATGGTGCCAAACTGTTGCAAACGATCCCCTGAAAGCTGTTTCGGTGGAAACAGATGGGTAATTATCATCAGAAACCGAATTATCCCTCGACGTCCGAACAACTTTTTTTTGAAAAAAACCCTAAGCCGCGCGTTCATAATTTCAGCAAAAATCTGACGTTCTGCAATTCACTCAAAAATGGTGCCAAACGGTTGTAAACGATCCCCCGAAAGTTGTTTCGGTGGAAACAGATGGGTTTTAAACATCCGAAACAGAATTAGCCCTCGACGTCTGAACAACTTTTTTTTGAAAAAATCCCTAAGCCGCGCGTTCACAATTTCAGCAAAAATCTGACGTTCTGCAATTCACTCAAAAATGGTGCCAAACTGTTGCAAACGATCCCCTGAAAGCTGTTTCGGTGGAAACAGATGGGTTTTTATCATCACAAACAGAATTAGCCCTCGAAGTCTGAACTTGCTGAACAACCTTATTTTGAAAAAATCCCTAAGCCACGCGGTCACAATTTTAGCAAAAATCTGACGTTCTGCAATTCACTCAGAAATGGTGCCAAACTGTTGCAAACGATCCCCTGAAAGCTATTTCGGTGGAAACAGATGGGTTTTTATCATCACAAACAGAATTAGCCCTCGAAGTCTGAACTTGCTGAACAACCTTATTTTGAAAAAATCCCTAAGCCACGCGGTCACAATTTCAGCAAAAATCTGACGTTCTGCAATTCACTCAGAAATGGTGCCAAACTGTTGCAAACGATCCCCTGAAAGCTATTTCGGTGGAAACAGATGGGTTTTTATCATCAGAAACGGAATTATCCCTCGACATCCGAAGAACTTTTTTTTGAAAAAAACCGTAAGCCGCGCGGTCACAATTTCAGCAAAAATCTGACGTTCTGCAATGCACTCAAAAATGGTGCCAAACGGTTGCAAACGATCCCCCGAAAGTTGTTTCGGTGGAAACAGATGGGTTTTAAACATCCGAAACAGAATTAGCCCTCGACGTCTGAACAACTTTTTTTTGAAAAAATCCCTAAGCCGCGCGTTCACAATTTCAGCAAAAATCTGACGTTCTGCAATTCACTCAAAAATGGTGCCAAACTGTTGCAAACGATCCCCTGAAAGCTGTTTCGGTGGAAACAGATGGGTTTTTATCATCACAAACAGAATTAGCCCTCGAAGTCTGAACTTGCGGAACAACCTTATTTTGAAAAAATCCCTAAGCCGCGCGGTCACAATTTCAGGAAAAATCTGACGTTCTGCAATTCACTCAGAAATGTTGCCAAACTGTTGCAAACGATCCCCTGAAAGCTATTTCGGTGGAAACAGATGGGTTTTTGTCATCAGAAACGGAATTATCCCTCGACGTCCGAAGAACTTTTTTTTGAAAAAAACCCTAAGCCGCGCGGTCACAATTTCAGCAAAAATTTGACGTTCTGCAATGCCCTCAAAAATGGTGCCAAACGGTTGCAAACGATCCCCCGAAAGCTGTTTCGGTGGAAACAGATGGGTTTTAAACATCAGAAACAGAATTAGCCCTCGACGTCTGAAAAACTTTTTTTTGAAAAAATCCCTAAGCCGCGCGTTCACAATTTCAGCAAAAATCTGACGTTCTGCAATCCACTCAAAAATGATGCCAAACTGTTGCAAACGATCCCCTGAAAGCTGTTTCGGTGGAAACAGATGGGTTTTTATCATCAGAAACAGAATTAGCCCTCGACGTCTGAACAACATTTTTTTGAAAAAATGCCTAAGCCGCGCGGTCACAATTTCAGCAAAAATCTGACATGTTGCAATTCACTCAAAAATGGTGCCAAACTGTTGCGAACGATCCCCTGAAAGCTGTTTCGGTGGAAACAGATGGGTTTTTCATGAGAAACAGAATTAGATCTCAACGTCAGAACAACTTTTTTTTAAAAAAATCCCTAAGGCGCGCCGTCACAATTTCAGCAAAAATCTGACGTTCTGCAATTCACTCAAAAATGGTGCTAAACTGTTGCAAACGATCCCCTGAAAGCTGTTTCGGTGGAAACAGATGGGTTTTTCATGAGAAACAGAATTAGCCCTCAACGTCTGAACAACTTTTTTTTGAAAAAAACCCTAAGCCGCGCGGTCACAATTTCAGCAAAAATCTGACGTTCTGCAATTCACTCAAAAATGGTGCCAAACGGTTGCAAAGGATCCCCCGAAAGCTGTTTCGGTGGAAACAGATGCGTTTTAAACATCAGAAACAGAATTAGCCCTCGACGTCTGAACAACTTTTTTTTGAAAAAATGCCTAAGCCGCGCGGTCACAATTTCAGCAAAAATCTGACGTTCTGCAATTCACTCAGAAATGGTGCCAAACTGTTGCAAACGATCCCCTGAAAGCTGTTTCGGTGGAAACAGATGGGTTTTTATCATCACAAACAGAATTAGCCCTCGACTTCTGAACAACTTTTTTTTGAAAAAATCCCTAAGCCGCGCGGTCACAATTTCAGCAAAAATCTGACGTTCTGCAATTCACTCAGAAATGGTGCCAAACTGTTGCAAACGATCCCCTGAAAGCTATTTCGGTGGAAACAGATGGGTAATTATCATCAGAAACCGAATTATCCCTCGACGTCCGAACAACTTTTTTTTGAAAAAAACCCTAAGCCGCGCGTTCATAATTTCAGCAAAAATCTGACGTTCTGCAATTCACTCAAAAATGGTGCCAAACGGTTGTAAACGATCCCCCGAAAGTTGTTTCGGTGGAAACAGATGGGTTTTAAACATCCGAAACAGAATTAGCCCTCGACGTCTGAACAACTTTTTTTTGAAAAAATCCCTAAGCCGCGCGTTCACAATTTCAGCAAAAATCTGACGTTCTGCAATTCACTCAAAAATGGTGCCAAACTGTTGCAAACGATCCCCTGAAAGCTGTTTCGGTGGAAACAGATGGGTTTTTATCATCACAAACAGAATTAGCCCTCGAAGTCTGAACTTGCTGAACAACCTTATTTTGAAAAAATCCCTAAGCCACGCGGTCACAATTTTAGCAAAAATCTGACGTTCTGCAATTCACTCAGAAATGGTGCCAAACTGTTGCAAACGATCCCCTGAAAGCTATTTCGGTGGAAACAGATGGGTTTTTATCATCAGAAACGGAATTATCCCTCGACGTCCGAAGAACTTTTTTTTGAAAAAAACCCTAAGCCGCGCGGTCACAATTTCAGCAAAAATCTGACGTTCTGCAATGCACTCAAAAATGGTGCCAAACGGTTGCAAACGATCCCCCGAAAGCTGTTTCGGTGGAAACAGATGGGTTTTAAACATCAGAAACAGAATTAGCCCTCGACGTCTGAACAACTTTTTTTTGAAAAAATCCCTAAGCCGCGCGTTCACAATTTCAGCAAAAATCTGACGTTCTGCAATTCACTCAGAAATGTTGCCAAACTGTTGCAAACGATCCCCTGAAAGCTGTTTCGGTGGAAACAGATGGGTTTTTATCATCACAAACAGAATTAGCCATCGAAGTCTGAACTTGCGGAACAACCTTATTTTGAAAAAATCCCTAAGCCGCGCGGTCACAATTTCAGCAAAAATCTGACGTTCTGCAATTCACTCAGAAATGGTGCCAAACTGTTCCAAACGATCCCCTTAAAGCTGTTTCGGTGGAAACAGATGGGTTTTTATCATCACAAACAGAATTAGCCCTCGAAGTCTGAACTTGCGGAACAACCTTTTTTTGAAAAAATCCGTAAGCCGCGCGGTCACAATTTCAGCAAAAATCTGACGTTCTGCAATTCACTCAGAAATGGTGCCAAACTGTTGCAAACGATCCCCTGAAAGCTATTTCGGTGGAAACAGATGGGTATTTATCATCAGAAACCGAATTATCCCTCGACGTCCGAACAACTTTTTTTTGAAAAAAACCCTAAGCCGCGCGTTCACAATTTCAGGAAAAAACTGACGTTCTGCAATTCACTCAAAAATGGTGCCAAACGGTTGTAAACGATATCCCGAAAGCTGTTTCGGTGGAAACAGATGGGTTTTAAACATCCGAAACAGAATTAGCCCTCGACGTCTGAACAACTTTTTTTTGAAAAAATCCCTAAGCCGCTCGTTCACAATTTCAGCAAAAATCTGACGTTCTGCAATTCACTCAAAAATGGTGCCAAACTGTTGCAAACGATCCCCTGAAAGCTGTTTCGGTGGAAACAGATGGGTTTTTATCATCACAAACAGAATTAGCCCTCGAAGTCTGAACTAGCTGAACAACCTTATTTTGAAAAAATCCCTAAGCCACGCGGTCACAATTTCAGCAAAAATCTGACGTTCTGCAATTCACTCAGAAATGGTGCCAAACTGTTGCAAACGATCCCCTGAAAGCTATTTCGGTGGAAACAGATGGGTTTTTATCATCAGAAACGGAATTATCCCTCGACATCCGAAGAACTTTTTTTTGAAAAAAACCCTAAGCCGCGCGGTCACAATTTCAGCAAAAATCTGACGTTCTGCAATGCACTCAAAAATGGTGCCAAACGGTTGCAAACGATCCCCCGAAAGTTGTTTCGGTGGAAACAGATGGGTTTTAAACATCCGAAACAGAATTAGCCCTCGACGTCTGAACAACTTTTTTTTGAAAAAATCCCTAAGCCGCGCGTTCACAATTTCAGCAAAAATCTGACGTTCTGCAATTCACTCAAAAATGGTGCCAAACTGTTGCAAACGATCCCCTGAAAGCTGTTTCGGTGGAAACAGATGGGTTTTTATCATCACAAACAGAATTAGCCCTCGAAGTCTGAACTTGCGGAACAACCTTATTTTGAAAAAATCCCTAAGCCGCGCGGTCACAATTTCAGCAAAAATCTGACGTTCTGCAATTCACTCAGAAATGGTGCCAAACTGTTGCAAACGATCCCCTGAAAGCTATTTCGGTGGAAACAGATGGGTTTTTGTCATCAGAAACGGAATTATCCCTCGACGTCCGAAGAACTTTTTTTTGAAAAAAACCCTAAGCCGCGCGGTCACAATTTCAGCAAAAATTTGACGTTCTGCAATGCCCTCAAAAATGGTGCCAAACGGTTGCAAACGATCCCCCGAAAGCTGTTTCGGTGGAAACAGATGGGTTTTAAACATCAGAAACAGAATTAGCCCTCGACGTCTGAAAAACTTTTTTTTGAAAAAATCCCTAAGCCGCGCGTTCACAATTTCAGCAAAAATCTGACGTTCTGCAATCCACTCAAAAATGATGCCAAACTGTTGCAAACGATCCCCTGAAAGCTGTTTCGGTGGAAACAGATGGGTTTTTATCATCAGAAACAGAATTAGCCCTCAACGGCTGAACAACATTTTTTTGAAAAAATGCCTAAGCCGCGCGGTCACAATTTCAGCAAAAATCTGACATGTTGCAATTCACTCAAAAATGGTGCCAAACTGTTGCGAACGATCCCCTGAAAGCTGTTTCGGTGGAAACAGATGGGTTTTTCATGAGAAACAGAATTAGATCTCAACGTCAGAACAACTTTTTTTTAAAAAAATCCCTAAGGCGCGCCGTCACAATTTCAGCAAAAATCTGACGTTCTGCAATTCACTCAAAAATGGTGCCAAACGGTTGCAAAGGATCCCCCGAAAGCTGTTTCGGTGGAAACAGATGCGTTTTAAACATCAGAAACAGAATTAGCCCTCGACGTCTGAACAACTTTTTTTTGAAAAAATGCCTAAGCCGCGCGGTCACAATTTCAGCAAAAATCTGACGTTCTGCAATTCACTCAAAAATGGTTCCAAACGGTTGCAAAGGATCCCCCGAAAGCTGTTTCGGTGGAAACAGATGCGTTTTAAACATCAGAAACAGAATTAGCCCTCGACGTCTGAACAACTTTTTTTTGAAAAAATGCCTAACCCGCGCGGTCACAATTTCAGCAAAAATCTGACATATTGCAATTCACTCAGAAATGGTGCTAAACTGTTGCAAACGATCCCCTGAAAGCTGTTTCGGTGGAAACAGATGGGTTTTTCATGAGAAACAGAATTAGCCCTCAACGTCAGAACAACTTTTTTTAAAAAAAATCCCTAAGGCGCGCGGTCACAATTTCAGCAAAAATCTGACGTTCTGCAATTCACTCAGAAATGGTGCCAAACTGTTGCAAACGACCCCCTGAAAGCTATTTCGGTGGAAACAGATGGGTTTTTATCATCAGAAACCGAATTATCCCTCGACGTCCAAAGAACTTTTTTTTGAAAAAAACCCTAAGCCGCGCGTTCACAATTTCAGCAAAAATCTGACGTTCTGCAATTCACTCAAAAATTGTGCCAAACGGTTGCAAAGAACCCCCCGAAAGCTGTTTTGGTGGAAACAGATGGGTTTTAAACATCAGAAACAGAATTAGCCCTCGACGTCTGAACAACATTTTTTTGAAAAAATGCCTAAGCCGCGCGGTCACAATTTCAGCAAAAATCTGACATGTTGCAATTCACTCAGAAATGGTGCTAAACTGTTGCAAACGATCCCCTGAAAGCTGTTTCGGTGGAAACAGATGGGTTTTTCATGAGAAACAGAATTAGCCCTCAACGTCAGAACAACTTTTTTTAAAAAAAATCCCTAAGGCGCGCGGTCACAATTTCAGCAAAAATCTGACGTTCTGCAATTCACTCAAAAATGGTGCCAAACGGTTGCAAAGGATCCCCCGAAAGCTGTTTCGGTGGAAACAGATGCGTTTTAAACAGCAGAAACAGAATTAGCCCTCGACTTCTGAACAACTTTTTTTTGAAAAAATGCCTAAGCCGCGCGGTCACAATTTCAGCAAAAATCTGACGTTCTGCAATTCACTCAAAAATGGTGCCAAACGGTTGCAAAGGATCCCCCGAAAGCTGTTTCGGTGGAAACAGATGCATTTTAAACATCAGAAACAGAATTAGCCCTCGACGTCTGAACAACTTTTTTTTGAAAAAATGCCTAAGCCGCGCGGTCACAATTTCAGCAAAAATCTGACGTTCTGCTATTCACTCAAAAATGGTGCCAAACTGTTGCAAACGATCCCCTGAACGCTGTTTCGGTGGAAACAGATGGGTTTTTATCATCAGAAACAGAATTAGCCCTCGACGTCTGAACAACTTTTTTTTGAAAAAATGCCTAACCCGCGCGGTCACAATTTCAGCAAAAATCTGACCTATTGCAATTCACTCAGAAATGGTGCTAAACTGTTGCAAACGATCCCCTGAAAGCTGTTTCGGTGGAAACAGATGGGTTTTTCATGAGAAACAGAATTAGCCCTCGACGTCAGAACAACTTTTTTTTAAAAAAATCCCTAAGGCGCGCGGGCACAATTTCAGCAAAAATCTGACGTTCTGCAATTCACTCAAAAATGGTGCCAAACGGTTGCAAACGATCCCCCGAAAGCTGTTTCGGTGGAAACAGATGGGTTTTAAACATCAGAAACAGAATTAGCCCTCGACGTCTGAACAACTTTTTTTAAAAAAAATCCCTAAGCCGCGCGTTCACAATTTCAGCAAAAATCTGACGTTCTGCAATCCACTCAAAAATGATGCCAAACTGTTGCAAACGATCCCCTGAAAGCTGTTTCGGTGGAAACAGATGGGTTTTTATCAACAGAATTAGCCCTCGACGTCTGAACAACATTTTTTTGAAAAAATCCCGAAGCCGCGCGGTCACAATTTCAGCAAAAATCTGACATGTTGCAATTCACTCAGAAATGGTGCTAAACTGTTGCAAACGATCCCCTGAAAGCTGTTTCGGTGGAAACAGATGGGTTTTTCATGAGAAACAGAATTAGCCCTCAACGTCTGAACAACTTTTTTTTAAAAAAATCCCTAAGGCGCGCGGTCACAATTTCAGCAAAAATCTGACGTTCTGCAATTCACTCAAAAATGGTGCCAAACGGTTGCAAAGGATCCCCCGAAAGCTGTTTCGGTGGAAACAGATGCGTTTTAAACATCAGAAACAGAATTAGCCCTCGACGTCTGAACAACTTTTTTTTGAAAAAATGCCTAAGCCGCGCGGTCACAATTTCAGCAAAAATCTGACGTTCTGCAATTCACTCAGAAATGGTGCCAAACTGTTCCAAATGATCAACTGAAAGCTGTTTCGGTGGAAACAGATGGGTTTTTATCATCACAAACAGAATTAGCCCTCGGCGTCTGAACAACTTTTTTTTGAAAAAATCCCTAAGCCGCGCGGTCACAATTTCAGCAAAAATCTGACGTTCTGCTATTCACTCAAAAATGGTGCCAAACTGTTGCAAACGATCCCCTGAAAGCTGTTTCGGTGGAAACAGATGGGTTTTTATCATCACAAACAGAATTAGCCCTCGGCGTCTGAACAACTTTATTTTGAAAAAATCCCTAAGCCGCGCGGTCACAATTTCAGCAAAAATCTGACGTTCTGCAATTCACTCAAAAATGGTGCCAAACTGTTGCAAACGATCCCCTGAAAGCTGTTTCGGTGGAAACAGATGGGTTTTTATCATCACAAACAGAATTAGCCCTCGAAGTCTGAACTTGCGGAACAACCTTATTTTGAAAAAATCCCTAAGCCGCGCGGTCACAATTTCAGGAAAAATCTGACGTTCTGCAATTCACTCAGAAATGTTGCCAAACTGTTCCAAACGATCCCCTGAAAGCTGTTTCGGTGGAAACAGATGGGTTTTTATCATCACAAACAGAATTAGCCCTCGAAGTCTGAACTTGCGGAACAACCTTATTTTGAAAAAATCCCTAAGCCTCGCGGTCACAATTTCAGCAAAAATCTGACGTTCTGCAATTCACTCAGAAATGGTGCCAAACTGTTGCAAACGATCCCCTGAAAGCTATTTCGGTGGAAACAGATGGGTATTTATCATCAGAAACCGAATTATCCCTCGACGTCCGAACAACTTTTTTTTGAAAAAAACCCTAAGCCGCGCGTTCACAATTTCAGCAAAAATCTGACGTTCTGCAATTCACTCAAAAATGGTGCCAAACGGTTGTAAACGATCCCCCGAAAGCTGTTTTGGTGGAAACAGATGGGTTTTAAACATCCGAAACAGAATTAGCCCTCAACGTCTGAACAACTTTTTTTTGAAAAAATCCCTAAGCCGCGCGTTCACAATTTCAGCAAAAATCTGACGTTCTGCAATTCACTCAAAAATGGTGCCAAACTATTGCAAACGATCCCCTGAAAGCTGTTTCGGTGGAAACAGATGGGTTTTTATCATCACAAACAGAATTAGCCCTCGAAGTCTGAACTTGCGGAACAACCTTATTTTGAAAAAAATCCCTAAGCCGCGCGGTCACAATTTCAGCAAAAATCTGACGTTCTGCAATTCACTCAGAAATGGTGCCAAACTGTTGCAAACGATCCCCTGAAAGCTATTTCGGTGGAAACAGATGGGTTTTTATCATCAGAAACAGAATTAGCCCTCGACGTCTGAACAACTTTTTTTAAAAAAAATCCCTAAGCCGCGCGTTCACAATTTCAGCAAAAATCTGACGTTCTGCAATCCACTCAAAAATGATGCCAAACTGTTGCAAACGATCCCCTGAAAGCTGTTTCGGTGGAAACAGATGGGTTTTTATCATCAGAAACAGAATTAGCCCTCGACGTCTGAACAACATTTTTTTGAAAAAATGCCTAAGCCGCGCGGTCACAATTTCAGCAAAAATCTGACATGTTGCAATTCACTCAGAAATGGTGCTAAACTGTTGCAAACGATCCCCTGAAAGCTGTTTCGGTGGAAACAGATGGGTTTTTCATGAGAAACAGAATTAGCCCTCAACGTCAGAACAACTTTTTTTAAAAAAAATCCCTAAGGCGCGCGGTCACAATTTCAGCAAAAATCTGACGTTCTGCAATTCACTCAAAAATGGTGCCAAACGGTTGCAAAGGATCCCCCGAAAGATGTTTCGGTGGAAACAGATGCGTTTTAAACAGCAGAAACAGAATTAGCCCTCGACGTCTGAACAACTTTTTTTTGAAAAAATGCCTAAGCCGCGCGGTCACAATTTCAGCAAAAATCTGACGTTCTGCAATTCACTCAAAAATGGTGCCAAACGGTTGCAAAGGATCCCCCGAAAGCTGTTTCGGTGGAAACAGATGCGTTTTAAACATCAGAAACAGAATTAGCCCTCGACGTCTGAACAACTTTTTTTTGAAAAAATGCCTAAGCCGCGCGGTCACAATTTCAGCAAAAATCTGACGTTCTGCAATTCACTCAGAAATGGTGCCAAACTGTTGCAAACGATCCCCTGAAAGCTGTTTCGGTGGAAACAGATGGGTTTTTATCATCAGAAACAGAATTAGCCCTCGACGTCTGAACAACTTTTTTTTGAAAAAATGCCTAACCCGCGCGGTCACAATTTCAGCAAAAATCTGACCTATTGCAATTCACTCAGAAATGGTGCTAAACTGTTGCAAACGATCCCCTGAAAGCTGTTTCGGTGGAAACAGATGGGTTTTTCATGAGAAACAGAATTAGCCCTCGACGTCAGAACAACTTTTTTAAAAAAAAATCCCTAAGGCGCGCGGTCACAATTTCAGCAAAAATCTGACGTTCTGCAATTCACTCAGAAATCGTGCCAAACTGTTGTAAACGACCCCCTGAAAGCTATTTCGGTGGAAACAGATGGGTATTTATCATCAGAAACCGAATTATCCCTCGACGTCCGAACAACTTTTTTTTGAAAAAAACCCTAAGCCGCGCGTTCACAATTTCAGCAAAAATCTGACGTTTTGCAATTCACTCAAAAATGGTGCCAAACGGTTGTAAACGATCCCCCGAAAGCTGTTTCGGTGGAAACAGATGGGTTTTAAACATCCGAAACAGAATTAGCCCTCGACGTCTGAACAACTTTTTTTTGAAAAAATCCCTAAGCCGCGCGTTCACAATTTCAGCAAAAATCTGACGTTCTGCAATTCACTCAAAAATGGTGCCAAACTATTGCAAACGATCCCCTGAAAGCTGTTTCGGTGGAAACAGATGGGTTTTTATCATCACAAACAGAATTAGCCCTCGAAGTCTGAACTTGCGGAACAACCTTATTTTGAAAAAAATCCCTAAGCCGCGCGGTCACAATTTCAGCAAAAATCTGACGTTCTGCAATTCACTCAGAAATGTTGCCAAACTGTTCCAAATGATCCCCTTAAAGCTGTTTCGGTGGAAACAGATGGGTTTTTATCATCACAAACAGAATTAGCCCTCGAAGTCTGAACTTGCGGAACAACCTTATTTTGAAAAAATCCCTAAGCCGCGCGGTCACAATTTCAGCAAAAATCTGACGTTCTGCAATTCACTCAGAAATGGTGCCAAACTGTTGCAAACGATCCCCTGAAAGCTATTTCGGTGGAAACAGATGGGTTTTTATCATCAGAAACGGAATTATCCCTCGACGTCCGAAGAACTTTTTTTTGAAAAAAACCCTAAGCCGCGCGGTCACAATTTCAGCAAAAATCTGAGGTTTTGCAATTCACTCAAAAATGGTGCCAAACGGTTGCAAACGATCCCCCGAAAGCTGTTTCGGTGGAAACAGATGGGTTTTAAACATCAGAAACAGAATTAGCCCTCGACGTCTGAACAACTTTTTTTTAAAAAAATCCCTAAGCCGCGCGTTCACAATTTCAGCAAAAATCTGACGTTCTGCAATCCACTCAAAAATGATGCCAAACTGTTGCAAACGATCCCCTGAAAGCTGTTTCGGTGGAAACAGATGGGTTTTTATCATCAGAAACAGAATTAGCCCTCGACGTCTGAACAACATTTTTTTGAAAAAATGCCTAAGCCGCGCGGTCACAATTTCAGCAAAAATCTGACATGTTGCAATTCACTCAGAAATGGTGCTAAACTGTTGCAAACGATCCCCTGAAAGCTGTTTCGGTGGAAACAGATGGGTTTTTCATGAGAAACAGAATTAGCCCTCAACGTCAGAACAACTTTTTTTAAAAAAAATCCCTAAGGCGCGCGGTCACAATTTCAGCAAAAATCTGACGTTCTGCAATTCACTCAAAAATGGTGCCAAACGGTTGCAAAGGATCCCCCGAAAGCTGTTTCGGTGGAAACAGATGCGTTTTAAACATCAGAAACAGAATTAGCCCTCGACGTCTGAACAACTTTTTTTTGAAAAAATGCCTAAGCCGCGCGGTCACAATTTCAGCAAAAATCTGACGTTCTGCAATTCACTCAAAAATGGTGCCAAACGGTTGCAAAGGATCCCCCGAAAGCTGTTTCGGTGGAAACAGATGCGTTTTAAACATCAGAAACAGAATTAGCCCTCGACGTCTGAACAACTTTTTTTTGAAAAAATGCCTAAGCCGCGCGGTCACAATTTCAGCAAAAATCTGACGTTCTGCAATTCACTCAGAAATGGTGCCAAACTGTTGCAAACGATCCCCTGAAAGCTGTTTCGGTGGAAACAGATGGTTTTTTATCATCAGAAACAGAATTAGCCCTCGACGTCTGAACAACTTTTTTTTAAAAAATGCCTAACCCGCGCGGTCACAATTTCAGCAAAAATCTGACCTATTGCAATTCACTCAGAAATGGTGCTAAACTGTTGCAAACGATCCCCTGAAAGCTGTTTCGGTGGAAACAGATGGGTTTTTCATGAGAAACAGAATTAGCCCTCGACGTCAGAACAACTTTTTTTTAAAAAAATCCCTAAGGCGCGCGGTCACAATTTCAGCAAAAATCTGACGTTCTGCAATTCACTCAGAAATGGTGCCAAACTGTTGCAAACGACCCCCTGAAAGCTATTTCGGTGGAAACAGATGGGTTTTTATCATCAGAAACCGAATTATCCCTCGACGTCCGAAGAACTTTTTTTTGAAAAAAACCCTAAGCCGCGCGTTCACAATTTCAGCAAAAATCTGACGTTCTGCAATTCACTCAAAAATGGTGCCAAACGGTTGTAAACGATCCCCCGAAAGCTGTTTTGGTGGAAACAGATGGGTTTTAAACATCAGAAACAGAATTAGCCCTCGACGTCTGAACAACTTTTTTTAAAAAAAATCCCTAAGCCGCGCGTTCACAATTTCAGCAAAAATCTGACGTTCTGCAATTCACTCAAAAATGGTGCCAAACTGTTGCAAAGGATCCCCTGAAAGCTGTTTCGGTGGAAACAGATGGGTTTTTATCATCACAAACAGAATTAGCCCTCGAAGTCTGAACTTGCGGAACAACCTTATTTTGAAAAAATCCCTAAGAGGCGCGGTCACAATTTCAGCAAAAATCTGAGGTTCTGGAATTGACTCAGAAATGATGCTAAACTGTTGCAAACGATCCCCTGAAAGCTGTTTCGGTGGAAACAGATGGGTTTTTCATGAGAAACAGAATTAGCCATCAACGTCTGAACAACTTTTTTTTAAAAAAAATCCCTAAGGCGCGCGGTCACAATTTCAGCAAAAATCTGACGTTCTGCAATTCACTCAAAAATGGTGCCAAACGGTTGCAAAGGATCCCCCGAAAGCTGTTTCGGTGGAAACAGATGCGTTTTAAACATCAGAAACAGAATTAGCCCTCGACGTCTGAACAACTTTTTTTTGAAAAAATGCCTAAGCCGCGCGGTCACAATTTCAGCAAAAATCTGACGTTCTGCAATTCACTCAGAAATGGTGCCAAACTGTTGCAAACGATCCACTGAAAGCTGTTTCGATGGAAACAGATGGGTTTTTATCATCACAAACAGAATTAGCCCTCGGCGTCTGAACAACTTTTTTTTGAAAAAATCCCTATGCCGCGCGGTCACAATTTCAGCAAAAATCTGACGTTCTGCAATTCACTCAAAAATGGTGCCAAACTGTTGCAAACGATCCCCTGAAAGCTGTTTCGGTGGAAACAGATGGGTTTTTATCATCACAAACAGAATTAGCCCTCAACGTCTGAACAACTTTTTTTTGAAAAAATCCCTAAGCCGCGCGTTCACAATTTCAGCAAAAATCTGACGTTCTGCAATTCACTCAAAAATGGTGCCAAACTATTGCAAACGATCCCCTGAAAGCTGTTTCGGTGGAAACAGATGGGTTTTTATCATCAGAAACAGAATTAGCCCTCGACTTCTGAACAACATTTTTTTGAAAAAATCCCTAAGCCGCGCGGTCACAATTTCAGCAAAAATCTGACATGTTGCAATTCACTCAGAAATGGTGCTAAACTGTTGCAAACGATCCCCTGAAAGCTGTTTCGGTGGAAACAGATGGGTTTTTCATGAGAAACAGAATTAGCCCTCAACGTCAGAACAACTTTTTTTAAAAAAAATCCCTAAGGCGCGCGGTCACAATTTCAGCAAAAATCTGACGTTCTGCAATTCACTCAAAAATGGTGCCAAACGGTTGCAAAGGATCCCCCGAAAGCTGTTTCGGTGGAAACAGATGCGTTTTAAACAGCAGAAACAGAATTAGCCCTCGACGTCTGAACAACTTTTTTTTGAAAAAATGCCTAAGCCGCGCGGTCACAATTTCAGCAAAAATCTGACGTTCTGCAATTCACTCAAAAATGGTGCCAAACGGTTGCAAAGGATCCCCCGAAAGCAGTTTCGGTGGAAACAGATGCGTTTTAAACATCAGAAACAGAATTAGCCCTCGACGTCTGAACAACTTTTTTTTGAAAAAATGCCTAAGCCGCGCGGTCACAATTTCAGCAAAAATCTGACGTTCTGCAATTCACTCAGAAATGGTGCCAAACTGTTGCAAACGATCCCCTGAAAGCTGTTTCGGTGGAAACAGATGGGTTTTTATCATCAGAAACAGAATTAGCCCTCGACGTCTGAACAACTTTTTTTTGAAAAAATGCCTAACCCGCGCGGTCACAATTTCAGCAAAAATCTGACCTATTGCAATTCACTCAGAAATGGTGCTAAACTGTTGCAAACGATCCCCTGAAAGCTGTTTCGGTGGAAACAGATGGGTTTTTCATGAGAAACAGAATTAGCCCTCGACGTCAGAACAACTTTTTTTAAAAAAAATCCCTAAGGCGCGCGGTTACAATTTCAGCAAAAATCTGACGTTCTGCAATTCACTCAGAAATGGTGCCAAACTGTTGCAAACGACCCCCTGAAAGCTATTTCGGTGGAAACAGATGGGTATTTATCATCAGAAACCGAATTATCCCTCGACGTCCGAACAACTTTTTTTTGAAAAAAACCCTAAGCCGCGCGTTCACAATTTCAGCAAAAATCTGACGTTTTGCAATTCACTCAAAAATGGTGCCAAACGGTTGTAAACGATCCCCCGAAAGCTGTTTCGGTGGAAACAGATGGGTTTTAAACATCCGAAACAGAATTAGCCCTCGACGTCTGAACAACTTTTTTTTGAAAAAATCCCTAAGCCGCGCGTTCACAATTTCAGCAAAAATCTGACGTTCTGCAATTCACTCAAAAATGGTGCCAAACTATTGCAAACGATCCCCTGAAAGCTGTTTCGGTGGAAACAGATGGGTTTTTATCATCACAAACAGAATTAGCCCTCGAAGTCTGAACTTGTGGAACAACCTTATTTTGAAAAAAATCCCTAAGCCGCGCGGTCACAATTTCAGCAAAAATCTGACGTTCTGCAATTCACTCAGAAATGTTGCCAAACTGTTCCAAACGAACCCCTTAAAGCTGTTTCGGTGGAAACAGATGGGTTTTTATCATCACAAACAGAATTAGCCCTCGAAGTCTGAACTTGCGGAACAACCTTATTTTGAAAAAATCCCTAAGCCGCGCGGTCACAATTTCAGCAAAAATCTGACGTTCTGCAATTCACTCAGAAATGGTGCCAAACTGTTGCAAACGATCCCCTGAAAGCTATTTCGGTGGAAACAGATGGGTTTTTATCATCAGAAACGGAATTATCCCTCGACGTCCGAAGAACTTTTTTTTGAAAAAAACCCTAAGCCGCGCGGTCACAATTTCAGCAAAAATCTGAGGTTTTGCAATTCACTCAAAAATGGTGCCAAACGGTTGCAAACGATCCCCCGAAAGCTGTTTCGGTGGAAACAGATGGGTTTTAAACATCAGAAACAGAATTAGCCCTCGACGTCTGAACAACTTTTTTTAAAAAAAATCCCTAAGCCGCGCGTTCACAATTTCAGCAAAAATCTGACGTTCTGCAATCCACTCAAAAATGATGCCAAACTGTTGCAAACGATCCCCTGAAAGCTGTTTCGGTGGAAACAGATGGGTTTTTATCATCAGAAACAGAATTAGCCCTCGAAGTCTGAACAACATTTTTTTGAAAAAATGCCTAAGCCGCGCGGTCACAATTTCAGCAAAAATCTGACATGTTGCAATTCACTCAGAAATGGTGCTAAACTGTTGCAAACGATCCCCTGAAAGCTGTTTCGGTGGAAACAGATGGGTTTTTCATGAGAAACAGAATTAGCCCTCAACGTCAGAACAACTTTTTTTTAAAAAAATCCCTAGGGCGCGCGGTCACAATTTCAGCAAAAATCTGACGTTCTGCAATTCACTCAAAAATGGTGCCAAACGGTTGCAAAGGATCCCCCGAAAGCTGTTTCGGTGGAAACAGATGCGTTTTAAACATCAGAAACAGAATTAGCCCTCGACGTCTGAACAACTTTTTTTTGAAAAAATGCCTAAGCCGCGCGGTCACAATTTCAGCAAAAATCTGACGTTCTGCAATTCACTCAAAAATGGTGCCAAACGGTTGCAAAGGATCCCCCGAAAGCTGTTTCGGTGGAAACAGATGCGTTTTAAACATCAGAAACAGAATTAGCCCTCGACGTCTGAACAACTTTTTTTTGAAAAAATGCCTAAGCCGCGCGGTCACAATTTCAGCAAAAATCTGACGTTCTGCAATTCACTCAGAAATGGTGCCAAACTGTTGCAAACGATCCCCTGAAAGCTGTTTCGGTGGAAACAGATGGTTTTTTATCATCAGAAACAGAATTAGCCCTCGACGTCTGAACAACTTTTTTTTAAAAAATGCCTAACCCGCGCGGTCACAATTTCAGCAAAAATCTGACCTATTGCAATTCACTCAGAAATGGTGCTAAACTGTTGCAAACGATCCCCTGAAAGCTGTTTCGGTGGAAACAGATGGGTTTTTCATGAGAAACAGAATTAGCCGTCGACGTCAGAACAACTTTTTTTTTAAAAAATCCCTAAGCCGCGCGGTCACAATTTCAGCAAAAATCTGACGTTCTGCAATTCACTCAGAAATGGTGCCAAACTGTTGCAAACGACCCCCTGAAAGCTATTTCGGTGGAAACAGATGGGTTTTTATCATGAGAAACCGAATTATCCCTCGACGTCCGAAGAACTTTTTTTTGAAAAAAACCCTAAGCCGCGCGGTCACAATTTCAGCAAAAATCTGACGTTCTGCAATTCACTCAAAAATGGTCCCAAACGGTTGTAAACGATCCCCCGAAAGCTGTTTTGGTGGAAACAGATGGGTTTTAAACATCAGAAACAGAATTAGCCCTCGACGTCTGAACAACTTTTTTTTGAAAAAATCCCTAAGCCGCGCGTTCACAATTTCAGCAAAAATCTGACGTTCTGCAATTCACTCAAAAATGGTGCCAAACTGTTGCAAAGGATCCCCTGAAAGCTGTTTCGGTGGAAACAGATGGGTTTTTATCATCACAAACAGAATTAGCCCTCGAAGTCTGAACTTGCGGAACAACCTTATTTTGAAAAAATCCCTAAGAGGCGCGGTCACAATTTCAGCAAAAATCTGAGGTTCTGGAATTCACTCAGAAATGGTGCCAAACTGTTGCAAACGATCCCCTGAAAGCTATTTCGGTGGAAACAGATGGGTTTTTATCATCAGAAACCGAATTATCCCTCGATGTCTCAACAACTTTTTTTTGAAAAAATCCCTAAGGCGCGCGGTACACAATTTCAGCAAAAATCTGACGTTCTGCAATTCACTCAAAAATGGTGCCAAACGGTTGCAAAGGATCCCCCGAAAGCTGTTTCGGTGGAAACAGATGGGTTTTAAACATCAGAAACAGAATTAGCCCTCGACGTCTGAACAACTTTTTTTTGAAAAAATGCCTAAGCCGCGCGGTCACAATTTCAGCAAAAATCTGACATGTTGCAATTCACTCAGAAATGATGCTAAACTGTTGCAAACGATCCCCTGAAAGCTGTTTCGGTGGAAACAGATGGGTTTTTCATGAGAAACAGAATTAGCCATCAACGTCTGAACAACTTTTTTTAAAAAAAATCCCTAAGGCGCGCGGTCACAATTTCAGCAAAAATCTGACGTTCTGCAATTCACTCAAAAATGGTGCCAAACGGTTGCAAAGGATCCCCCGAAAGCTGTTTCGGTGGAAACAGATGCGTTTTAAACATCAGAAACAGAATTAGCCCTCGACGTCTGAACAACTTTTTTTTGAAAAAATGCCTAAGCCGCGCGGTCACAATTTCAGCAAAAATCTGACGTTCTGCAATTCACTCAGAAATGGTGCCAAACTGTTGCAAACGATCCACTGAAAGCTGTTTCGATGGAAACAGATGGGTTTTTATCATCACAAACAGAATTAGCCCTCGGCGTCTGAACAACTTTTTTTTGAAAAAATCCCTATGCCGCGCGGTCACAATTTCAGCAAAAATCTGACGTTCTGCAATTCACTCAAAAATGGTGCCAAACTGTTGCAAACGATCCCCTGAAAGCTGTTTCGGTGGAAACAGATGGGTTTTTATCATCACAAACAGAATTAGCCCTCAACGTCTGAACAACTTTTTTTTGAAAAAATCCCTAAGCCGCGCGTTCACAATTTCAGCAAAAATCTGACGTTCTGCAATTCACTCAAAAATGGTGCCAAACTATTGCAAACGATCCCCTGAAAGCTGTTTCGGTGGAAACAGATGGGTTTTTATCATCACAAACAGAATTAGCCCTCGAAGTCTGAATTTGCTGAACAACCTTATTTTGAAAAAAATCCCTAAGCCGCGCGGTCACAATTTCAGCAAAAATCTGACGTTCTGCAATTCACTCAGAAATGTTGTCAAACTTTTCCAAACGATCCCCTTAAAGCTGTTTCGGTGGAAACAGATGGGTTTTTATCATCACAAACAGAATTAGCCCTCGAAGTCTGAACTTGCGGAACAACCTTATTTTGAAAAAATCCCTAAGCCGCGCGGTCACAATTTCAGCAAAAATCTGACGTTCTGCAATTCACTCAGAAATGGTGCCAAACTGTTGCAAACGATCCCCTGAAAGCTATTTCGGTGGAAACAGATGGGTTTTTATCATCAGAAACGGAATTATCCCTCGACGTCCGAAGAACTTTTTTTTGAAAAAAACCCTAAGCCGCGCGGTCACAATTTCAGCAAAAATCTGAGGTTTTGCAATTCACTCAAAAATGGTGCCAAACGGTTGCAAACGATCCCCCGAAAGCTGTTTCGGTGGAAACAGATGGGTTTTAAACATCAGAAACAGAATTAGCCCTCGACGTCTGAACAACTTTTTTTTAAAAAAATCCCTAAGCCGCGCGTTCACAATTTCAGCAAAAATCTGACGTTCTGCAATCCACTCAAAAATGATGCCAAACTGTTGCAAACGATCCCCTGAAAGCTGTTTCGGTGGAAACAGATGGGTTTTTATCATCAGAAACAGAATTAGCCCTCGACGTCTGAACAACATTTTTTTGAAAAAATGCCTAAGCCGCGCGGTCACAATTTCAGCAAAAATCTGACATGTTGCAATTCACTCAGAAATGGTGCTAAACTGTTGCAAACGATCCCCTGAAAGCTGTTTCGGTGGAAACAGATGGGTTTTTATCATCACAAACAGAATTAGCCCTCGACGTCTGAACAACTTTTTTTTAAAAAATGCCTAACCCGCGCGGTCACAATTTCAGCAAAAATCTGACCTATTGCAATTCACTCAGAAATGGTGCTAAACTGTTGCAAACGATCCCCTGAAAGCTGTTTCGGTGGAAACAGATGGGTTTTTCATGAGAAACAGAATTAGCCCTCGACGTCAGAACAACTTTTTTTAAAAAAAATCCCTAAGCCGCGCGGTCACAATTTCAGCAAAAATCTGACGTTCTGCAATTCACTCAGAAATGGTGCCAAACTGTTGCAAACGACCCCCTGAAAGCTATTTCGGTGGAAACAGATGGGTTTTTATCATCAGAAACCGAATTATCCCTCGACATCCGAAGAACTTTTTTTTGAAAAAAACCCTAAGCCGCGCGGTCACAATTTCAGCAAAAATCTGACGTTCTGCAATTCACTCAAAAATGGTGCCAAACGGTTGTAAACGATCCCCCGAAAGCTGTTTTGGTGGAAACAGATGGGTTTTAAACATCAGAAACAGAATTAGCCCTCGACGTCTGAACAACTTTTTTTTGAAAAAATCCCTAAGCCGCGCGTTCACAATTTCAGCAAAAATCTGACGTTCTGCAATTCACTCAAAAATGGTGCCAAACTGTTGCAAAGGATCCCCTGAAAGCTGTTTCGGTGGAAACAGATGGGTTTTTATCATCACAAACAGAATTAGCCCTCGAAGTCTGAACTTGCGGAACAACCTTATTTTGAAAAAATCCCTAAGAGGCGCGGTCACAATTTCAGCAAAAATCTGACGTTCTGCAATTCACTCAAAAATGGTGCCAAACGGTTGCAAAGGACCCCCCGAAAGCTATTTCGGTGGAAACAGATGGGTTTTTATCATCAGAAACCGAATTATCCCTCGATGTCTCAACAACTTTTTTTTGAAAAAAACCCTAAGGCGCGCGGTACACAATTTCAGGAAAAATCTGACGTTCTGCAATTCACTCAAAAATGGTGCCAAACGGTTGCAAAGGATCCCCCGAAAGCTGTTTCGGTGGAAACAGATGGGTTTTAAACATCAGAAACAGAATTAGCCCTCGACGTCTGAACAACTTTTTTTTGAAAAAATGCCTAAGCCGCGCGGTCACAATTTCAGCAAAAATCTGACATGTTGCAATTCACTCAGAAATGATGCTAAACTGTTGTAAACGATCCCCTGAAAGCTGTTTCGGTGGAAACAGATGGGTTTTTCATGAGAAACAGAATTAGCCATCAACGTCTGAACAACTTTTTTTTAAAAAAATCCCTAAGGCGCGCGGTCACAATTTCAGCAAAAATCTGACGTTCTGCAATTCACTCAAAAATGGTGCCAAACGGTTGCAAAGGATCCCCCGAAAGCTGTTTCGGTGGAAACAGATGCGTTTTAAACATCAGAAACAGAATTAGCCCTCGACGTCTGAACAACTTTTTTTTGAAAAAATGCCTAAGCCTCGCGGTCACAATTTCAGCAAAAATCTGACGTTCTGCAATTCACTCAGAAATGGTGCCAAACTGTTGCAAACGATCCACTGAAAGCTGTTTCGATGGAAACAGATGGGTTTTTATCATCACAAACAGAATTAGCCCTCGGCGTCTGAACAACTTTTTTTTGAAAAAATCCCTATGCCGCTCGGTCACAATTTCAGCAAAAATCTGACGTTCTGCAATTCACTCAAAAATGGTGCCAAACTGTTGCAAACGATCCCCTGAAAGCTGTTTCGGTGGAAACAGATGGGTTTTTATCATCACAAACAGAATTAGCCCTCAACGTCTGAACAACTTTTTTTTGAAAAAATCCCTAAGCCGCGCGTTCACAATTTCAGCAAAAATCTGACGTTCTGCAATTCACTCAAAAATGGTGCCAAACTATTGCAAACGATCCCCTGAAAGCTGTTTCGGTGGAAACAGATGGGTTTTTATCATCACAAACAGAATTAGCCCTCGAAGTCTGAATTTGCTGAACAACCTTATTTTGAAAAAAATCCCTAAGCCGCGCGGTCACAATTTCAGCAAAAATCTGACGTTCTGCAATTCACTCAGAAATGTTGCCAAACTGTTCCAAACGATCCCCTTAAAGCTGTTTCGGTGGAAACAGATGGGTTTTTATCATCACAAACAGAATTAGCCCTCGAAGTCTGAACTTGCGGAACAACCTTATTTTGAAAAAATCCCTAAGCCGCGCGGTCACAATTTCAGCAAAAATCTGACGTTCTGCAATTCACTCAGAAATGGTGCCAAACTGTTGCAAACGATCCCCTGAAAGCTATTTCGGTGGAAACAGATGGGTTTTTATCATCAGAAACGGAATTATCCCTCGACGTCCGAAGAACTTTTTTTTAAAAAAATCCCTAAGCCGCGCGTTCACAATTTCAGCAAAAATCTGACGTTCTGCAATCCACTCAAAAATGATGCCAAACTGTTGCAAACGATCCCCTGAAAGCTGTTTCGGTGGAAACAGATGGGTTTTTATCATCAGAAACAGAATTAGCCCTCGACGTCTGAACAACATTTTTTTGAAAAAATGCCTAAGCCGCGCGGTCACAATTTTAGGAAAAATCTGACATGTTGCAATTCACTCAGAAATGGTGCTAAACTGTTGCAAACGATCCCCTGAAAGCTGTTTCGGTGGAAACAGATGGGTTTTTCATGAGAAACAGAATTAGCCCTCAACGTCAGAACAACTTTTTTTAAAAAAAATCCCTAAGGCGCGCGGTCACAATTTCAGCAAAAATCTGACGTTCTGCAATTCACTCAAAAATGGTGCCAAACGGTTGCAAAGGATCCCCCGAAAGCTGTTTCGGTGGAAACAGATGCGTTTTAAACATCAGAAACAGAATTAGCCCTCGACGTCTGAACAACTTTTTTTTGAAAAAATGCCTAAGCCGCGCGGTCACAATTTCAGCAAAAATCTGACGTTCTGCAATTCACTCAAAAATGGTGCCAAACGGTTGCAAAGGATCCCCCGAAAGCTGTTTCGGTGGAAACAGATGGGTTTTTATCATCACAAACAGAATTAGCCCTTGAAGTCTGATCTTGCGGAACAACCTTATTTTTAAAAAATGCCTAAGCCGCGCGGTCACAATTTCAGCAAAAATCTGACGTTTTGCAATTCACTCAAAAATGGTGCCAAACGGTTGTAAACGATCCCCCGAAAGCTGTTTCGGTGGAAACAGATGGGTTTTAAACATCCGAAACAGAATTAGCCCTCGACGTCTGAACAACTTTTTTTTGAAAAAATCCCTAAGCCGCGCGGTCACAATTTCAGCAAAAATCTGACGTTCTGCAATTCACTCAGAAATGTTGCCAAACTGTTCCAAACGATCCCCTTAAAGCTGTTTCGGTGGAAACAGATGGGTTTTTATCATCACAAACAGAATTAGCCCTCGAAGTCTGAACTTGCGGAACAACCTTATTTTGAAAAAATCCCTAAGCCGCGCGGTCACAATTTCAGCAAAAATCTGACGTTCTGCAATTCACTCAGAAATGGTGCCAAACTGTTGCAAACGATCCCCTGAAAGCTATTTCGGTGAAAACAGATGGGTTTTTATCATCAGAAACGGAATTATCCCTCGACGTCCGAAGAACTTTTTTTTGAAAAAAACCCTAAGCCGCGCGGTCACAATTTCAGCAAAAATCTGAGGTTTTGCAATTCACTCAAAAATGGTGCCAAACGGTTGCAAACGATCCCCCGAAAGCTGTTTCGTTGGAAACAGATGGGTTTTAAACATCAGAAACAGAATTAGCCCTCGACGTCTGAACAACTTTTTTTTAAAAAAATCCCTAAGCCGCGCGTTCACAATTTCAGCAAAAATCTGACGTTCTGCAATCCACTCAAAAATGATGCCAAACTGTTGCAAACGATCCCCTGAAAGCTGTTTCGGTGGAAACAGATGGGTTTTTATCATCAGAAACAGAATTAGCCCTCGACGTCTGAACAACATTTTTTTGAAAAAATGCCTAAGCCGCGCGGTCACAATTTCAGCAAAAATCTGACATGTTGCAATTCACTCAGAAATGGTGCTAAACTGTTGCAAACGATCCCCTGAAAGCTGTTTCGGTGGAAACAGATGGGTTTTTCATGAGAAACAGAATTAGCCCTCGACGTCAGAACAACTTTTTTTAAAAAAAATCCCTAAGGCGCGTGGTCACAATTTCAGCAAAAATCTGACGTTCTGCAATTCACTCAGAAATGGTGCCAAACTGTTGCAAACGACCCCCTGAAAGCTATTTCGGTGGAAACAGATGGGTTTTTATCATCAGAAACCGAATTATCCCTCGACGTCCGAAGAACTTTTTTTTGAAAAAAACCCTAAGCCGCGCGTTCACAATTTCAGCAAAAATCTGACGTTCTGCAATTCACTCAAAAATGGTGCCAAACGGTTGTAAACGATCCCCCGAAAGCTGTTTTGGTGGAAACAGATGGGTTTTAAACATCAGAAACAGAATTAGCCCTCGACGTCTGAACAACTTTTTTTTGAAAAAATCCCTAAGCCGCGCGGTCACAATTTCAGCAAAAATCTGACGTTCTGCAATTCACTCAAAAATGGTGCCAAACTGTTGCAAAGGATCCCCTGAAAGCTGTTTCGGTGGAAACAGATGGGTTTTTATCATCACAAACAGAATTAGCCCTCGAAGTCTGAACTTGCGGAACAACCTTATTTTGAAAAAATCCCTAAGAGGCGCGGTCACAATTTCAGCAAAAATCTGACGTTCTGCAATTCACTCAAAAATGGTGCCAAACGGTTGCAAAGGATCCCCCGAAAGCTGTTTCGGTGGAAACAGATGGGTTTTAAACATCAGAAACAGAATTAGCCCTCGACGTCTGAACAACTTTTTTTTGAAAAAATGCCTAAGCCGCGCGGTCACAATTTCAGCAAAAATCTGACATGTTGCAATTCACTCAGAAATGATGCTAAACTGTTGCAAACGATCCCCTGAAAGCTGTTTCGGTGGAAACAGATGGGTTTTTCATGAGAAACAGAATTAGCCATCAACGTCTGAACAACTTTTTTTTAAAAAAATCTCTAAGGCGCGCGGTCACAATTTCAGCAAAAATCTGACGTTCTGCAATTCACTCAAAAATGGTGCCAAACGGTTGCAAAGGATCCCCCGAAAGCTGTTTCGGTGGAAACAGATGCGTTTTAAACATCAGAAACAGAATTAGCCCTCGACGTCTGAACAACTTTTTTTTGAAAAAATGCCTAAGCCGCGCGTTCACAATTTCAGCAAAAATCTGACGTTCTGCAATTCACTCAAAAATGGTGCCAAACTATTGCAAACGATCCCCTGAAAGCTGTTTCGGTGGAAACAGATGGGTTTTTATCATCACAAACAGAATTAGCCCTCGAAGTCTGAATTTGCTGAACAACCTTATTTTCAAAAAAATCCCTAAGCCGCGCGGTCACAATTTCAGCAAAAATCTGACGTTCTGCAATTCACTCAGAAATGTTGCCAAACTGTTCCAAACGATCCCCTTAAAGCTGTTTCGGTGGAAACAGATGGGTTTTTATCATCACAAACAGAATTAGCCCTCGAAGTCTGAACTTGCGGAACAACCTTATTTTGAAAAAATCCCTAAGCCGCGCGGTCACAATTTCAGCAAAAATCTGACGTTCTGCAATTCACTCAGAAATGGTGCCAAACTGTTGCAAACGATCCCCTGAAAGCTATTTCGGTGGAAACAGATGGGTTTTTATCATCAGAAACGGAATTATCCCTCGACGTCCGAAGAACTTTTTTTTGAAAAAAACCCTAAGCCGCGCGGTCACAATTTCAGCAAAAATCTGAGGTTTTGCAATTCACTCAAAAATGGTGCCAAACGGTTGCAAACGATCCCCCGAAAGCTGTTTCGGTGGAAACAGATGGGTTTTAAACATCAGAAACAGAATTAGCCCTCGACGTCTGAACAACTTTTTTTTAAAAAAATCCCTAAGCCGCGCGTTCACAATTTCAGCAAAAATCTGACGTTCTGCAATCCACTCAAAAATGATGCCAAACTGTTGCAAACGATCCCCTGAAAGCTGTTTCGGTGGAAACAGATGGGTTTTTATCATCAGAAACAGAATTAGCCCTCGACGTCTGAACAACATTTTTTTGAAAAAATGCCTAAGCCGCGCGGTCACAATTTCAGCAAAAATCTGACATGTTGCAATTCACTCAGAAATGGTGCTAAACTGTTGCAAACGATCCCCTGAAAGCTGTTTCGGTGGAAACAGATGGGTTTTTCATGAGAAACAGAATTAGCCCTCAACGTCAGAACAACTTTTTTTAAAAAAAATCCCTAAGGCGCGCGGTCACAATTTCAGCAAAAATCTGACGTTCTGCAATTCACTCAAAAATGGTGCCAAACGGTTGCAAAGGATCCCCCGAAAGCTGTTTCGGTGGAAACAGATGCGTTTTAAACATCAGAAACAGAATTAGCCCTCGACGTCTGAACAACTTTTTTTTGAAAAAATGCCTAAGCCGCGCGGTCACAATTTCAGCAAAAATCTGACGTTCTGCAATTCACTCAAAAATGGTGCCAAACGGTTGCAAAGGATCCCCCGAAAGCTGTTTCGGTGGAAACAGATGGGTTTTTATCATCACAAACAGAATTAGCCCTTGAAGTCTGATCTTGCGGAACAACCTTATTTTTAAAAAATCCCTAAGCCGCGCGGTCACAATTTCAGCAAAAATCTGACGTTTTGCAATTCACTCAAAAATGGTGCCAAACGGTTGTAAACGATCCCCCGAAAGCTGTTTCGGTGGAAACAGATGGGTTTTAAACATCCGAAACAGAATTAGCCCTCGACGTCTGAACAACTTTTTTTTGAAAAAATCCCTAAGCCGCGCGTTCACAATTTCAGCAAAAATCTGACGTTCTGCAATTCACTCAAAAATGGTGCCAAACTATTGCAAACGATCCCCTGAAAGCTGTTTCGGTGGAAACAGATGGGTTTTTATCATCACAAACAGAATTAGCCCTCGACGTCTGAACTTGCGGAACAACCTTATTTTGAAAAAAATCCCTAAGCCGCGCGGTCACAATTTCAGCAAAAATCTGACGTTCTGCAATTCACTCAGAAATGTTGCCAAACTGTTCCAAACGATCCCCTTAAAGCTGTTTCGGTGGAAACAGATGGGTTTTTATCATCACAAACAGAATTAGCCCTCGAAGTCTGAACTTGCGGAACAACCTTATTTTGAAAAAATCCCTAAGCCGCGCGGTCACAATTTCAGCAAAAATCTGACGTTCTGCAATTCACTCAGAAATGGTGCCAAACTGTTGCAAACGATCCCCTGAAAGCTATTTCGGTGAAAACAGATGGGTTTTTATCATCAGAAACGGAATTATCCCTCGACGTCCGAAGAACTTTTTTTTGAAAAAAACCCTAAGCCGCGCGGTCACAATTTCAGCAAAAATCTGAGGTTTTGCAATTCACTCAAAAATGGTGCCAAACGGTTGCAAATGATCCCCCGAAAGCTGTTTCGGTGGAAACAGATGGGTTTTAAACATCAGAAACAGAATTAGCCCTCGACGTCTGAACAACTTTTTTTTAAAAAAATCCCTAAGCCGCGCGTTCACAATTTCAGCAAAAATCTGACGTTCTGCAATCCACTCAAAAATGATGCCAAACTGTTGCAAACGATCCCCTGAAAGCTGTTTCGGTGGAAACAGATGGGTTTTTATCATCAGAAACAGAATTAGCCCTCGACGTCTGAACAACATTTTTTTGAAAAAATGCCTAAGCCGCGCGGTCACAATTTCAGCAAAAATCTGACATGTTGCAATTCACTCAGAAATGGTGCTAAACTGTTGCAAACGATCCCCTGAAAGCTGTTTCGGTGGAAACAGATGGGTTTTTCATGAGAAACAGAATTAGCCCTCAACGTCAGAACAACTTTTTTTAAAAAAAATCCCTAAGGCGCGCGGTCACAATTTCAGCAAAAATCTGACGTTCTGCAATTCACTCAAAAATGGTGCCAAACGGTTGCAAAGGATCCCCCGAAAGCTGTTTCGGTGGAAACAGATGCGTTTTAAACATCAGAAACAGAATTAGCCCTCGACGTCTGAACAACTTTTTTTTGAAAAAATGCCTAAGCCGCGCGGTCACAATTTCAGCAAAAATCTGACGTTCTGCAATTCACTCAAAAATGGTGCCAAACGGTTGCAAAGGATCCCCCGAAAGCTGTTTCGTTGGAAACTGATGCGTTTTAAACATCAGAAACAGAATTAGCCCTCGACGTCTGAACAACTTTTTTTTGAAAAAATGCCTAAGCCGCGCGGTCACAATTTCAGCAAAAATCTGACGTTCTGCAATTCACTCAGAAATGGTGCCAAACTGTTGCAAACGATCCCCTGAAAGCTGTTTTGGTGGAAACAGATGGTTTTTTATCATCAGAAACAGAATTAGCCCTCGACGTCTGAACAACTTTTTTTTAAAAAATGCCTAACCCGCGCGGTCACAATTTCAGCAAAAATCTGACCTATTGCAATTCACTCAGAAATGGTGCTAAACTGTTGCAAACGATCCCCTGAAAGCTGTTTCGGTGGAAACAGATGGGTTTTTCATGAGAAACAGAATTAGCCCTCGACGTCAGAACAACTTTTTTTAAAAAAAATCCCTAAGGCGCGTGGTCACAATTTCAGCAAAAATCTGACGTTCTGCAATTCACTCAGAAATGGTGCCAAACTGTTGCAAACGACCCCCTGAAAGCTATTTCGGTGGAAACAGATGGGTTTTTATCATCAGAAACCGAATTATCCCTCGACGTCCGAAGAACTTTTTTTTGAAAAAAACCCTAAGCCGCGCGTTCACAATTTCAGCAAAAATCTGACGTTCTGCAATTCACTCAAAAATGGTGCCAAACGGTTGTAAACGATCCCCCGAAAGCTGTTTTGGTGGAAACAGATGGGTTTTAAACATCAGAAACAGAATTAGCCCTCGACGTCTGAACAACTTTTTTTTGAAAAAAACCCTAAGCCGCGCGGTCACAATTTCAGCAAAAATCTGACGTTCTGCAATTCACTCAAAAATGGTGCCAAACTGTTGCAAAGGATCCCCTGAAAGCTGTTTCGGTGGAAACAGATGGGTTTTTATCATCACAAACAGAATTAGCCCTCGAAGTCTGAACTTGCGGAACAACCTTATTTTGAAAAAATCCCTAAGAGGCGCGGTCACAATTTCAGCAAAAATCTGAGGTTCTGGAATTCACTCAGAAATGGTGCCAAACTGTTGCAAACGATCCCCTGAAAGCTATTTCGGTGGAAACAGATGGGTTTTTATCATCAGAAACCGAATTATCCCTCGATGTCTCAACAACTTTTTTTTGAAAAAAACCCTAAGGCGCGCGGTACACAATTTCAGCAAAAATCTGACGTTCTGCAATTCACTCAAAAATGGTGCCAAACGGTTGCAAAGGATCCCCCGAAAGCTGTTTCGGTGGAAACAGATGGGTTTTAAACATCAGAAACAGAATTAGCCCTCGACGTCTGAACAACTTTTTTTTGAAAAAATGCCTAAGCCGCGCGGTCACAATTTCAGCAAAAATCTGACATGTTGCAATTCACTCAGAAATGATGCTAAACTGTTGCAAACGATCCCCTGAAAGCTGTTTCGGTGGAAACAGATGGGTTTTTCATGAGAAACAGAATTAGCCATCAACGTCTGAACAACTTTTTTTTAAAAAAATCTCTAAGGCGCGCGGTCACAATTTCAGCAAAAATCTGACGTTCTGCAATTCACTCAAAAATGGTGCCAAACGGTTGCAAAGGATCCCCCGAAAGCTGTTTCGGTGGAAACAGATGCGTTTTAAACATCAGAAACAGAATTAGCCCTCGACGTCTGAACAACTTTTTTTTGAAAAAATGCCTAAGCCTCGCGGTCACAATTTCAGCAAAAATCTGACGTTCTGCAATTCACTCAGAAATGGTGCCAAACTGTTCCAAACGATCCACTGAAAGCTGTTTCGGTGGAAACAGATGGGTTTTTATCATCACAAACAGAATTAGCCCTCGGCGTCTGAACAACTTTTTTTTGAAAAAATCCCTATGCCGCGCGGTCACAATTTCAGCAAAAATCTGACGTTCTGCAATTCACTCAAAAATGGTGCCAAACTGTTGCAAACGATCCCCTGAAAGCTGTTTCGGTGGAAACAGATGGGTTTTTATCATCACAAACAGAATTAGCCCTCGACGTCTGAACAACTTTTTTTTGAAAAAATCCCTAAGCCGCGCGTTCACAATTTCAGCAAAAATCTGACGTTCTGCAATTCACTCAAAAATGGTGCCAAACTATTGCAAACGATCCCCTGAAAGCTGTTTCGGTGGAAACAGATGGGTTTTTATCATCACAAACAGAATTAGCCCTCGAAGTCTGAACTTGCGGAACAACCTTATTTTGAAAAAAATCCCTAAGCCGCGCGGTCACAATTTCAGCAAAAATCTGACGTTCTGCAATTCACTCAGAAATGTTGCCAAACTGTTCCAAACGATCCCCTTAAAGCTGTTTCGGTGGAAACAGATGGGTTTTTATCATCACAAACAGAATTAGCCCTCGAAGTCTGAACTTGCGGAACAACCTTATTTTGAAAAAATCCCTAAGCCGCGCGGTCACAATTTCAGCAAAAATCTGACGTTCTGCAATTCACTCAGAAATGGTGCCAAACTGTTGCAAACGATCCCCTGAAAGCTATTTCGGTGGAAACAGATGGGTTTTTATCATCAGAAACGGAATTATCCCTCGACGTCCGAAGAACTTTTTTTTGAAAAAAACCCTAAGCCGCGCGGTCACAATTTCAGGAAAAAATCTGAGGTTTTGCAATTCACTCAAAAATGGTGCCAAACAGTTGCAAACGATCCCCCGAAAGCTGTTTCGGTGGAAACAGATGGGTTTTAAACATCAGAAACAGAATTAGCCCTCGACGTCTGAACAACTTTTTTTTAAAAAAATCCCTAAGCCGCGCGGTCACAATTTCAGCAAAAATCTGACGTTCTGCAATCCACTCAAAAATGATGCCAAACTGTTGCAAACGATCCCCTGAAAGCTGTTTCGGTGGAAACAGATGGGTTTTTATCATCAGAAACAGAATTAGCCCTCGACGTCTGAACAACATTTTTTTGAAAAAATGCCTAAGCCGCGCGGTCACAATTTCAGCAAAAATCTGACATGTTGCAATTCACTCAGAAATGGTGCTAAACTGTTGCAAACGATCCCCTGAAAGCTGTTTCGGTGGAAACAGATGGGTTTTTCATGAGAAACAGAATTAGCCCTCAACGTCAGAACAACTTTTTTTAAAAAAAATCCCTAAGGCGCGCGGTCACAATTTCAGCAAAAATCTGACGTTCTGCAATTCACTCAAAAATGGTGCCAAACGGTTGCAAAGGATCCCCCGAAAGCTGTTTTGGTGGAAACAGATGCGTTTTAAACATCAGAAACAGAATTAGCCCTCGACGTCTGAACAACTTTTTTTTGAAAAAATGCCTAAGCCGCGCGGTCACAATTTCAGCAAAAATCTGACGTTCTGCAATTCACTCAAAAATGGTTCCAAACGGTTGCAAAGGATCCCCCGAAAGCTGTTTCGGTGGAAACAGATGCGTTTTAAACATCAGAAACAGAATTAGCCCTCGACGTCTGAACAACTTTTTTTTGAAAAAATGCCTAAGCCGCGCGGTCACAATTTCAGCAAAAATCTGACGTTCTGCAATTCACTCAAAAATGGTGCCAAACTGTTGCAAACGATCCCCTGAAAGCTGTTTCGGTGGAAACAGATGGGTTTTTATCATCACAAACAGAATTAGCCCTCGACGTCTGAACAACTTTTTTTTGAAAAAAAACCCTAAGCCGCGCGGTCACAATTTCAGCAAAAATCTGACGTTCTGCAATTCACTCAAAAATGGTGCCAAACAGTTGCAAACGATCCCCTGAAAGCTGTTTCGGTGGAAACAGATGGGTTTTTATCATCACAAACAGAATTAGCCCTCGAAGTCTGAACTTGCGGAACAACCTTAATTTGAAAAAATCCCTAAGCCGCGCGGTCACAATTTCAGCAAAAATCTGACGTTCTGCAATTCACTCAGAAATGGTGCCAAAAGGTTGCAAAGGACCCCCCGAAAGCTATTTCGGTGGAAACAGATGGATTTTAAACATCAGAAACAGAATTAGCCCTCGACGTCTGAACAACTTTTTTTTGAAAAAATCCCTAAGCCGCGCGGTCACAATTTCAGCAAAAATCTGACGTTCTGCAATTCACTCAAAAATGGTGCCAAACTGTTGCAAACGATCCCCTGAAAGCTGTTTCGGTGGAAACAGATGGGTTTTTATCATCACAAAGAGAATTAGCCCTCGAAGTCTGAACTTGCGGAACAACCTTATTTTGAAAAAATCCCTAAGCCGCGCGGTCACAATTTCAGCAAAAATCTGACGTTCTGCAATTCACTCAGAAATGGTGCCAAACTGTTGCAAATGATCCCCTGAAAGCTGTTTCGGTGGAAACAGACGGGTTTTTATCATCAGAAACAGAATTAGCCCTCGACGTCTGAACAACTTTTTTTTAAAAAAATCCCTAAGCCGCGCGGTCACAATTTCAGCAAAAATCTGACGTTCTGCAATTCACTCAGAAATGGTGCCAAACTGTTGCAAACGATCCCCTGAAAGCTGTTTCGGTGGAAACAGATGGGTTTTTATCATCAGAAACAGAATTAGCCCTCGACTTCTGAACAACTTTTTTTTGCAAAAATCCCTAAGCCGCGCGGTCACAATTTCAGCAAAAATCTGACGTTCTGCAATTCACTCAAAAATGGTGCCAAACTGTTGCAAACCATTTCCTGAAAGCTGTTTCGGTGGAAACAGATGGGTTTTTATCATCAGAAACAGAATTAGCCCTCGACGTCTGAACAACTTTTTTTTGAAAAAATCCCGAAGCCGCGCGGTCACAATTTCAGCAAAAATCTGACGTTCTGCAATTCACTCAGAAATGGTGCCAAACTGTTCCAAACGATCCCCTGAAAGCTGTTTCGGTGGAAACAGATGGGTTTTTATCATCACAAACAGAATTAGCCCTTGAAGTCTGAACTTGCGGAACAACCTTAGTTTTAAAAAATCCCTAAGGCGCGCGGTCACAATTTCAGCAAAAATCTGACGTTCTGCAATTCACTTAGAAATGGTGCCAAACTGTGGCAAACGATCCCCTGAAAGCTGTTTCGGTGGAAACAGATGGGATTTTATCATCAGAAACAGAATTAGCCCTCGACGTCTGAACAACTTTTTTTTGAAAAAATGCCTAAGCCGCGCTGTCACAATTTCAGCAAAAATCTGACATGTTGCAATTCACTCAGAAATGGTGCTAAACTGTTGCAAACGATCCCCTGAAAGCTGTTTCGGTGGAAACAGATGGGTTTTTCATGAGAAACAGAATAAGCCCTCAACGTCTGAACAACTTTTTTTTCAAAAAATCCCTAAGGCGCGCGGTCACAATTTCAGCAAAAATCTGACGTTCTGCAATTCACTCAAAAATGGTGCCAAACGGTTGCAAAGGATCCCCCGAAAGCTGTTTCGGTGGAAACAGATGCGTTTTAAACATCAGAAACAGAATTAGCCCTCGACGTCTGAACAACTTTTTTTTGAAAAAATCCCTAAGGCGCGCCGTCACAATTTCAGCAAAAATCTGACGTTCTGCAATTCACTCAGAAATGGAGCCAAACTGTGGCAAACGATCCCCTGAAAGCTGTTTCGGTGGAAACAGATGGGATTTTATCATCAGAAACAGAATTAGCCCTCGACGTCTGAACAACTTTTTTTTGAAAAAATGCCTAAGCCGCGCTGTCACAATTTCAGCAAAAATCTGACATGTTGCAATTCACTCAAAAATGGTGCCAAACTGTTGCAAACGATTTCCTGAAACCTGTTTCGGTGGAAACAGATGGGTTTTTATCATCGCAAACAGAATTAGCTTTCGAAATCTGAACTTGCGGAACAACCTTATTTTGAAAAAATCCCTAAGCCGCGCGGTCACAATTTCAGCAAAAATCTGACGTTCTGCAATTCACTCAAAAATGGTGCCAAACGGTTGCAAAGGACCCCCCGAAAGCTATTTCGGTGGAAACAGATGGGTTTTAAACATCAGAAACAGAATTAGCCCTCGACGTCTGAAAAACTTTTTTTTGAAAAAAACCCTAAGCCGCGCGGTCACAATTTCAGCAAAAATCTGACGTTCTGCAATTCACTCAAAAATGGTGCCAAACGGTTGCAAAGGGCCCCCCGAAAGCTATTTCGGTGGAAACAGATGGGTTTTAAACATCAGAAACAGAATTAGCCCTCGACGTCTGAACAACTTTTTTTTAAAAAAAATCCCTAAGCCGCGCGGTCACAATTTCAGCAAAAATCTGATGTTCTGCAATTCACTCAAAAATGGTGCCAAACTGTTGCAAACGATCCCCTGAAAGCTGTTTCGGTGGAAACAGATGGGTTTTTATCATCACAAACAGAATTAGCCCTCGAAGTCTGAACTTGCGGAACAACCTTATTTTGAAAAAATCCCTAAGCCGCGCGGTCACAATTTCAGCAAAAATCTGACGTTCTGCAATTCACTCAGAAATGGTGCCAAAAGGTTGCAAAGGACCCCCCGAAAGCTATTTCGGTGGAAACAGATGGATTTTAAACATCAGAAACAGAATTAGCCCTCGACGTCTGAACAACTTTTTTTTGAAAAAATCCCTAAGGCGCGCGGTCACAATTTCAGCAAAAATCTGACGTTCTGCAATTCACTCAAAAATGGTGCCAAACGGTTGCAAAGGATCCCCCGAAAGCTGTTTCTGTGGAAACAGATGCGTTTTAAACATCAGAAACAGAATTAGCCCTCGACGTCTGAACAACTTTTTTTTGAAAAAATGCCTAAGCCGCGCGGTCACAATTTCAGCAAAAATCTGACGTTCTGCAATTCACTCAGAAATGGTGCCAAACTGTTGCAAACGATCCCCTGAAAGCTGTTTCGGTGGAAACAGATGGGTTTTTATCATCAGAAACAGAATTAGCCCTCGACGTCTGAACAACTTTTTTTTTAAAAAATCCCTAAGCCGCGCGGTCACATTTTCAGCAAAAATCTGACGTTCTGCAATTCACTCAAAAATGGTGCCAAACAGTTGCAAACGATCCCCTGAAAGCTGTTTCGGTGGAAACAGATGGGTTTTTATCATCAAAGACAGAATTAGCCCTCGACGTGCGAAGAACTTTTTTTTAAAAAAATCCCTAAGCCGCGCGGTCACAATTTCAGCAAAAATCTGACGTTCTGCAATTCACTCAGAAATGGTGCCAAACTGTTCCAAACGATCCCCTGAAAGCTGTTTCGGTGGAAACAGATGGGTTTTTATCATCAGAAACAGAATTAGCCCTCGACGTCTGAACAACTTTTTTTTGAAAAAATCCCTAAGCCGCGCGGTTACAATCTCAGCAAAAATCTGATATTCTGCAATTCACTCAAAAATGATGCCAAACTGTTGCAAACGATCCCCTGAAAGCTGTTTCGGTGGAAACAGACGGGTTTTTATCATCAGAAACAGAATTAGCCCTCGACGTCTGAACAACTCTTTTTTGAAAAAATCCCTAAGCCGCGCGGTCACAATTTCAGCAAAAATCTGACGTTCTGCAATTCACTCAAAAATGGTGCCAAACTGTTGCAAACGATCCCCTGAAAGCTGTTTCGGTGGAAACAGATGGGTTTTTATCATCACAAACAGAATTAGCCCTCGAAGTCTGAACTTGCGGAACAACCTTATTTTGAAAAAATCCCTAAAACGCGCGGTCACAATTTCAGCAAAAATCTGACGTTCTGCAATTCACTCAAAAATGGTGCCAAACGGTTGCAAAGGACCCCCCGAAAGCTATTTCGGTGGAAACAGATGGGTTTTAAACATCAGAAACAGAATTAGCCCTCGACGTCTGAACAACTTTTTTTTGAAAAAAACCCTAAGCCGCGCGGTCACAATTTCAGCAAAAATCTGACGTTCTGCAATTCACTCAAAAATGGTGCCAAACAGTTGGAAACGATCCCCTGAAAGCTGTTTCGGTGGAAACAGATGGGTTTTTATCATCACAAACAGAATTAGCCCTCGAAGTCTGAACTTGCGGAACAACCTTATTTTGAAAAAATCCCTAAGCCGCGCGGTCACAATTTCAGCAAAAATCTGACGTTCTGCAATTCACTCAGAAATGGTGCCAAAAGGTTGCAAAGGACCCCCCGAAAGCTATTTCGGTGGAAACAGATGGATTTTAAACATCAGAAACAGAATTAGCCCTCGACGTCTGAACAACTTTTTTTTGAAAAAATCCCTAAGCCGCGCGGTCACAATTTCAGCAAAAATCTGACGTTCTGCAATTCACTAAAAAATGGTGCCAAACTGTTGCAAACGATCCCCTGAAAGCTGTTTCAGTGGAAACAGATGGGTTTTTATCATCACAAACAGAATTAGCCCTCGAAGTCTGAACTTGCGGAACAACCTTATTTTGAAAAAATCCCTAAGCCGCGCGGTCACAATTTCAGCAAAAATCTGACGTTCTGCAATTCACTTAAAAATGGTGCCAAACTGTTGCAAACGATTTCCTGAAAGCTGTTTCGGTGGAAACAGATGGGTTTTTATCATCAGAAACAGAATTAGCCCTCGACGTCTGAACAACTTTTTTTTGAAAAAATCCCGAAGCCGCGCGGTCACAATTTCAGCAAAAAACTGACGTTCTGCAATTCACTCAGAAATGGTGCCAAACTGTTGCAAACGATCCCCTGAAAGCTGTTTCGGTGGAAACAGATGGGTTTTTATCATCACAAACAGAATTAGCCCTCGACGTCTGAACAACTTTTTTTTGAAAAAATGCCTAAGCCGCGCTGTCACAATTTCAGCAAAAATCTGACATGTTGCAATTCACTCAGAAATGGTGCTAAACTGTTGCAAACGATCCCCTGAAAGCTGTTTCGGTGGAAACAGATGGGTTTTTCATGAGAAACAGAATAAGCCCTCAACGTCTGAACAACTTTTTTTTGAAAAAATCCCTAAGGCGCGCGGTCACAATTTCAGCAAAAATCTGACGTTCTGCAATTCACTCAAAAATGGTGCCAAACGGTTGCAAAGGATCCCCCGAAAGCTGTTTCGGTGGAAACAGATGCGTTTTAAACATCAGAAACAGAATTAGCCCTCGACGTCTGAACAACTTTTTTTTGAAAAAATGCCTAAGCCGCGCGGTCACAATTTCAGCAAAAATCTGACGTTCTGCAATTCACTCAGAAATGGTGCCAAACAGTTGCAAACGATCCCCTGAAAGCTGTTTCGGTGGAAACAGATGGGTTATTATCATCAGAGACAGAATTAGCCCTCGACGTCTGAACAACTTTTTTTTGAAAAAATCCCTAAGCCGCGCGGTCACAATTTCAGCAAAAATCTGACGTTCTGCAATTCACTCAAAAATGGTGCCAAACAGTTGCAAACGATCCCCTGAAAGCTGTTTCGGTGGAAACAGATGGGATATTATCATCAGAGACAGAATTAGCCCTCGACGTCCGAAGAACTTTTTTTAAAAAAAATCCCTAAGCCGCGCGGTCACAATTTCAGCAAAAATCTGACGTTCTGCAATTCACTCAGAAATGGTGCCAAACTGTTGCAAACGATCCCCTGAAAGCTGTTTCGGTGGAAACAGATGGGTTTTTATCATCAGAAACAGAATTAGCCCTCGACGTCTGAAGAACTTTTTTTTGAAAAAAGCCCTAAGCCGCGCGGTCACAATTTCAGCAAAAATCTGACGTTCTGCAATTCACTCAAAAATGGTGCCAAACAGTTGCAAACGATCCCCTGAAAGCTGTTTCGGTGGAAACAGATGGGTTTTTATCATCAGAGACAGAATTAGCCCTCGACGTCCGAAGACCTTTTTTAAAAAAAAATACCTAAGCCGCGCGCTCACAATTTCAGCAAAAATCTGACGTTCTGCAATTCACTCAGAAATGGTGCCAAACTGTTCCAAACGATCCCCTGAAAGCTGTTTCGGTGGAAACAGATGGGTTTTTATCATCAGAAACAGAATTAGCCCTCGACGTCTGAACAAATTTTTTTTAAAAAAATCCCTAAGCCGCGCGGTCACAATCTCAGCAAAAATCTGACATTCTGCAATTCACTCAAAAATGATGCCAAACTGTTGCAAACGATCCCCTGAAAGCTGTTTCGGTGGAAACAGATGGGTTTTTATCATCAGAAACAGAATTAGCCCTCGACGTCCGAACAACTTTTTTTTGAAAAAATCCCTAAGCCGCGCGGTCACAATTTCAGCAAAAATCTGACGTTCTGCAATTCACTCAGAAATGGTGCCAAACTGTTCCAAACGATCCCCTGAAAGCTGTTTCGGTGGAAACAGATGGGTTTTTATCATCAGAAACAGAATTAGCCCTCGACGTCTGAACAACTTTTTTTTGAAAAAATCCCTAAGCCGCGCGGTCACAATCTCAGCAAAAATCTGACATTCTGCAATTCACTCAAAAATGATGCCAAACTGTTGCAAACGATCCCCTGAAAGCTCTTTCGGTGGAAACAGACAGGTTTTTATCATCAGAAACAGAATTAGCCCTCGACGTCCGAACAACTCTTTTTTGAAAAAATCCCTAAGCCGCGCGGTCACAATTTCAGCAAAAATCTGACGTTCTGCAATTCACTCAAAAATGGTGCCAAACTGTTGCAAACGATCCCCTGAAAGCTGTTTCGGTGGAAACAGATGGGTTTTTATCATCACAAACAGAATTAGCCCTCGACGTTTGAACAACTTTTTTTTGAAAAAAAACCCTAAGCCGCGCGGTCACAATTTCAGCAAAAATCTGACGTTCTGCAATTCACTCAAAAATGGTGCCAAACGGTTGCAAAGGGTCCCCCGAAAGCTATTTCGGTGGAAACAGATGGGTTTTAAACATCAGAAACAGAATTAGCCCTCGACGTCTGAACAACTTTTTTTTTAAAAAAATCCCTAAGCCGCGCGGTCACAATTTCAGCAAAAATCTGACGTTCTGCAATTCACTCAAAAATGGTGCCAAACAGTTGCAAACGATCCCCTGAAAGCTGTTTCGGTGGAAACAGATGGGTTTTTATCATCAGAGACAGAATTAGCCCTCGACGTCCGAAGACCTTTTTTTTAAAAAAATACCTAAGCCGCGCGCTCACAATTTCAGCAAAAATCTGACGTTCTGCAATTCACTCAGAAATGGTGCCAAACTGTTCCAAACGATCCCCTGAAAGCTGTTTCGGTGGAAACAGATGGGTTTTTATCATCAGAAACAGAATTAGCCCTCGACGTCTGAACAAATTTTTTTTAAAAAAATCCCTAAGCCGCGCGGTCACAATTTCAGCAAAAATCTGACGTTCTGCAATTCACTCAGAAATGGTGCCAAACTGTTCCAAACGATCCCCTGAAAGCTGTTTCGGTGGAAACAGATGGGTTTTTATCATCAGAAACAGAATTAGCCCTCGACGTCTGAACAACTTTTTTTTGAAAAAATCCCTAAGCCGCGCGGTCACAATCTCAGCAAAAATCTGACATTCTGCAATTCACTCAAAAATGATGCCAAACTGTTGCAAACGATCCCCTGAAAGCTCTTTCGGTGGAAACAGACGGGTTTTTATCATCAGAAACAGAATTAGCCCTCGACGTCTGAACAACTCTTTTTTGAAAAAATCCCTAAGCCGCGCGGTCACAATTTCAGCAAAAATCTGACGTTCTGCAATTCACTCAAAAATGGTGCCAAACTGTTGCAAACGATCCCCTGAAAGCTGTTTCGGTGGAAACAGATGGGTTTTTATCATCACAAACAGAATTAGCCCTCGACGTCTGAACAACTTTTTTTTGAAAAAAAACCCTAAGCCGCGCGGTCACAATTTCAGCAAAAATCTGATGTTCTGCAATTCACTCAAAAATGGTGCCAAACTGTTGCAAACGATCCCCTGAAAGCTGTTTCGGTGGAAACAGATGGGTTTTTATCATCACAAACAGAATTAGCCCTCGAAGTCTGAACTTGCGGAACAACCTTATTTTGAAAAAATCCCTAAGCCGCGCGGTCACAATTTCAGCAAAAATCTGACGTTCTGCAATTCACTCAGAAATGGTGCCAAAAGGTTGCAAAGGACCCCCCGAAAGCTATTTCGGTGGAAACAGATGGATTTTAAACATCAGAAACAGAATTAGCCCTCGACGCCTGAACAACTTTTTTTTGAAAAAATCCCTAAGGCGCGCCGTCACAATTTCAGCAAAAATGTGACGTTTTGCAATTCACTCAGAAATGGAGCCAAACTGTGGCAAACGATCCCCTGAAAGCTGTTTCGGTGGAAACAGATGGGATTTTATCATCAGAAACAGAATTAGCCCTCGACGTCTGAACAACTTTTTTTTGAAAAAATGCCTAAGCCGCGCTGTCACAATTTCAGCAAAAATCTGACATGTTGCAATTCACTCAGAAATGGTGCTAAAGTGTTGCAAACGATCCCCTGAAAGCTGTTTCGGTGGAAACAGATGGGTTTTTCATGAGAAACAGAATTAGCCCTCAACGTCTGAACAACTTTTTTTTTAAAAAATCCCTAAGCCGCGCGGTCACATTTTCAGCAAAAATCTGACGTTCTGCAATTCACTCAAAAATGGTGCCAAACAATTGCAAACGATCCCCTGAAAGCTGTTTCGGTGGAAACAGATGGGTTTTTATCATCAAAGACAGAATTAGCCCTCGACGTGCGAAGAACTTTTTTTTAAAAAAATCCCTAAGCCGCGCGGTCACAATTTCAGCAAAAATCTGACGTTCTGCAATTCACTCAGAAATGGTGCCAAACTGTTCCAAACGATCCCCTGAAAGCTGTTTCGGTGGAAACAGATGGGTTTTTATCATCAGAAACAGAATTAGCCCTCGACGTCTGAACAACTTTTTTTTGAAAAAATCCCTAAGCCGCGCGGTTACAATCTCAGCAAAAATCTGATATTCTGCAATTCACTCAAAAATGATGCCAAACTGTTGCAAACGATCCCCTGAAAGCTGTTTCGGTGGAAACAGACGGGTTTTTATCATCAGAAACAGAATTAGCCCTCGACGTCTGAACAACTCTTTTTTGAAAAAATCCCTAAGCCGCGCGGTCACAATTTCAGCAAAAATCTGACGTTCTGCAATTCACTCAAAAATGGTGCCAAACTGTTGCAAACGATCCCCTGAAAGCTGTTTCGGTGGAAACAGATGGGTTTTTATCATCACAAACAGAATTAGCCCTCGAAGTCTGAACTTGCGGAACAACCTTATTTTGAAAAAATCCCTAAGCCGCGCGGTCACAATTTCAGCAAAAATCTGACGTTCTGCAATTCACTCAAAAATGGTGCCAAACGGTTGCAAAGGACCCCCCGAAAGCTATTTCGGTGGAAACAGATGGGTTTTAAACATCAGAAACAGAATTAGCCCTCGACGTCTCAACAACTTTTTTTTGAAAAAAACCCTAAGCCGCGCGGTCACAATTTCAGCAAAAATCTGACGTTCTGCAATTCACTCAAAAATGGTGCCAAACAGTTGCAAACGATCCCCTGAAAGCTGTTTCGGTGGAAACAGATGGGTTTTTATCATCACAAACAGAATTAGCCCTCGAAGTCTGAACTTGCGGAACAACCTTATTTTGAAAAAATCCCTAAGCCGCGCGGTCACAATTTCAGCAAAAATCTGACGTTCTGCAATTCACTCAGAAATGGTGCCAAAAGGTTGCAAAGGACCCCCCGAAAGCTATTTCGGTGGAAACAGATGGATTTTAAACATCAGAAACAGAATTAGCCCTCGACGTCTGAACAACTTTTTTTTGAAAAAATCCCTAAGCCGCGCGGTCACAATTTCAGCAAAAATCTGACGTTCTGCAATTCACTAAAAAATGGTGCCAAACTGTTGCAAACGATCCCCTGAAAGCTGTTTCAGTCGAAACAGATGGGTTTTTATCATCACAAACAGAATTAGCCCTCGAAGTCTGAACTTGCGGAACAACCTTATTTTGAAAAAATCCCTAAGCCGCGCGGTCACAATTTCAGCAAAAATCTGACGTTCTGCAATTCACTCAGAAATGGTGCCAAACTGTTGCAAATGATCCCCTGAAAGCTGTTTCGGTGGAAACAGACGGGTTTTTATCATCAGAAACAGAATTAGCCTTCGACGTCTGAACAACTTTTTTTTAAAAAAATCCCTAAGCCGCGCGGTCACAATTTCAGCAAAAATCTGACGTTCTGCAATTCACTCAAAAATGGTGCCAAACTGTTGCAAACGATCCCCTGAAAGCTGTTTCGGTGGAAACAGATGGGTTTTTATCATTACAAACAGAATTAGCCCTCAAAGTCTGAACTTGCGGAACAACCTTATTTTGAAAAAATCCCTAAGCCGCGCGGTCACAATTTCAGCAAAAATCTGACATGTTGCAATTCACTCAGAAATGGTGCCAAACTGTTGCAAACGATTTCCTGAAAGCTGTTTCGGTGGAAACAGATGGGTTTTTATCATCAGAAACAGAATTAGCCCTCGACGTCTGAACAACTTTTTTTTGAAAAAATCCCGAAGCCGCGCGGTCACAATTTCAGCAAAAATCTGACGTTCTGCAATTCACTCAGAAATGGTGCCAAACTGTTGCAAACGATCCCCTGAAAGCTGTTTCGGTGGAAACAGATGGGTTTTTATCATCACAAACAGAATTAGCCCCTGAAGTCTGAACTTGCGGAACAACCTTAGTTTTAAAAAATCCATAAGGCGCGCGGTCACAATTTCAGCAAAAATCTGACGTTCTGCAATTCACTCAGAAATGGTGCCAAACTGTGGCAAACGATCCCCTGAAAGCTGTTTCGGTGGAAACAGATGGGATTTTATCATCAGAAACAGAATTAGCCCTCGACGTCTGAACAACTTTTTTTTGAAAAAATGCCTAAGCCGCGCTGTCACAATTTCAGCAAAAATCTGACATGTTGCAATTCACTCAGAAATGGTGCTAAAGTGTTGCAAACGATCCCCTGAAAGCTGTTTCGGTGGAAACAGATGGGTTTTTCATGAGAAACAGAATTAGCCCTCGACGTCTGAACAACTTTTTTTTGAAAAAATGCCTAAGCCGCGCTGTCACAATTTCAGCAAAAATCTGACATGTTGCAATTCACTCAGAAATGGTGCTAAAGTGTTGCAAACGATCCCCTGAAAGCTGTTTCGGTGGAAACAGATGGGTTTTTCATGAGAAACAGAATAAGCCCTCAACGTCTGAACAACTTTTTTTTGAAAAAAGCCCTAAGCCGCGCGGTCACAATTTCAGCAAAAATCTGACGTTCTGCAATTCACTCAAAAATGGTGCCAAACAGTTGCAAACGATCCCCTGAAAGCTGTTTCGGTGGAAACAGATGGGTTTTTATCATCAGAGACAGAATTAGCCCTCGACGTCCGAAGACCTTTTTTTAATACAAATACCTATGCCGCGCGCTCACAATTTCAGCAAAAATCTGACGTTCTGCAATTCACTCAGAAATGGTGCCAAACTGTTCCAAACGATCCCCTGAAAGCTGTTTCGGTGGAAACAGATGGGTTTTTATCATCAGAAACAGAATTAGCCCTCGACGTCTGAACAACTTTTTTTTGAAAAAATCCCTAAGCCGCGCGGTCACAATCTCAGCAAAAATCTGACATTCTGCAATTCACTCAAATATGGTGCCAAACTGTTGCAAACGATCCCCTGAAAGCTGTTTCGGTGGAAACAGATGGGTTTTTATCATCACAAACAGAATTAGCCCTCGAAGTCTGAACTTGCGGAACAACCCTATTTTGAAAAAATCCCTAAGCCGCGCGGTCACAATTTCAGCAAAAATCTGACGTTCTGCAATTCACTCAGAAATGGTGCCAAACTGTTGCAAACGATCCCCTGAAAGCTGTTTCGGTGGAAACAGATGGGTTTTTATCATCACAAACAGAATTAGCCCTCGACGTCTGAACAACTTTTTTTTGAAAAAAAACCCTAAGCCGCGCGGTCACGATTTCAGCAAAAATCTGACGTTCTGCAATTCACTCAAAAATGGTGCCAAACGGTTGCAAAGGGCCCCCCGAAAGCTATTTCGGTGTAAACAGATGGGTTTTAAACATCAGAAACAGAATTAGCCCTCGACGTCTGAACAACCTTATTTTTAAAAAATCCCTAAGCCGCGCGGTCACAATTTCAGCAAAAATCTGACGTTCTGCAATTCACTCAAAAATGGTGCCAAACTGTTGCAAACGATCCCCTGAAAGCTGTTTCGGTGGAAACAGATGGGTTTTTATCATCACAAACAGAATTAGCCCTCGAAGTCTGAACTTGCGGAACAACCTTATTTTGAAAAAATCCCTAAGCCGCGCGGTCACAATTTCAGCAAAAATCTGACGTTCTGCAATTCACTCAAAAATGGTGCCAAACGGTTGCAAAGGACCCCCCGAAAGCTATTTCGGTGGAAACAGATGGGTTTTAAACATCAGAAACAGAATTAGCCCTCGACGTCTGAACAACTTTTTTTTGAAAAAAAACCCAAAGCCGCGCGGTCACAATTTCAGCAAAAATCTGACGTTCTGCAATTCACTCAAAAATGGTGCCAAACAGTTGCAAACGATCCCCTGAAAGCTGTTTCGGTGGAAACAGATGGGTTTTTATCATCAGAAACAGAATTAGCCGTCGACGTCTGAACAACTTTTTTTTGAAAAAAAACCCTAAGCCGCGCGGTCCCGATTTCAGCAAAAATCTGACGTTCTGCAATTCACTCAAAAATGGTGCCAAAAGGTTGCAAACGATCCCCCGAAAGCTGTTTCGGTGGAAACAGATGGGTTTTTATCATCAGAAACAGAATTAGCCCTCGACGTCTGAACAACTTTTTTTTGAAAAAATCCCTAAGCCGCGCGTTCACAATTTCAGCAAAAATCTGACGTTCTGCAATTCACTCAAAAATGGTGCCAAACTGTTGCAAACGATCCCCTGAAAGCTGTTTCGGTGGAAACAAATGGGTTTTTATCATCACAAACAGAATTAGCCCTCGAAGTCTGAACTTGCGGAACAACCTTATTTTGAAAAAATCCCTAAGCCGCGCGGTCACAATTTCAGCAAAAATCTGACGTTCTGCAATTCACTCAGAAATGGTGCCAAACTGTTGCAAATGATCCCCTGAAAGCTGTTTCGGTGGAAACAGACGGGTTTTTATCATCATTAACAGAATTAGCCCTCGACGTCTGAACAACTTTTTTTTGAAAAAATGCCTAAGCCGCGCGGTCACAATTTCAGCAAAAATCTGACGTTCTGCAATTCACTCAGAAATGGTGCCAAACTGTTGCAAACGATCCCCTGAAAGCTGTTTCGGTGGAAACAGACGGGTTTTTATCATCACAAACAGAATTAGCCCTCGACGTCTGAACAACTTTTTTTTGAAAAAAAACCCTAAGCCGCGCGGTCCCGATTTCAGCAAAAATCTGACGTTCTGCAATTCACTCAAAAATGGTGCCAAACGGTTGCAAAGGGCCCCCCGAAAGCTATTTCGTTGGAAACAGATGGGTTTTAAACATCAGAAACAGAATTAGCCCTCGACGTCTGAACAACTTTTTTTTAAAAAAAATCCCTAAGCCGCGCGGTCACAATTTCAGCAAAAATCTGACGTTCTGCAATTCACTGAAAAATGGTGCCAAACTGTTGCAAACGATCCCCTGAAAGCTGTTTCGGTGGAAACAGATGGGTTTTTATCATCACAAACAGAATTAGCCCTCGAAGTCTGAACTTGCGGAACAACCTTATTTTGAAAAAATCCCTAAGCCGCGCGGTCACAATTTCAGCAAAAATCTGACGTTCTGTAATTCATTCAGAAATGGTGCCAAACTGTTCCAAACGATCCCCTGAAAGCTGTTTCGGTGGAAACAGATGGGTTTTTATCATCACAAACAGAATTAGCCCTTGAAGTCTGAACTTGCGGAACAACCTTAGTTCTAAAAAATCCCTAAGGCGCGCGGTCACAATTTCAGCAAAAATCTGACGCTCTGCAATTCACTCAGAAATGGTGCCAAACTGTGGCAAACGATCCCCTGAAAGCTGTTTTGGTGGAAACAGATGGGATTTTATCATCAGAAACAGAATTAGCCCTCGACGTCTGAACAACTTTTTTTTGAAAAAAAACCCTAAGCCGCGCGGTCACGATTTCAGCAAAAATCTGACGTTCTGCAATTCACTCAAAAATGGTGCCAAACGGTTGCAAAGGGCCCCCCGAAAGCTATTTCGGTGGAAACAGATGGGTTTTAAACATCAGAAAGAGAATTAGCCCTCGACGTCTCAACAACTTTTTTTTAAAAAAAATCCCTAAGCCGCGCGGTCACAATTTCAGCAAAAATCTGACGTTCTGCAATTCACTCAAAAATGGTGCCAAACTGTTGCAAACGATCCCCTGAAAGCTGTTTCGGTGGAAACAGATGGGTTTTTATCATCACAAACAGAATTAGCCCTCGAAGTCTGAACTTGCGGAACAACCTTATTTTGAAAAAATCCCTAAGCCGCGCGGTCACAATTTCAGCAAAAATCTGACGTTCTGCAATTCACTCAAAAATGGTGCCAAACGGTTGCAAAGGACCCCCCGAAAGCTATTTCGGTGGAAACAGATGGGTTTTAAACATCAGAAACAGAATTAGCCCTCGACGTCTGAACAACTTTTTTTTGAAAAAAAACCCTAAGCTGCGCGGTCACAATTTCAGCAAAAATCTGACGTTCTGCAATTCACTCAAAAATGGTGCCAAACAGTTGCAAACGATCCCCTGAAAGCTGTTTCGGTGGAAACAGATGGGTTTTTATCATCACAAACAGAATTAGCACTCGAAGTCTGAACTTGCGGAACAACCTTATTTTGAAAAAATCCCTAAGCCGCGCGGTCACAATTTCAGCAAAAATCTGACGTTCTGCAATTCACTCAGAAATGGTGCCAAAAGGTTGCAAACGATCCCCCGAAAGCTGTTTCGGTGGAAACAGACGGGTTTTTATCATCAGAAACAGAATTAGCCCTCGACGTCCGAACAAATTTTTTTTGAAAAAATCCCTAAGCCGCGCGGTCACAATTTCAGCAAAAATCTGACGTTCTGCAATTCACTCAGAAATGGTGCCAAACTGTTGCAAACGATCCCCTGAAAGCTGTTCCGGTGGAAACAGACGGGTTTTTATCATCACAAACAGAATTAGCCCTTGAAGTCTGAACTTGCGGAACAACCTTAGTTTTAAAAAATCCCTAAGGCGCGCGGTCACAATTTCAGCAAAAATCTGACGTCCTGCAATTCCCTCAGAAATGGTGTTAAACTGTGGCAAACGATCCCCTGAAAGCTGTTTCGGTGGAAACAGATGGGATTTTATCATCAGAAACAGAATTAGCCCTCGACGTCTGAACAACTTTTTTTTGAAAAAATGCCTAAGCCGCGCTGTCACAATTTCAGCAAAAATCTGACATGTTGCAATTCACTCAGAAATGGTGCCAAACTGTTGCAAACGATCCCCTGAAAGCTGTTTCGGTGGAAAAAGATGGGTTTTTCATGAGAAACAGAATTAGCCCTCGACGTCCGAAGAACTTTTTTTAAAAAAAATCCCTAAGCCGCGCGGTCACAATTTCAGCAAAAATCTGAAGTTCTGCAATTCACTCAAAAATGGTGCCAAACAGTTGCAAACGATCCCCTGAAAGCTGTTTCGGTGGAAACAGATGGGTTTTTATCATCACAAACAGAATTAGCCCTCGAAGTCTGAACTTGCGAAACAATCTTATTTTGAAAAAATCCCTAAGCCGCGCGGTCACAATTTCAGCAAAAATCTGAGGTTCTGCAATTCACTCAGAAATGGTGCCAAACTGTTGCAAACGACCCCCTGAAAGCTATTTCGGTGGAAACAGATGGGTTTTTATCATCAGAAACCGAATTATCCCTCGACGTCTGAACAACTTTTTTTTGAAAAAAACCCTAAGCCGCGCGGTCACAATTTCAGCAAAAATCTGACGTTCTGCAATTCACTCAGAAATGGTGCCAAACTGTTGCAAACGTTCCCCTGAAAGCTATTTCGGTGGAAACAGATGGGTTTTTATCATCAGAAACCGAATTATCCCTCGACGTCCGAAGAACTTTTTTTTGAAAAAAACCCTAAGCCGCGCGGTCACAATTTCAGCAAAAATCTGACGTTCTGCAACTTACTCAAAAATGGTGCCAAACGGTTGCAAAGGACCCCCCGAAAGCTATTTTGGTGGAAACAGATGGGTTTTAAACATCAGAAACAGAATTAGCCCTCAACGTCTGAACAACATTTTTTGAAAAAATACCTAAGCCGCACGGTCACAATTTCAGCAAAAATCTGACGTTCTGCAATTCACTCAAAAATGGTGCCAAACGGTTGCAAAGAACCCCCCGAAAGCTATTTCGGTGGAAACAGATGGGTTTTAAACATCAGAAACAGAATTAGCCCTCGACGTCTGAACAACTTTTTTTTGAAAAAATGCCTAAGCCGCGCGGTCACAATTTCAGCAAAAATCTGACGTTCTGCAATTCACTCAGAAATGGTGCCAAACTGTTGCAAACGATCCCCTGAAAGCTATTTCGGTGGAAACAGATGGGTTTTTATCATCAGAAACCGAATTATCCCTCGACGTCCGAAGAACTTTTTTTTGAAAAAAACCCTAAGCCGCGCGGTCACAATTTCAGCAAAAATCTGACGTTCTGCAATTCACTCAAAAATGGTGCCAAACTGTTCCAAACGATCCCCTGAAAGCTGTTTCGGTGGAAACAGATGGGTTTTTATCATCACAAACAGAATTAGCCCTCAACGTCTGAACAACTTTTTTTTGAAAAAATCCCTAAGCCGCGCGGTCACAATTTCAGCAAAAATCTGACGTTCTGCAATTCACTCAAAAATGGTGCCAAACTGTTGCAAACGATCCCCTGAAAGCTGTTTCGGTGGAAACAGATGGGTTTTTATCATCACAAACAGAATTAGCCCTCGAAGTCTGAACTTGCGGAACAACCTTTTTTTGAAAAAATCCCTAAGCCGCGCGGTCACAATTTCAGCAAAAATCTGACGTTCTGCAATTCACTCAAAAATGGTGCCAAACGGTTGCAAAGGACCCCCCGAAAGCTATTTCGGTGGAAACAGATGGGTTTTAAACATCAGAAACAGAATTAGCCCTCGACGTCTGAACAACTTTTTTTTGAAAAAAAACCCTAAGCCGCGCGGTCACAATTTCAGCAAAAATCTGACGTTCTGCAATTCACTCAAAAATGGTGCCAAAAGGTTGCAAACGATCCCCCGAAAGCTGTTTCGGTGGAAACAGATGGATTTTAAACATCAGAAACAGAATTAGCCCTCGACGTCTGAACAACTTTTTTTTGAAAAAATCCCTAAGCCGCGCGGTCACAATTTCAGCAAAAATCTGACGTTCTGCAATTCACTCAAAAATGGTGCCAAACTGTTGCAAACGATCCCCTGAAAGCTGTTTCGGTGGAAACAAATGGGTTTTTATCATCAGAAACCAAATTATCCCTCGAAGTCTGAACTTGCGGAACAACCTTATTTTGAAAAAATCCCTAAGCCGCGCGGTCACAATTTCAGCAAAAATCTGACGTTCTGCAATTCACTCAGAAATGGTGCCAAACTGTTGCAAATGATCCCCTGAAAGCTGTTTCGGTGGAAACAGACGGGTTTTTATCATCAGAAACAGAATTAGCCCTCGACGTCTGAACAACTTTTTTTTGAAAAAATCCCTAAGCCGCGCGGTCACAATTTCAGTAAAAATCTGACGTTCTGCAATTCACTCAGAAATGGTGCCAAACTGTTGCAAACGATCCCCTGAAAGCTGTTTCGGTGGAAACAGACGGGTTTTTATCATCAGAAACAGAATTAGCCCTCGACGTCTGAACAACTTTTTTTTGAAAAAATCCCGAAGCCGCGCGGTCACAATTTCAGCAAAAATCTGACGTTCTGTAATTCACTCAGAAATGGTGCCAAACTGTTCCAAACGATCCCCTGAAAGCTGTTTCAGTGGAAACAGATGGGTTTTTATCATCACAAACAGAATTAGCCCTTGAAGTCTGAACTTGCGGAACAACCTTAGTTCTAAAAAATCCCTAAGGCGCGCGGTCACAATTTCAGCAAAAATCTGACGCTCTGCAATTCACTCAGAAATGGTGCCAAACTGTGGCAAACGATCCCCTGAAAGCTGTTTTGGTGGAAACAGATGGGATTTTATCATCAGAAACAGAATTAGCCCTCGACGTCTGAACAACTTTTTTTTGAAAAAAAACCCTAAGCCGCGCGGTCACGATTTCAGCAAAAATCTGACGTTCTGCAATTCACTCAAAAATGGTGCCAAACGGTTGCAAAGGGCCCCCCGAAAGCTATTTCGGTGGAAACAGATGGGTTTTAAACATCAGAAAGAGAATTAGCCCTCGACGTCTGAACAACTTTTTTTTGAAAAAATGCCTAAGCCGCGCTGTCACAATTTCAGCAAAAATCTGACATGTTGCAATTCACTCAGAAATGGTGCCAAACTGTTGCAAACGATCCCCTGAAAGCTGTTTCGGTGGAAACAAATGGGTTTTTATCATCAGAAACCAAATTATCCCTCGAAGTCTCAACTTGCGGAACAACCTTATTTTGAAAAAAATCCCTAAGCCGCGCGGTCACAATTTCAGCAAAAATCTGACGCTCTGCAATTCACTCAGAAATGGTGCCAAACTGTGGCAAACGATCCCCTGAAAGCTGTTTTGGTGGAAACAGATGGGATTTTATCATCAGAAACAGAATTAGCCCTCGACGTCTGAACAACTTTTTTTTGAAAAAAACCCCTAAGCCGCGCGGTCACGATTTCAGCAAAAATCTGACGTTCTGCAATTCACTCAAAAATGGTGCCAAACTGTTGCAAACGATCCCCTGAAAGCTGTTTCGGTGGAAACAGATGGGTTTTTATCATCACAAACAGAATTAGCCCTCGAAGTCTGAACTTGCGGAACAACCTTATTTTGAAAAAATCCCTAAGCCGCGCGGTCACAATTTCAGCAAAAATCTGACGTTCTGCAATTCACTCAAAAATGGTGCCAAACGGTTGCAAAGGACCCCCCGAAAGCTATTTCGGTGGAAACAGATGGGTTTTAAACATCAGAAACAGAATTAGCCCTCGACGTCTGAACAACTTTTTTTTGAAAAAAAACCCTAAGCCGCGCGGTCACAATTTCAGCAAAAATCTGACGTTCTGCAATTCACTCAAAAATGGTGCCAAACAGTTGCAAACGATCCCCTGAAAGCTGTTTCGGTGGAAACAGATGGGTTTTTATCATCACAAACAGAATTAGCCCTCGAAGTCTGAACTTGCGGAACAACCTTAGTTTTAAAAAATCCCTAAGGCGCGCGGTCACAATTTCAGCAAAAATCTGACGTCCTGCAATTCCCTCAGAAATGGTGTTAAACTGTGGCAAACGATCCCCTGAAAGCTGTTTCGGTGGAAACAGATGGGATTTTATCATCAGAAACAGAATTAGCCCTCGACGTCTGAACAACTTTTTTTTGAAAAAATCCCTAAGCCGCGCGGTCACAATTTCAGCAAAAATCTGAAGTTCTGCAATTCACTCAAAAATGGTGCCAAACAGTTGCAAACGATCCCCTGAAAGCTGTTTCGGTGGAAACAGATGGGTTTTTATCATCACAAACAGAATTAGCCCTCGAAGTCTGAACTTGCGAAACAATCTTATTTTGAAAAAATCCCTAAGCCGCGCGGTCACAATTTCAGCAAAAATCTGAGGTTCTGCAATTCACTCAGAAATGGTGCCAAACTGTTGCAAACGACCCCCTGAAAGCTATTTCGGTGGAAACAGATGGGTTTTTATCATCAGAAACCGAATTATCCCTCGACGTCTGAACAACTTTTTTTTGAAAAAAACCCTAAGCCGCGCGGTCACAATTTCAGCAAAAATCTGACGTTCTGCAATTCACTCAGAAATGGTGCCAAACTGTTGCAAACGTTCCCCTGAAAGCTATTTCGGTGGAAACAGATGGGTTTTTATCATCAGAAACCGAATTATCCCTCGACGTCCGAAGAACTTTTTTTTGAAAAAAACCCTAAGCCGCGCGGTCACAATTTCAGCAAAAATCTGACGTTCTGCAACTTACTCAAAAATGGTGCCAAACGGTTGCAAAGGACCCCCCGAAAGCTATTTTGGTGGAAACAGATGGGTTTTAAACATCAGAAACAGAATTAGCCCTCAACGTCTGAACAACATTTTTTGAAAAAATACCTAAGCCGCACGGTCACAATTTCAGCAAAAATCTGACGTTCTGCAATTCACTCAAAAATGGTGCCAAACGGTTGCAAAGAACCCCCCGAAAGCTATTTCGGTGGAAACAGATGGGTTTTAAACATCAGAAACAGAATTAGCCCTCGACGTCTGAACAACTTTTTTTTGAAAAAATGCCTAAGCCGCGCGGTCACAATTTCAGCAAAAATCTGACGTTCTGCAATTCACTCAGAAATGGTGCCAAACTGTTGCAAACGATCCCCTGAAAGCTATTTCGGTGGAAACAGATGGGTTTTTATCATCAGAAACCGAATTATCCCTCGACGTCCGAAGAACTTTTTTTTGAAAAAAACCCTAAGCCGCGCGGTCACAATTTCAGCAAAAATCTGACGTTCTGCAATTCACTCAAAAATGGTGCCAAACTGTTCCAAACGATCCCCTGAAAGCTGTTTCGGTGGAAACAGATGGGTTTTTATCATCACAAACAGAATTAGCCCTCAACGTCTGAACAACTTTTTTTTGAAAAAATCCCTAAGCCGCGCGGTCACAATTTCAGCAAAAATCTGACGTTCTGCAATTCACTCAAAAATGGTGCCAAACTGTTGCAAACGATCCCCTGAAAGCTGTTTCGGTGGAAACAGATGGGTTTTTATCATCACAAACAGAATTAGCCCTCGAAGTCTGAACTTGCGGAACAACCTTTTTTTGAAAAAATCCCTAAGCCGCGCGGTCACAATTTCAGCAAAAATCTGACGTTCTGCAATTCACTCAAAAATGGTGCCAAACGGTTGCAAAGGACCCCCCGAAAGCTATTTCGGTGGAAACAGATGGGTTTTAAACATCAGAAACAGAATTAGCCCTCGACGTCTGAACAACTTTTTTTTGAAAAAAAACCCTAAGCCGCGCGGTCACAATTTCAGCAAAAATCTGACGTTCTGCAATTCACTCAAAAATGGTGCCAAAAGGTTGCAAACGATCCCCCGAAAGCTGTTTCGGTGGAAACAGATGGATTTTAAACATCAGAAACAGAATTAGCCCTCGACGTCTGAACAACTTTTTTTTGAAAAAATCCCTAAGCCGCGCGGTCACAATTTCAGCAAAAATCTGACGTTCTGCAATTCACTCAAAAATGGTGCCAAACTGTTGCAAACGATCCCCTGAAAGCTGTTTCGGTGGAAACAAATGGGTTTTTATCATCAGAAACCAAATTATCCCTCGAAGTCTGAACTTGCGGAACAACCTTATTTTGAAAAAATCCCTAAGCCGCGCGGTCACAATTTCAGCAAAAATCTGACGTTCTGCAATTCACTCAGAAATGGTGCCAAACTGTTGCAAATGATCCCCTGAAAGCTGTTTCGGTGGAAACAGACGGGTTTTTATCATCAGAAACAGAATTAGCCCTCGACGTCTGAACAACTTTTTTTTGAAAAAATCCCTAAGCCGCGCGGTCACAATTTCAGTAAAAATCTGACGTTCTGCAATTCACTCAGAAATGGTGCCAAACTGTTGCAAACGATCCCCTGAAAGCTGTTTCGGTGGAAACAGACGGGTTTTTATCATCAGAAACAGAATTAGCCCTCGACGTCTGAACAACTTTTTTTTGAAAAAATCCCGAAGCCGCGCGGTCACAATTTCAGCAAAAATCTGACGTTCTGTAATTCACTCAGAAATGGTGCCAAACTGTTCCAAACGATCCCCTGAAAGCTGTTTCAGTGGAAACAGATGGGTTTTTATCATCACAAACAGAATTAGCCCTTGAAGTCTGAACTTGCGGAACAACCTTAGTTCTAAAAAATCCCTAAGGCGCGCGGTCACAATTTCAGCAAAAATCTGACGCTCTGCAATTCACTCAGAAATGGTGCCAAACTGTGGCAAACGATCCCCTGAAAGCTGTTTTGGTGGAAACAGATGGGATTTTATCATCAGAAACAGAATTAGCCCTCGACGTCTGAACAACTTTTTTTTGAAAAAAAACCCTAAGCCGCGCGGTCACGATTTCAGCAAAAATCTGACGTTCTGCAATTCACTCAAAAATGGTGCCAAACGGTTGCAAAGGGCCCCCCGAAAGCTATTTCGGTGGAAACAGATGGGTTTTAAACATCAGAAAGAGAATTAGCCCTCGACGTCTGAACAACTTTTTTTTGAAAAAATGCCTAAGCCGCGCTGTCACAATTTCAGCAAAAATCTGACATGTTGCAATTCACTCAGAAATGGTGCCAAACTGTTGCAAACGATCCCCTGAAAGCTGTTTCGGTGGAAACAAATGGGTTTTTATCATCAGAAACCAAATTATCCCTCGAAGTCTCAACTTGCGGAACAACCTTATTTTGAAAAAAATCCCTAAGCCGCGCGGTCACAATTTCAGCAAAAATCTGACGCTCTGCAATTCACTCAGAAATGGTGCCAAACTGTGGCAAACGATCCCCTGAAAGCTGTTTTGGTGGAAACAGATGGGATTTTATCATCAGAAACAGAATTAGCCCTCGACGTCTGAACAACTTTTTTTTGAAAAAAACCCCTAAGCCGCGCGGTCACGATTTCAGCAAAAATCTGACGTTCTGCAATTCACTCAAAAATGGTGCCAAACTGTTGCAAACGATCCCCTGAAAGCTGTTTCGGTGGAAACAGATGGGTTTTTATCATCACAAACAGAATTAGCCCTCGAAGTCTGAACTTGCGGAACAACCTTATTTTGAAAAAATCCCTAAGCCGCGCGGTCACAATTTCAGCAAAAATCTGACGTTCTGCAATTCACTCAAAAATGGTGCCAAACGGTTGCAAAGGACCCCCCGAAAGCTATTTCGGTGGAAACAGATGGGTTTTAAACATCAGAAACAGAATTAGCCCTCGACGTCTGAACAACTTTTTTTTGAAAAAAAACCCTAAGCCGCGCGGTCACAATTTCAGCAAAAATCTGACGTTCTGCAATTCACTCAAAAATGGTGCCAAACAGTTGCAAACGATCCCCTGAAAGCTGTTTCGGTGGAAACAGATGGGTTTTTATCATCACAAACAGAATTAGCCCTCGAAGTCTGAACTTGCGGAACAACCTTATTTTGAAAAAATCCCTAAGCCGCGCGGTCACAATTTCAGCAAAAATCTGACGTTCTGCAATTCACTCAGAAATGGTGCCAAAAGGTTGCAAACGATCCCCCGAAAGCTGTTTCGGTGGAAACAGATGGATTTTAAACATCAGAAACAGAATTAGCCCTCGACGTCTGAATAACTTTTTTTTGAAAAAATCCCTAAGCCGCGCGGTCACAATTTCAGCAAAAATCTGACGTTCTGCAATTCACTCAAAAATGGTGCCAAACTGTTGCAAACGATCCCCTGAAAGCTGTTTCGGTGGAAACAAATGGGTTTTTATCATCAGAAACCAAATTATCCCTCGAAGTCTGAACTTGCGGAACAACCTTATTTTGAAAAAATCCCTAAGCCGCGCGGTCACAATTTCAGCAAAAATCTGACGTTCTGCAATTCACTCAAAAATGGTGCCAAACTGTTGCAAATGATCCCCTGAAAGCTGTTTCGGTGGAAACAGACGGGTTTTTATCATCAGAAACTGAATTAGCCTTTCGACGTCCGAACAAATTTTTTTTGAAAAAATCCCTAAGCCGCGCGGTCACAATTTCAGCAAAAATCTGACGTTCTGCAATTCACTCAGAAATGGTGCCAAACTGTTGCAAACGATCCCCTGAAAGCTGTTTCGGTGGAAACAGACGGGTTTTTATCATCAGAAACAGAATTAGCCCTCGACGTCTGAACAACTTTTTTTTGAAAAAATCCCGAAGCCGCGCGGTCACAATTTCAGCAAAAATCTGACGTTCTGTAATTCACTCAGAAATGGTGCCAAACTGTTCCAAACGATCCCCTGAAAGCTGTTTCGGTGGAAACAGATGGGTTTTTATCATCACAAACAGAATTAGCCCTTGAAGTCTGAACTTGCGGAACAACCTTAGTTTTAAAAAATCCCTAAGGCGCACGGTCACAATTTCAGCAAAAATCTGACGTCCTGCAATTCACTCAGAAATGGTGCTAAACTGTGGCAAACGATCCCCTGAAAGCTGTTTCGGTGGAAACAGATGGGATTTTATCATCAGAAACAGAATTAGCCCTCGACGTCTGAACAACTTTTTTTTGAAAAAATCCCTAAGCCGCGCTGTCACAATTTCAGCAAAAATCTGACATGTTGCAATTCACTCAGAAATGGTGCCAAACTGTTGCAAACGATCCCCTGAAAGCTGTTTCGGTGGAAACAGATGGGTTTTTCATGAGAAACAGAATTAGCCCTCGACGTCCGAAGAACTTTTTTTAAAAAAAATCCTTAAGCCGCGCGGTCACAATTTCAGCAAAAATCTGACGTTCTGCAATTCACTCAGAAATGGTGCCAAACTGTTGCAAACGACCCCCTGAAAGCTATTTCGGTGGAAACAGATGGGTTTTTATCATCACAAACCGAATTATCCCTCGACGTCTGAACAACTTTTTTTTGAAAAAAACCCTAAGCCGCGCGGTCACAATTTCAGCAAAAATCTGACGTTCTGCAATTCACTCAAAAATGGTGCCAAACGGTTGCAAAGGACCCCCCGAAAGCTATTTCGGTGGAAACAGATGGGTTTTAAACATCAGAAACAGAATTAGCCCTCGACGTCTGAACAACTTTTTTTTGAAAAAATCCCTAAGCCGCGCGGTCACAATTTCAGCAAAAATCTGACGTTCTGCAATTCACTCAAAAATGGTGCCAAACTGTTGCAAACGATCCCCTGAAAGCTGTTTCGGTGGAAACAGATGGGTTTTTATCATCACAAACAGAATTAGCCCTTGAAGTCTGAACTTGCGGAACAACCTTAGTTTTAAAAAATCCCTAAGGCGCGCGGTCACAATTTCAGCAAAAATCTGACGTCCTGCAATTCACTCAGAAATGGTGCTAAACTGTGGCAAACGATCCCCTGAAAGCTGTTTCGGTGGAAACAGATGGGATTTTATCATCAGAAACAGAATTAGCCCTCGACGTCTGAACAACTTTTTTTTGAAAAAATGCCTAAGCCGCGCTGTCACAATTTCAGCAAAAATCTGACATGTTGCAATTCACTCAGAAATGGTGCCAAACTGTTGCAAACGATCCCCTGAAAGCTGTTTCGGTGGAAACAGATGGGTTTTTCATGAGAAACAGAATTAGCCCTCGACGTCCGAAGAACTTTTTTTAAAAAAAATTCTTCAGCCGCGCGGTCACAATTTCAGCAAAAATCTGACGTTCTGCAATTCACTCAGAAATGGTGCCAAACTGTTGCAAACGACCCCCTGAAAGCTATTTCGGTGGAAACAGATGGGTTTTTATCATCACAAACCGAATTATCCCTCGACGTCTGAACAACTTTTTTTTGAAAAAAACCCTAAGCCGCGCGGTCACAATTTCAGCAAAAATCTGACGTTCTGCAATTCACTCAAAAATGGTGCCAAACGGTTGCAAAGGACCCCCCGAAAGCTATTTCGGTGGAAACAGATGGGTTTTAAACATCAGAAACAGAATTAGCCCTCGACGTCTGAACAACTATTTTTTGAAAAAATCCCTAAGCCGCGCGGTCACAATTTCAGCAAAAATCTGACGTTCTGCAATTCACTCAAAAATGGTGCCAAACTGTTGCAAACGATCCCCTGAAAGCTGTTTCGGTGGAAACAGATGGGTTTTTATCATCACAAACAGAATTAGCCCTCAAAGTATGAACTTGCGGAACAACCTTATTTTGAAAAAATCCCTAAGTCGCGCGGTCACAATTTCAGCAAAAATCTGACGTTCTGCAATTCACTCAGAAATGGTGCCAAACTGTTGCAAACGTTCCCCTGAAAGCTATTTTGGTGGAAACAGATGGGTTTTTATCATCAGAAACCGAATTATTCCTCGACGTCCGAAGAACTTTTTTTTGAAAAAAACCCTAAGCCGCGCGGTCACAATTTCAGCAAAAAATTTGACGTTCTGCAATTTACTCAAAAATGGTGCCAAACGGTTGCAAAGGACCCCCCGAAAGCTATTTTGGTGGAAACAGATGGGTTTTAAACATCAGAAACAGAATTAGCCCTCAAAGTCTGAACAACATTTTTTGAAAAAATACCTAAGCCGCACGGTCACAATTTCAGCAGCAATCTGACGTTCTGCAATTCACTCAAAAATGGTGCCAAACTGTTGCAAACGATCCCCTGAAAGCTGTTTCGGTGGAAACAGATGGGTTTTAAACATCAGAAACAGAATTAGCCCTCGACGTCTGAACAACTTTTTTTTGAAAAAATGCCTAAGCCGCGCGGTCACAACTTCAGCAAAAATCTGACGTTCTGCAATTCACTCAGAAATGGTGCCAAACTGTTGCAAACGATCCCCTGAAAGCTATTTCTGTGGAAACAGATGGGTTTTTATAATCAGAAACCGAATTATCCCTCGACGTCTGAACAACTTTTTTTTGAAAAAAAACCCTAAGCCGCGCGGTCACAATTTCAGCAAAAATCTGACGTTCTGCAATTCACTCAGAAATGGTGCCAAACTGTTGCAAAGGATCCCCCGAAAGCTATTTCGGTGGAAACAGATGGGTTTTTATCATCACAAACAGAATTAGCCCTCGACGTCTGAACAACTTTTTTTTGAAAAAATGCCTAAGCCGCGCGGTCACAACTTCAGCAAAAATCTGACGTTCTGCAATTCACTCAGAAATGGTGCCAAACTGTTGCAAACGATCCCCTGAAAGCTATTTCGGTGGAAACAGATGGGTTTTTATAATCAGAAACCGAATTATCCCTCGACGTCTGAACAACTTTTTTTTGAAAAAAACCCTAAGCCGCGCGGTCACAATTTCAGCAAAAATCTGACGTTCTGCAATTCACTCAGAAATGGTGCCAAACTGTTGCAAAGGATCCCCCGAAAGCTATTTCGGTGGAAACAGATGGGTTTTTATCATCACAAACAGAATTAGCCCTCGACGTCTGAACAACTTTTTTTTGAAAAAATGCCTATGCCGCGCGGTCACAATTTCAGCAAAAATCTGACGTTCTGCAATTCACTCAAAAATGGTGCCAAACTGTTGCAAACGATCCCCTGAAAGCTGTTTCAGTCGAAACAGATGGGTTTTTATCATTACAAACAGAATTAGCCCTCAAAGTCTGAACTTGCGGAACAACCTTATTTTGAAAAAATCCCTAAGCCGCGCGGTCACAATTTCAGCAAAAATCTGACGTTCTGCAATTCACTCAGAAATGGTGCCAAACTGTTGCAAACGATCCCCTGAAAGCTATTTCGGTGGAAACAGATGGGTTTTAAACATCAGAAACAGAATTAGCCCTCGACGTCTGAACAACATTTTTTGAAAAAATCCCTCAGCCGCGCGGTCACAATTTCAGCAAAAATCTGACGTTCTGCAATTCACTCAAAAATGGTGCCAAACTGTTGCAAACGATCCCCTGAAAGCTGTTTCGGTGGAAACAGATGGGTTTTTATCATCACAAACAGAATTAGCCCTCGAAGTCTGAACTTGCGGAACAACCTTATTTTGAAAAAATCCCTAAGCCGCGCGGTCACAATTTCAGCAAAAATCTGACGTTCTGCAATTCACTCAGAAATGGTGCCAAACTGTTGCAAACGATCCCCTGAAAGCTGTTTCGGTGGAAACAGACGGGTTTTTATCATCAGAAACAGAATTAGGCCTCGACGTCTGAACAACTTTTTTTTGAAAAAATCCCTAAGCCGCGCGGTCACAATTTCAGCAAAAATCTGACGTTCTGCAATTCACTCAAAAATGGTGCCAAACTGTTGCAAACGATCCCCTGAAAGCTGTTTCGGTGGAAACAGATGGGTTTTTATCATCACAAACAGAATTAGCCCTCGAAGTCTGAACTGGCGGAACAACCTTATTTTGAAAAAATCCCTAAGCCGCGCGGTCACAACTTCAGCAAAAATCTGATGTTCTGCAATTCACTCAGAAATGGTGCCAAACTGTTGCAAACGATCCCCTGAAAGCTATTTCGGTGGAAACAGATGGGTTTTTATAATCAGAAACCGAATTATCCCTCGACGTCTGAACAACTTTTTTTTGAAAAAAACCCTAAGCCGCGCGGTCACAATTTCAGCAAAAATCTGACGTTCTGCAATTCACTCAAAAATGGTGCCAAACTGTTGCAAACGATCCCCTGAAAGCTGTTTCGGTGGAAACAGATGGGTTTTTATCATCACAAACAGAATTAGCCCTCGAAGTCTGAACTTGCGGAACAACCTTATTTTGAAAAAATCCCTAAGCCGCGCGGTCACAATTTCAGCAAAAATCTGACGTTCTGCAATTCTCTCAGAAATGGTGCCAAACTGTTGCAAACGATCCCCTGAAAGCTGTTTCGGTGGAAACAGATGGGTTTTTATCATCAGAAACAGAATTAGCCCTCGACGTCTGAACAACTTTTTTTTGAAAAAATCCCTAAGCCGCGCGGTCACAATTTCAGCAAAAATCTGACGTTCTGCAATTCACTCAGAAATGGTGCCAAACTGTTCCAAACGATCCCCTGAAAGCTGTTTCGGTGGAAACAGATGGGTTTTTATCATCACAAACAGAATTAGCCCTCGAAGTCTGAACTTGCGGAACAACCTTATTTTGAAAAAATCCCTAAGCCGCGCGGTCACAATTTCAGCAAAAATCTGACGTTCTGCAATTCACTCAGAAATGGTGCCAAACTGTTGCAAATGATCCCCTGAAAGCTGTTTCGGTGGAAACAGATGGGTTTTTATCATCAGAAACAGAATTAGCCCTCGACGTCTGAACAACTTTTTTTTGAAAAAATGCCTAAGCCGCGCGGTCACAATTTCAGCAAAAATCTGACGTTCTGCAATTCACTCAAATATGGTGCCAAACTGTTGCAAACGATCCCCTGAAAGCTGTTTCGGTGGAAACAGATGGGTTTTTATCATCACAAACAGAATTAGCCCTCGAAGTCTGAACTTGCGGAACAACCCTATTTTGAAAAAATCCCTAAGCCGCGCGGTCACAATTTCAGCAAAAATCTGACGTTCTGCAATTCACTCAGAAATGGTGCCAAACTGTTGCAAACGATCCCCTGAAAGCTATTTCGGTGGAAACAGATGGGTTTTTATCATCAGAAACCGAATTATCCCTCGACGTCCGAAGAACTTTTTTTTGAAAAAAACCCTAAGCCGCGCGGTCACAATTTCAGCAAAAATCTGACGTTCTGCAATTCACTCAGAAATGGTGCCAAACTGTTCCAAACGATCCCCTGAAAGCTGTTTCGGTGGAAACAGATGGGTTTTTATCATCACAAACAGAATTAGCCCTCAACGTCTGAACAACTTTTTTTTGAAAAAATGCCTAAGCCGCGCGGTCACAATTTCAGCAAAAATCTGACGTTCTGCAATTCACTCAAAAATGGTGCCAAACTGTTGCAAACGATCCCCTGAAAGCTGTTTCGGTGGAAACAGATGGGTTTTTATCATCACAAACAGAATTAGCCCTCGAAGTCTGAACTTGCGGAACAACCTTATTTTGAAAAAATCCCTAAGACGCGCGGTCACAATTTCAGCAAAAATCTGACGTTCTGCAATTCACTCAGAAATGGTGCCAAACTGTTGCAAACGATCCCCTGAAAGCTATTTCGGTGGAAACAGATGGGTTTTAAACATCAGAAACAGAATTAGCCCTCGACGTCTGAAGAACATTTTTTGAAAAAATCCCTAAGCCGCGCGGTCACAATTTCAGCAAAAATCTGACGTTCTGCAATTCACTCAAAAATGGTGCCAAACTGTTCCAAACGATCCCCTGAAAGCTGTTTCGGTGGAAACAGATGGGTTTTTATCATCAGAAACAGAATTAGCCCTCGACGTCTGAACAACTTTTTTTTGAAAAAATCCCTAAGCCGCGCGGTCACAATTTCAGCAAAAATCTGACGTTCTGCAATTCACTCAAAAATGGTGCCAAACTGTTGCAAACGATCCCCTGAAAGCTGTTTCGGTGGAAACAGATGGGTTTTTATCATCACAAACAGAATTAGCCCTCGAAGTCTGAACTTGCGGAACAACCTTATTTTGAAAAAATCCCTCAGCCGCGCGGTCACAATTTCAGCAAAAATCTGACGTTCTGCAATTCACTCAAAAATGGTGCCAAACTGTTGCAAACGATCCCCTGAAAGCTGTTTCGGTGGAAACAGATGGGTTTTTATCATCACAAACAGAATTAGCCCTCGAAGTCTGAACTTGCGGAACAACCTTATTTTGAAAAAATCCCTAAGCCGCGCGGTCACAATTTCAGCAAAAATCTGACGTTCTGCAATTCACTCAGAAATGGTGCCAAACTGTTGCACACGATCCCCTGAAAGCTATTTCGGTGGAAACAGATGGGTTTTTATCATCAGAAACCGAATTATCCCTCGACGTCTGAACAACTTTTATTTTGAAAAAATCCCTAAGACGCGCGGTCACAATTTCAGCAAAAATCTGACGTTCTGCAATTCACTCAGAAATGGTGCCAAACTGTTGCAAACGATCCCCTGAAAGCTATTTCGGTGGAAACAGATGGGTTTTAAACATCAGAAACAGAATTAGCCCTCGACGTCTGAAGAACATTTTTTGAAAAAATCCCTAAGCCGCGCGGTCACAATTTCAGCAAAAATCTGACGTTCTGCAATTCACTCAAAAATGGTGCCAAACTGTTCCAAACGATCCCCTGAAAGCTGTTTCGGTGGAAACAGATGGGTTTTTATCATCAGAAACAGAATTAGCCCTCGACGTCTGAACAACTTTTTTTTGAAAAAATCCCTAAGCCGCGCGGTCACAATTTCAGCAAAAATCTGACGTTCTGCAATTCACTCAAAAATGGTGCCAAACTGTTGCAAACGATCCCCTGAAAGCTGTTTCGGTGGAAACAGATGGGTTTTTATCATCACAAACAGAATTAGCCCTCGAAGTCTGAACTTGCGGAACAACCTTATTTTGAAAAAATCCCTCAGCCGCGCGGTCACAATTTCAGCAAAAATCTGACGTTCTGCAATTCACTCAAAAATGGTGCCAAACTGTTGCAAACGATCCCCTGAAAGCTGTTTCGGTGGAAACAGATGGGTTTTTATCATCACAAACAGAATTAGCCCTCGAAGTCTGAACTTGCGGAACAACCTTATTTTGAAAAAATCCCTAAGCCGCGCGGTCACAATTTCAGCAAAAATCTGACGTTCTGCAATTCACTCAGAAATGGTGCCAAACTGTTGCACACGATCCCCTGAAAGCTATTTCGGTGGAAACAGATGGGTTTTTATCATCAGAAACCGAATTATCCCTCGACGTCTGAACAACTTTTTTTTTGAAAAAAACCCTAAGCCGCGCGGTCACAATTTCAGCAAAAATCTGACGTTCTGCAATTCACTCAGAAATGGTGCCAAACTGTTGCAAACGATCCCCTGAAAGCTATTTCGGTGGAAACAGATGGGTTTTTATAATCAGAAACCGAATTATCCCTCGACGTCTGAACAACTTTTTTTTGAAAAAAACCCTAAGCCGCGCGGTCACAATTTCAGCAAAAATCTGACGTTCTGCAATTCTCTCAGAAATGGTGCCAAACTGTTGCAAACGATCCCCTGAAAGCTGTTTCGGTGGAAACAGATGGGTTTTTATCATCAGAAACAGAATTAGCCCTCGACGTCTGAACAACTTTTTTTTGAAAAAATCCCTAAGCCGCGCGGTCACAATTTCAGCAAAAATCTGACGTTCTGCAATTCACTCAGAAATGGTGCCAAACTGTTCCAAACGATCCCCTGAAAGCTGTTTCGGTGGAAACAGATGGGTTTTTATCATCACAAACAGAATTAGCCATCGAAGTCTGAACTTGCGGAACAACCTTATTTTGAAAAAATCCCTAAGCCGCGCGGTCACAATTTCATCAAAAATCTGACGTTCTGCAATACACTCAGAAATGGTGCCAAACTGTTGCAAATGATCCCCTGAAAGCTGTTTCGGTGGAAACAGACGGGTTTTTATCATCAGAAACAGAATTAGTCCTCGACGTCTGAACAACTTTTTTTTGAAAAAATCCCTAAGCCGCGCGGTCACAATTTCAGCAAAAATCTGACGTTCTGCAATTCACTCAAAAATGGTGCCAAACTGTTGCAAACGATCCCCTGAAAGCTGTTTCGGTGGAAACAGATGGGTTTTTATCATCACAAACAGAATTAGCCCTCGAAGTCTGAACTTGCGGAACAACCCTATTTTGAAAAAATCCCTAAGCCGCGCGGTCACAATTTCAGCAAAAATCTGACGTTCTGCAATTCACTCAGAAATGGTGCCAAACTGTTGCAAACGATCCCCTGAAAGCTATTTCGGTGGAAACAGATGGGTTTTTATCATCAGAAACAGAATTAGCCCTCGACGTCTGAAGAACATTTTTTGAAAAAATCCCTAAGCCGCGCGGTCACAATTTCAGCAAAAATCTGACGTTCTGCAATTCACTCAAAAATGGTGCCAAACTGTTCCAAACGATCCCCTGAAAGCTGTTTCGGTGGAAACAGATGGGTTTTTATCATCAGAAACAGAATTAGCCCTCGACGTCTGAACAACTTTTTTTTGAAAAAATCCCTAAGCCGCGCGGTCACAATTTCAGCAAAAATCTGACGTTCTGCAATTCACTCAGAAATGGTGCCAAACTGTTCCAAACGATCCCCTGAAAGCTGTTTCGGTGGAAACAGATGGGTTTTTATCATCACAAACAGAATTAGCCCTCGAAGTCTGAACTTGCGGAACAACCTTATTTTGAAAAAATCCCTAAGCCGCGCGGTCACAATTTCAGCAAAAATCTGACGTTCTGCAATTCACTCAAAAATGGTGCCAAACTGTTGCAAACGATCCCCTGAAAGCTGTTTCGGTGGAAACAGATGGGTTTTTATCATCACAAACAGAATTAGCCCTCGAAGTCTGAACTTGCGGAACAACCTTATTTTGAAAAAATCCCTAAGCCGCGCGGTCACAATTTCAGCAAAAATCTGACGTTCTGCAATTCACTCAGAAATGGTGCCAAACTGTTCCAAACGATCCCCTGAAAGCTGTTTCGGTGGAAACAGATGGGTTTTTATCATCAGAAACAGAATTAGCCCTCGACGTCTGAACAACTTTTTTTTGAAAAAATCCCTAAGCCGCGCGGTCACAATTTCAGCAAAAATCTGACGTTCTGCAATTCACTCAGAAATGGTGCCAAACTGTTCCAAACGATCCCCTGAAAGCTGTTTCGGTGGAAACAGATGGGTTTTTATCATCACAAACAGAATTAGCCCTCGAAGTCTGAACTTGCGGAACAACCTTATTTTGAAAAAATCCCTAAGCCGCGCGGTCACAATTTCAGCAAAAATCTGACGTTCTGCAATTCACTCAAAAATGGTGCCAAACTGTTGCAAACGATCCCCTGAAAGCTGTTTCGGTGGAAACAGATGGGTTTTTATCATCACAAACAGAATTAGCCCTCGAAGTCTGAACTTGCGGAACAACCTTATTTTGAAAAAATCCCTAAGCCGCGCGGTCACAATTTCAGCAAAAATCTGACGTTCTGCAATTCACTCAGAAATGGTGCCAAACTGTTGCACACGATCCCCTGAAAGCTATTTCGGTGGAAACAGATGGGTTTTTATCATCAGAAACCGAATTATCCCTCGACGTCTGAACAACTTTTTTTTTGAAAAAAACCCTAAGCCGCGCGGTCACAATTTCAGCAAAAATCTGACGTTCTGCAATTCACTCAGAAATGGTGCCAAACTGTTGCAAACGATCCCCTGAAAGCTATTTCGGTGGAAACAGATGGGTTTTAAACATCAGAAACAGAATTAGCCCTCGACGTCTGAACAACATTTTTTGAAAAAATCCCTAAGCCGCGCGGTCACAATTTCAGCAAAAATCTGACGTTCTGCAATTCACTCAAAAATGGTGCCAAACTGTTGCAAACGATCCCCTGAAAGCTGTTTCGGTGGAAACAGATGGGTTTTTATCATCACAAACAGAATTAGCCCTCGAAGTCTGAACTGGCGGAACAACCTTATTTTGAAAAAATCCCTTAGCCGCGCGGTCACAACTTCAGCAAAAATCTGACGTTCTGCAATTCACTCAGAAATGGTGCCAAACTGTTGCACACGATCCCCTGAAAGCTATTTCGGTGGAAACAGATGGGTTTTTATCATCAGAAACCGAATTATCCCTCGACGTCTGAACAACTTTTTTTTTGAAAAAAACCCTAAGCCGCGCGGTCACAATTTCAGCAAAAATCTGACGTTCTGCAATTCACTCAGAAATGGTGCCAAACTGTTGCAAACGATCCCCTGAAAGCTATTTCGGTGGAAACAGATGGGTTTTAAACATCAGAAACAGAATTAGCCCTCGACGTCTGAACAACATTTTTTGAAAAAATCCCTAAGACGCGCGGTCACAATTTCAGCAAAAATCTGACGTTCTGCAATTCACTCAAAAATGGTGCCAAACTGTTGCAAACGATCCCCTGAAAGCTGTTTCGGTGGAAACAGATGGGTTTTTATCATCACACACAGAATTAGCCCTCGAAGTCTGAACTGGCGGAACAACCTTATTTTGAAAAAATCCCTAAGCCGCGCGGTCACAACTTCTGCAAAAATCTGACGTTCTGCAATTCACTCAGAAATGGTGCCAAACTGTTGCAAACGATCCCCTGAAAGCTATTTCGGTGGAAACAGATGGGTTTTAAACATCAGAAACAGAATTAGCCCTCGACGTCTGAACAACATTTTTTGAAAAAATCCCTAAGACGCGCGGTCACAATTTCAGCAAAAATCTGACGTTCTGCAATTCACTCAAAAATGGTGCCAAACTGTTGCAAACGATCCCCTGAAAGCTGTTTCGGTGGAAACAGATGGGTTTTTATCATCACAAACAGAATTAGCCCTCGAAGTCTGAACTGGCGGAACAACCTTATTTTGAAAAAATCCCTTAGCCGCGCGGTCACAACTTCAGCAAAAATCTGACGTTCTGCAATTCACTCAGAAATGGTGCCAAACTGTTGCACACGATCCCCTGAAAGCTATTTCGGTGGAAACAGATGGGTTTTTATCATCAGAAACCGAATTATCCCTCGACGTCTGAACAACTTTTTTTTTGAAAAAAACCCTAAGCCGCGCGGTCACAATTTCAGCAAAAATCTGACGTTCTGCAATTCACTCAGAAATGGTGCCAAACTGTTGCAAACGATCCCCTGAAAGCTATTTCGGTGGAAACAGATGGGTTTTAAACATCAGAAACAGAATTAGCCCTCGACGTCTGAACAACATTTTTTGAAAAAATCCCTAAGACGCGCGGTCACAATTTCAGCAAAAATCTGACGTTCTGCAATTCACTCAAAAATGGTGCCAAACTGTTGCAAACGATCCCCTGAAAGCTGTTTCGGTGGAAACAGATGGGTTTTTATCATCACACACAGAATTAGCCCTCGAAGTCTGAACTGGCGGAACAACCTTATTTTGAAAAAATCCCTAAGCCGCGCGGTCACAACTTCTGCAAAAATCTGACGTTCTGCAATTCACTCAGAAATGGTCCCAAACTGTTGCAAACGATCCCCTGAAAGCTATTTCGGTGGAAACAGATGGGTTTTAAACATCAGAAACAGAATTAGCCCTCGACGTCTGAACAACATTTTTTGAAAAAATCCCTAAGACGCGCGGTCACAATTTCAGCAAAAATCTGACGTTCTGCAATTCACTCAAAAATGGTGCCAAACTGTTGCAAACGATCCCCTGAAAGCTGTTTCGGTGGAAACAGATGGGTTTTTATCATCACAAACAGAATTAGCCCTCGAAGTCTGAACTTGCGGAACAACCTTATTTTGAAAAAATCCCTAAGCCGCGCGGTCACAATTTCAGCAAAAATCTGACGTTCTGCAATTCACTCAAAAATGGTGTCAAACTGTTGCAAACGATCCCCTGAAAGCTGTTTCGGTGGAAACAGATGGGTTTTTATCATCACAAACAGAATTAGCCCTCGAAGTCTGAACTTTCGGAACAACCTTATTTTGAAAAAATCCCTAAGCCGCGCGGTCACAATTTCAGCAAAAATCTGACGTTCTGCAATTCACTCAGAAATGGTGCCAAACTGTTGCACACGATCCCCTGAAAGCTATTTCGGTGGAAACAGATGGGTTTTTATCATCAGAAACCGAATTATCCCTCGACGTCTGAACAACTTTTTTTTTGAAAAAATCCCTAAGCCGTGCGGTCACAATTTCAGCAAAAATCTGACGTTCTGCAATTCACTCAGAAATGGTGCCAAACTGTTGCAAACGATCCCCTGAAAGCTATTTCGGTGGAAACAGATGGGTTTTAAACATCAGAAACAGAATTAGCCCTCGACGTCTGAACATTTTTTGAAAAAATCCCTAAGCCGCGCGGTCACAATTTCAGCAAAAATCTGACGTTCTGCAATTCACTCAAAAATGGTGCCAAACTGTTGCAAACGATCCCCTGAAAGCTGTTTCGGTGGAAACAGATGGGTTTTTATCATCACAAACAGAATTAGCCCTCGAAGTCTGAACTGGCGGAACAACCTTATTTTGAAAAAATCCCTTAGCCGCGCGGTCACAACTTCAGCAAAAATCTGACGTTCTGCAATTCACTCAAAAATGGTGCCAAACTGTCGCAAACGATCCCCTGAAAGCTGTTTCGGTGGAAACAGATGTGTTTTTATCATCACAAACAGAATTAGCCCTCGACGTCTGAACAACTTTTTTTTGAAAAAAAACCCTAAGTCGCGCGGTCACGATTTCAGCAAAAATCTGACGTTCTGCAATTCACTCAAAAATGGTGCCAAACGGTTGCAAAGTCCCCCCCGAAAGCTATTTCGGTGGAAACAGATGGGTTTTAAACATCAGAAACAGAATTAGCCCTCGACGTCTGAACAACTTTTTTTTAAAAAAAATCCCTAAGCCGCGCGGTCACAATTTCAGCAAAAATCTGACGTTCTGCAATTCATTCAAAAATGGTGCCAAACTGTTGCAAACGATCCCCTGAAAGCTGTTTCGGTGGAAACAGATGGGTTTTTATGATCACAAACAGAATTAGCCCTCGAAGTCTGAACTTGCGGAACAACCTTATTTTGAAAAAATCCCTAAGCCGCGCGGTCACAATTTCAGCAAAAATCCGACGTTCTGCAATTCACTCAAAAATGGTGCCAAACGGTTGCAAAGGACCCCCCGAAAGCTATTTCGGTGGAAACAGATGGGTTTTAAACATCAGAAACAGAATTAGCCCTCGACGTCTGAACAACTTTTTTTTGAAAAAAAACCCAAAGCCGCGCGGTCACAATTTCAGCAAAAATCTGACGTTCTGCAATTCACTCAAAAATGGTGCCAAACAGTTGCAAACGATCCCCTGAAAGCTGTTTCGGTGGAAACAGATGGGTTTTTATCATCACAAACAGAATTAGCCCTCGAAGTCTGAACTTGCGGAACAACCTTATTTTGAAAAAATCCCTAAGCCGCGCGGTCACAATTTCAGCAAAAATCTGACGTTCTGCAATTCACTCAGAAATGGTGCCAAACTGTTGCAAACGATCCCCTGAAAGCTATTTCGGTGGAAACAGATGGGTTTTTATCATCAGAAACAGAATTAGCCCTCGACGTCTGAACAACATTTTTTGAAAAAATCCCTAAGCCGCGCGGTCACAATTTCAGCAAAAATCTGACGTTCTGCAATTCACTCAGAAATGGTGCCAAACTGTTGCAAACGATCCCCTGAAAGCTGTTTCGGTGGAAACAGATGGGTTTTTATCATCAGAAACAGAATTAGCCCTCGACGTCTGAACAACTTTTTTTTGAAAAAAGCCCTAAGCCGCGCGGTCACAATTTCAGCAAAAATCTGACGTTCTGCAATTCACTCAGAAATGGTGCCAAACAGTTGCAAACGATCCCCTGAAAGCTGTTTCGGTGGAAACAGATGGGTTTTTATCATCAGAGACAGAATTAGCCCTCGACGTCCGAAGAACTTTTTTTTAAAAAAATACCTAAGCCGCGCGGTCACAATTTCAGCAAAAATCTGACGTTCTGCAATTCACTCAGAAATGGTGCCAAACTGTTCCAAACGATCCCCTGAAAGCTGTTTCGGTGGAAACAGATGGGTTTTTATCATCAGAAACAGAATTAGCCCTCGACGTCTGAACAACTTTTTTTTGAAAAAATCCCTAAGCCGCGCGGTCACAATCTCAGCAAAAATCTGACATTCTGCAATTCACTCAAAAATGATGCCAAACTGTTGCAAACGATCCCCTGAAAGCTGTTTCGGTGGAAACAGACGGGTTTTTATCATCAGAAACAGAATTAGCCCTCGACGTCTGAACAACTCCTTTTTGAAAAAATCCCTAAGCCGCGCGGTCACAATTTCAGCAAAAATCTGACGTTCTGCAATTCACTCAAAAATGGTGCCAAACTGTTGCAAACGATCCCCTGAAAGCTGTTTCGGTGGAAACAGATGGGTTTTTATCATCACAAACAGAATTAGCCCTCGACGTCTGAACAACTTTTTTTTGAAAAAAAACCCTAAGCCGCGCGGTCACGATTTCAGCAAAAATCTGACGTTCTGCAATTCACTCTAAAATGGTGCCAAACGGTTGCAAAGGGCCCCCCGAAAGCTATTTCGGTGGAAACAGATGGGTTTTAAACATCAGAAACAGAATTAGCCCTCGACGTCTGAACAACTTTTTTTTAAAAAAAATCCCTAAGCCGCGCGGTCACAATTTCAGCAAAAATCTGACGTTCTGCAATTCACTCAAAAATGGTGCCAAACTGTTGCACACGATCCCCTGAAAGCTATTTCGGTGGAAACAGATGGGTTTTTATCATCACAAACAGAATTAGCCCTCGAAGTCTGAACAACTTTTTTTTTGAAAAAAACCCTAAGCCGCGCGGTCACAATTTCAGCAAAAATCTGACGTTCTGCAATTCACTCAAAAATGGTGCCAAACTGTTGCAAACGATCCCCTGAAAGCTATTTCGGTGGAAACAGATGGGTTTTTATAATCAGAAACCGAATTATCCCTCGACGTCTGAACAACTTTTTTTTGAAAAAAACCCTAAGCCGCGCGGTCACAATTTCAGCAAAAATCTGACGTTCTGCAATTCTCTCAGAAATGGTGCCAAACTGTTGCAAACGATCCCCTGAAAGCTGTTTCGGTGGAAACAGATGGGTTTTTATCATCAGAAACAGAATTAGCCCTCGAAGTCTGAACTTGCGGAACATCCTTATTTTGAAAAAATCCCTAAGCCGCGCGGTCACAATTTCATCAAAAATCTGACGTTCTGCAATACACTCAGAAATGGTGCCAAACTGTTGCAAATGATCCCCTGAAGGCTGTTTCGGTGGAAACAGACGGGTTTTTATCATCAGAAACAGAATTAGTCCTCGACGTCTGAACAACTTTTTTTTGAAAAAATCCCTAAGCCGCGCGGTCACAATTTCAGCAAAAATCTGACGTCCTGCAATTCACTCAAAAATGGTGCCAAACTGTTGCAAACGATCCCCTGAAAGCTGTTTCGGTGGAAACAGATGGGTTTTTATCATCACAAACAGAATTAGCCCTCGAAGTCTGAACTTGCGGAACAACCCTATTTTGAAAAAATCCCTAAGCCGCGCGGTCACAATTTCAGCAAAAATCTGACGTTCTGCAATTCACTCAGAAATGGTGCCAAACTGTTGCAAACGATCCCCTGAAAGCTATTTCGGTGGAAACAGATGGGTTTTTATCATCAGAAACAGAATTAGCCCTCGACGTCTGAAGAACATTTTTTGAAAAAATCCCTAAGCCGCGCGGTCACAATTTCAGCAAAAATCTGACGTTCTGCAATTCACTCAAAAATGGTGCCAAACTGTTCCAAACGATCCCCTGAAAGCTGTTTCGGTGGAAACAGATGGGTTTTTATCATCACAAACAGAATTAGCCCTCGACGTCTGAACAACTTTTTTTTGAAAAAATCCCTAAGCCGCGCGGTCACAATTTCAGCAAAAATCTGACGTTCTGCAATTCACTCAGAAATGGTGCCAAACTGTTCCAAACGATCCCCTGAAAGCTGTTTCGGTGGAAACAGATGGGTTTTTATCATCACAAACAGAATTAGCCCTCGAAGTCTGAACTTGCGGAACAACCTTATTTTGAAAAAATCCCTAAGCCGCGCGGTCACAATTTCAGCAAAAATCTGACGTTCTGCAATTCACTCAAAAATGGTGCCAAACTGTTGCAAACGATCCCCTGAAAGCTGTTTCGGTGGAAACAGATGGGTTTTTATCATCACAAACAGAATTAGCCCTCGAAGTCTGAACTTGCGGAACAACCTTATTTTGAAAAAATCCCTAAGCCACGCGGTCACAATTTCAGCAAAAATCTGACGTTCTGCAATTCACTCAGAAATGGTGCCAAACTGTTCCAAACGATCCCCTGAAAGCTGTTTCGGTGGAAACAGATGGGTTTTTATCATCAGAAACAGAATTAGCCCTCGACGTCTGAACAACTTTTTTTTGAAAAAATCCCTAAGCCGCGCGGTCACAATTTCAGCAAAAATCTGACGTTCTGCAATTCACTCAGAAATGGTGCCAAACTGTTCCAAACGATCCCCTGAAAGCTGTTTCGGTGGAAACAGATGGGTTTTTATCATCACAAACAGAATTAGCCCTCGAAGTCTGAACTTGCGGAACAACCTTATTTTGAAAAAATCCCTAAGCCGCGCGGTCACAATTTCAGCAAAAATCTGACGTTCTGCAATTCACTCAAAAATGGTGCCAAACTGTTGCAAACGATCCCCTGAAAGCTGTTTCGGTGGAAACAGATGGGTTTTTATCATCACAAACAGAATTAGCCCTCGAAGTCTGAACTGGCGGAACAACCTTATTTTGAAAAAATCCCTTAGCCGCGCGGTCACAACTTCAGCAAAAATCTGACGTTCTGCAATTCACTCAGAAATGGTGCCAAACTGTTGCACACGATCCCCTGAAAGCTATTTCGGTGGAAACAGATGGGTTTTTATCATCAGAAACCGAATTATCCCTCGACGTCTGAACAACTTTTTTTTTGAAAAAATCCCTAAGACGCGCGGTCACAATTTCAGCAAAAATCTGACGTTCTGCAATTCACTCAGAAATGGTGCCAAACTGTTGCAAACGATCCCCTGAAAGCTATTTCGGTGGAAACAGATGGGTTTTAAACATCAGAAACAGAATTAGCCCTCGACGTCTGAACAACATTTTTTGAAAAAATCCCTAAGACGCGCGGTCACAATTTCAGCAAAAATCTGACGTTCTGCAATTCACTCAAAAATGGTGCCAAACTGTTGCAAACGATCCCCTGAAAGCTGTTTCGGTGGAAACAGATGGGTTTTTATCATCACAAACAGAATTAGCCCTCGAAGTCTGAACTTGCGGAACAACCTTATTTTGAAAAAATCCCTAAGCCGCGCGGTCACAATTTCAGCAAAAATCTGACGTTCTGCAATTCACTCAAAAATGGTGCCAAACTGTTGCAAACGATCCCCTGAAAGCTGTTTCGGTGGAAACAGATGGGTTTTTATCATCACAAACAGAATTAGCCCTCGAAGTCTGAACTTGCGGAACAACCTTATTTTGAAAAAATCCCTAAGCCGCGCGGTCACAATTTCAGCAAAAATCTGACGTTCTGCAATTCACTCAGAAATGGTGCCAAACTGTTGCACACGATCCCCTGAAAGCTATTTCGGTGGAAACAGATGGGTTTTTATCATCAGAAACCGAATTATCCCTCGACGTCTGAACAACTTTTTTTTTGAAAAAAACCCTAAGCCGCGCGGTCACAATTTCAGCAAAAATCTGACGTTCTGCAATTCACTCAGAAATGGTGCCAAACTGTTGCAAACGATCCCCTGAAAGCTATTTCGGTGGAAACAGATGGGTTTTAAACATCAGAAACAGAATTAGCCCTCGACGTCTGAACAACATTTTTTGAAAAAATCCCTAAGCCGCGCGGTCACAATTTCAGCAAAAATCTGACGTTCTGCAATTCACTCAAAAATGGTGCCAAACTGTTGCAAACGATCCCCTGAAAGCTGTTTCGGTGGAAACAGATGGGTTTTTATCATCACAAACAGAATTAGCCCTCGAAGTCTGAACTGGCGGAACAACCTTATTTTGAAAAAATCCCTTAGCCGCGCGGTCACAACTTCAGCAAAAATCTGACGTTCTGCAATTCACTCAGAAATGGTGCCAAACTGTTGCAAACGATCCCCTGAAAGCTGTTTCGGTGGAAACAGATGTGTTTTTATCATCACAAACAGAATTAGCCCTCGACGTCTGAACAACTTTTTTTTGAAAAAAAACCCTAAGCCGCGCGGTCACGATTTCAGCAAAAATCTGACGTTCTGCAATTCACTCAAAAATGGTGCCAAACGGTTGCAAAGGGCCCCCCGAAAGCTATTTCGGTGGAAACAGATGGGTTTTAAACATCAGAAACAGAATTAGCCCTCGACGTCTGAACAACTTTTTTTTAAAAAAAATCCCTAAGCCGCGCGGTCACAATTTCAGCAAAAATCTGACGTTCTGCAATTCAGTCAAAAATGGTGCCAAACTGTTGCAAACGATCCCCTGAAAGCTGTTTCGGTGGAAACAGATGGGTTTTTATGATCACAAACAGAATTAGCCCTCGAAGTCTGAACTTGCGGAACAACCTTATTTTGAAAAAATCCCTAAGCCGCGCGGTCACAATTTCAGCAAAAATCCGACGTTCTGCAATTCACTCAAAAATGGTGCCAAACGGTTGCAAAGGACCCCCCGAAAGCTATTTCGGTGGAAACAGATGGGTTTTAAACATCAGAAACAGAATTAGCCCTCGACGTCTGAACAACTTTTTTTTGAAAAAAAACCCAAAGCCGCGCGGTCACAATTTCAGCAAAAATCTGACGTTCTGCAATTCACTCAAAAATGGTGCCAAACAGTTGCAAACGATCCCCTGAAAGCTGTTTCGGTGGAAACAGATGGGTTTTTATCATCACAAACAGAATTAGCCCTCGAAGTCTGAACTTGCGGAACAACCTTATTTTGAAAAAATCCCTAAGCCGCGCGGTCACAATTTCAGCAAAAATCTGACGTTCTGCAATTCACTCAGAAATGGTGCCAAACTGTTGCAAACGATCCCCTGAAAGCTATTTCGGTGGAAACAGATGGGTTTTTATCATCAGAAACAGAATTAGCCCTCGACGTCTGAACAACATTTTTTGAAAAAATCCCTAAGCCGCGCGGTCACAATTTCAGCAAAAATCTGACGTTCTGTAATTCACTCAGGAATGGTGCCAAACTGTTGCAAACGATCCCCTGAAAGCTGTTTCGGTGGAAACAGATGGGTTTTTATCATCAGAAACAGAATTAGCCCTCGACGTCTGAACAACTTTTTTTTGAAAAAAGCCCTAAGCCGCGCGGTCACAATTTCAGCAAAAATCTGACGTTCTGCAATTCACTCAAAAATGGTGCCAAACAGTTGCAAACGATCCCCTGAAAGCTGTTTCGGTGGAAACAGATGGGTTTTTATCATCAGAGACAGAATTAGCCCTCGACGTCCGAAGAACTTTTTTTTAAAAAAATACCTAAGCCGCGCGGTCACAATTTCAGCAAAAATCTGACGTTCTGCAATTCACTCAGAAATGGTGCCAAACTGTTCCAAACGATCCCCTGAAAGCTGTTTCGGTGGAAACAGATGGGTTTTTATCATCAGAAACAGAATTAGCCCTCGACGTCTGAACAACTTTTTTTTGAAAAAATCCCTAAGCCGCGCGGTCACAATCTCAGCAAAAATCTGACATTCTGCAATTCACTCAAAAATGATGCCAAACTGTTGCAAACGATCCCCTGAAAGCTGTTTCGGTGGAAACAGACGGGTTTTTATCATCAGAAACAGAATTAGCCCTCGACGTCTGAACAACTCTTTTTTGAAAAAATCCCTAAGCCGCGCGGTCACAATTTCAGCAAAAATCTGACGTTCTGCAATTCACTCAAAAATGGTGCCAAACTGTTGCAAACGATCCCCTGAAAGCTGTTTCGGTGGAAACAGATGGGTTTTTATCATCACAAACAGAATTAGCCCTCGACGTCTGAACAACTTTTTTTTGAAAAAAATCCCTAAGCCGCGCGGTCACGATTTCAGCAAAAATCTGACGTTCTGCAATTCACTCTAAAATGGTGCCAAACGGTTGCAAAGGGCCCCCCGAAAGCTATTTCGGTGGAAACAGATGGGTTTTAAACATCAGAAACAGAATTAGCCCTCGACGTCTGAACAACTTTTTTTAAAAAAAAATCCCTAAGCCGCGCGGTCACAATTTCAGCAAAAATCTGACGTTCTGCAATTCACTCAAAAATGGTGCCAAACTGTTGCAAACGATCCCCTGAAAGCTGTTTCGGTGGAAACAGATGGGTTTTTATCATCACAAACAGAATTAGCCCTCGAAGTCTGAACTTGCGGAACAACCTTATTTTGAAAAAATCCCTAAGCCGCGCGGTCACAATTTCAGCAAAAATCCGACGTTCTGCAATTCACTCAAAAATGGTGCCAAACGGTTGCAAAGGACCCCCCGAAAGCTATTTCGGTGGAAACAGATGGGTTTTAAACATCAGAAACAGAATTAGCCCTCGACGTCTGAACAACTTTTTTTTGAAAAAAATCCCTAAGGCGCGTGGTCACAATTTCAGCAAAAATCTGACGTTCTGCAATTCACTCAAAAATGGTGCCAAACAGTTGCAAACGATCCCCTGAAAGCTGTTTCGGTGGAAACAGATGGGTTTTTATCATCACAAACAGAATTAGCCCTCGAAGTCTGAACTTGCGGAACAACCTTATTTTGAAAAAATCCCTAAGCCGCGCGGTCACAATTTCAGCAAAAATCTGACGTTCTGCAATTCACTCAGAAATGGTGCCAAACTGTTGCAAACGATCCCCTGAAAGCTATTTCGGTGGAAACAGATGGGTTTTTATCATCAGAAACAGAATTAGCCCTCGACGTCTGAACAACATTTTTTGAAAAAATCCCTAAGCCGCGCGGTCACAATTTCAGCAAAAATCTGACGTTCTGCAATTCACTCAGGAATGGTGCCAAACTGTTGCAAACGATCCCCTGAAAGCTGTTTCGGTGGAAACAGATGGGTTTTTATCATCAGAAACAGAATTAGCCCTCGACGTCTGAACAACTTTTTTTTGAAAAAAGCCCTAAGCCGCGCGGTCACAATTTCAGCAAAAATCTGACGTTCTGCAATTCACTCAAAAATGGTGCCAAACAGTTGCAAACGATCCCCTGAAAGCTGTTTCGGTGGAAACAGATGGGTTTTTATCATCAGAGACAGAATTAGCCCTCGACGTCCGAAGAAGTTTTTTTTAAAAAAATACCTAAGCCGCGCGGTCACAATTTCAGCAAAAATCTGACGTTCTGCAATTCACTCAGAAATGGTGCCAAACTGTTCCAAACGATCCCCTGAAAGCTGTTTCGGTGGAAACAGATGGGTTTTTATCATCAGAAACAGAATTAGCCCTCGACGTCTGAACAACTTTTTTTTGAAAAAATCCCTAAGCCGCGCGGTCACAATCTCAGCAAAAATCTGACATTCTGCAATTCACTCAAAAATGATGCCAAACTGTTGCAAACGATCCCCTGAAAGCTGTTTCGGTGGAAACAGACGGGTTTTTATCATCAGAAACAGAATTAGCCCTCGACGTCTGAACAACTCTTTTTTGAAAAAATCCCTAAGCCGCGCGGTCACAATTTCAGCAAAAATCTGACGTTCTGCAATTCACTCAAAAATGGTGCCAAACTGTTGCAAACGATCCCCTGAAAGCTGTTTCGGTGGAAACAGATGGGTTTTTATCATCACAAACAGAATTAGCCCTCGACGTCTGAACAACTTTTTTTTGAAAAAAAACCCTAAGCCGCGCGGTCACGATTTCAGCAAAAATCTGACGTTCTGCAATTCACTCTAAAATGGTGCCAAACGGTTGCAAAGGGCCCCCCGAAAGCTATTTCGGTGGAAACAGATGGGTTTTAAACATCAGAAACAGAATTAGCCCTCGACGTCTGAACAACTTTTTTTTAAAAAAAATCCCTAAGCCGCGCGGTCACAATTTCAGCAAAAATCTGACGTTCTGCAATTCACTCAAAAATGGTGCCAAACTGTTGCAAACGATCCCCTGAAAGCTGTTTCGGTGGAAACAGATGGGTTTTTATCATCACAAACAGAATTAGCCCTCGAAGTCTGAACTTGCGGAACAACCTTATTTTGAAAAAATCCCTAAGCCGCGCGGTCACAATTTCAGCAAAAATCCGACGTTCTGCAATTCACTCAAAAATGGTGCCAAACGGTTGCAAAGGACCCCCCGAAAGCTATTTCGGTGGAAACAGATGGGTTTTAAACATCAGAAACAGAATTAGCCCTCGACGTCTGAACAACTTTTTTTTGAAAAAAAACCCAAAGCCGCGCGGTCACAATTTCAGCAAAAATCTGACGTTCTGCAATTCACTCAAAAATGGTGCCAAACAGTTGCAAACGATCCCCTGAAAGCTGTTTCGGTGGAAACAGATGGGTTTTTATCATCACAAACAGAATTAGCCCTCGAAGTCTGAACTTGCGGAACAACCTTATTTTGAAAAAATCCCTAAGCCGCGCGGTCACAATTTCAGCAAAAATCTGACGTTCTGCAATTCACTCAGAAATGGTGCCAAAAGGTTGCAAACGATCCCCCGAAAGCTGTTTCGGTGGAAACAGATGGATTTTAAACATCAGAAACAGAATTAGCCCTCGACGTCTGAACAACTTTTTTTTGAAAAAATCCCTAAGCCGCGCGGTCACAATTTCAGCAAAAATCTGACGTTCTGCAATTCAGTCAAAAATGGTGCCAAACTGTTGCAAACGATCCCCTGAAAGCTGTTTCGGTGGAAACAAATGGGTTTTTATCATCAGAAACCAAATTATCCCTCGAAGTCTGAACTTGCGGAACAACCTTATTTTGAAAAAATCCCTAAGCCGCGCGGTCACAATTTCAGCAAAAATCTGACGTTCTGCAATTCACTCAGAAATGGTGCCAAACTGTTGCAAATGATCCCCTGAAAGCTGTTTCGGTGGAAACAGACGGGTTTTTATCATCAGAAACAGAATTAGCCCTCGACGTCTGAACAACTTTTTTTTGAAAAAATCCCTAAGCCGCGCGGTCACAATTTCAGCAAAAATCTGACGTTCTGCAATTCACTCAGAAATGGTGCCAAACTGTTGCAAACGATCCCCTGAAAGCTGTTTCGGTGGAAACAGACGGGTTTTTATCATCAGAAACAGAATTAGCCCTCGACGTCTGAACAACTTTTTTTTGAAAAAATCCCGAAGCCGCGCGGTCACAATTTCAGAAAAAATCTGACGTTCTGTAATTCACTCAGAAATGGTGCCAAACTGTTCCAAACGATCCCCTGAAAGCTGTTTCGGTGGAAACAGATGGGTTTTTATCATCAAAAACAGAATTAGCCCTTGAAGTCTGAACTTGCGGAACAACCTTAGTTCTAAAAAATCCCTAAGGCGCGCGGTCACGATTTCAGCAAAAATCTGACGTTCTGCAATTCACTCAGAAATGGTGCCAAACTGTGGCAAACGATCCCCTGAAAGCTGTTTCGGTGGAAACAGATGGGTTTTAAACATCAGAAAGAGAATTAGCCCTCGACGTCTGAACAACCTTTTTTTTGAAAAAAATCCCTAAGCCGCGCGGTCACAATTTCAGCAAAAATCTGACGTTCTGCAATTCACTCAAAAATGGTGCCAAACTGTTGCAAACGATCCCCTGAAAGCTGTTTCGGTGGAAACAGATGGGTTTTTATCATCACAAACAGAATTAGCCCTCGAAGTCTGAACTTGCGGAACAACCTTATTTTGAAAAAATCCCTAAGCCGCGCGGTCACAATTTCAGCAAAAATCCGACGTTCTGCAATTCACTCAAAAATGGTGCCAAACGGTTGCAAAGGACCCCCCGAAAGCTATTTCGGTGGAAACAGATGGGTTTTAAACATCAGAAACAGAATTAGCCCTCGACGTCTGAACAACTTTTTTTTGAAAAAAAACCCAAAGCCGCGCGGTCACAATTTCAGCAAAAATCTGACGTTCTGCAATTCACTCAAAAATGGTGCCAAACAGTTGCAAACGATCCCCTGAAAGCTGTTTCGGTGGAAACAGATGGGTTTTTATCATCACAAACAGAATTAGCCCTCGAAGTCTGAACTTGCGGAACAACCTTATTTTGAAAAAATCCCTAAGCCGCGCGGTCACAATTTCAGCAAAAATCTGACGTTCTGCAATTCACTCAGAAATGGTGCCAAACTGTTGCAAACGATCCCCTGAAAGCTATTTCGGTGGAAACAGATGGGTTTTTATCATCAGAAACAGAATTAGCCCTCGACGTCTGAACAACATTTTTTGAAAAAATCCCTAAGCCGCGCGGTCACAATTTCAGCAAAAATCTGACGTTCTGCAATTCACTCAGGAATGGTGCCAAACTGTTGCAAACGATCCCCTGAAAGCTGTTTCGGTGGAAACAGATGGGTTTTTATCATCAGAAACAGAATTAGCCCTCGACGTCTGAACAACTTTTTTTTGAAAAAAGCCCTAAGCCGCGCGGTCACAATTTCAGCAAAAATCTGACGTTCTGCAATTCACTCAAAAATGGTGCCAAACAGTTGCAAACGATCCCCTGAAAGCTGTTTCGGTGGAAACAGATGGGTTTTTATCATCAGAGACAGAATTAGCCCTCGACGTCCGAAGAACTTTTTTTTAAAAAAATACCTAAGCCGCGCGGTCACAATTTCAGCAAAAATCTGACGTTCTGCAATTCACTCAGAAATGGTGCCAAACTGTTCCAAACGATCCCCTGAAAGCTGTTTCGGTGGAAACAGATGGGTTTTTATCATCAGAAACAGAATTAGCCCTCGACGTCTGAACAACTTTTTTTTGAAAAAATCCCTAAGCCGCGCGGTCACAATCTCAGCAAAAATCTGACATTCTGCAATTCACTCAAAAATGATGCCAAACTGTTGCAAACGATCCCCTGAAAGCTGTTTCGGTGGAAACAGACGGGTTTTTATCATCAGAAACAGAATTAGCCCTCGACGTCTGAACAACTCTTTTTTGAAAAAATCCCTAAGCCGCGCGGTCACAATTTCAGCAAAAATCTGACGTTCTGCAATTCACTCAAAAATGGTGCCAAACTGTTGCAAACGATCCCCTGAAAGCTGTTTCGGTGGAAACAGATGGGTTTTTATCATCACAAACAGAATTAGCCCTCGAAGTCTGAACTTGCGGAACAACCTTATTTTGAAAAAATCCCTAAGCCGCGCGGTCACAATTTCAGCAAAAATCCGACGTTCTGCAATTCACTCAAAAATGGTGCCAAACGGTTGCAAAGGACCCCCCGAAAGCTATTTCGGTGGAAACAGATGGGTTTTAAACATCAGAAACAGAATTAGCCCTCGACGTCTGAACAACTTTTTTTTGAAAAAAATCCCTAAGGCGCGTGGTCACAATTTCAGCAAAAATCTGACGTTCTGCAATTCACTCAAAAATGGTGCCAAACAGTTGCAAACGATCCCCTGAAAGCTGTTTCGGTGGAAACAGATGGGTTTTTATCATCACAAACAGAATTAGCCCTCGAAGTCTGAACTTGCGGAACAACCTTATTTTGAAAAAATCCCTAAGCCGCGCGGTCACAATTTCAGCAAAAATCTGACGTTCTGCAATTCACTCAGAAATGGTGCCAAACTGTTGCAAACGATCCCCTGAAAGCTATTTCGGTGGAAACAGATGGGTTTTTATCATCAGAAACAGAATTAGCCCTCGACGTCTGAACAACATTTTTTGAAAAAATCCCTAAGCCGCGCGGTCACAATTTCAGCAAAAATCTGACGTTCTGCAATTCACTCAGGAATGGTGCCAAACTGTTGCAAACGATCCCCTGAAAGCTGTTTCGGTGGAAACAGATGGGTTTTAAACATCAGAAACAGAATTAGCCCTCGACGTCTGAACAACTTTTTTTTGAAAAAAATCCCTAAGGCGCGTGGTCACAATTTCAGCAAAAATCTGACGTTCTGCAATTCACTCAAAAATGGTGCCAAACAGTTGCAAACGATCCCCTGAAAGCTGTTTCGGTGGAAACAGATGGGTTTTTATCATCACAAACAGAATTAGCCCTCGAAGTCTGAACTTGCGGAACAACCTTATTTTGAAAAAATCCCTAAGCCGCGCGGTCACAATTTCAGCAAAAATCCGACGTTCTGCAATTCACTCAAAAATGGTGCCAAACGGTTGCAAAGGACCCCCCGAAAGCTATTTCGGTGGAAACAGATGGGTTTTAAACATCAGAAACAGAATTAGCCCTCGAAGTCTGAACTTGCGGAACAACCTTATTTTGAAAAAATCCCTAAGCCGCGCGGTCACAATTTCAGCAAAAATCCGACGTTCTGCAATTCACTCAAAAATGGTGCCAAACGGTTGCAAAGGACCCCCCGAAAGCTATTTCGGTGGAAACAGATGGGTTTTAAACATCAGAAACAGAATTAGCCCTCGACGTCTGAACAACTTTTTTTTGAAAAAAATCCCTAAGGCGCGTGGTCACAATTTCAGCAAAAATCTGACGTTCTGCAATTCACTCAAAAATGGTGCCAAACAGTTGCAAACGATCCCCTGAAAGCTGTTTCGGTGGAAACAGATGGGTTTTTATCATCACAAACAGAATTAGCCCTCGAAGTCTGAACTTGCGGAACAACCTTATTTTGAAAAAATCCCTAAGCCGCGCGGTCACAATTTCAGCAAAAATCTGACGTTCTGCAATTCACTCAGAAATGGTGCCAAACTGTTGCAAACGATCCCCTGAAAGCTATTTCGGTGGAAACAGATGGGTTTTTATCATCAGAAACAGAATTAGCCCTCGACGTCTGAACAACATTTTTTGAAAAAATCCCTAAGCCGCGCGGTCACAATTTCAGCAAAAATCTGACGTTCTGCAATTCACTCAGGAATGGTGCCAAACTGTTGCAAACGATCCCCTGAAAGCTGTTTCGGTGGAAACAGATGGGTTTTTATCATCAGAAACAGAATTAGCCCTCGACGTCTGAACAACTTTTTTTTGAAAAAAGCCCTAAGCCGCGCGGTCACAATTTCAGCAAAAATCTGACGTTCTGCAATTCACTCAAAAATGGTGCCAAACAGTTGCAAACGATCCCCTGAAAGCTGTTTCGGTGGAAACAGATGGGTTTTTATCATCAGAGACAGAATTAGCCCTCGACGTCCGAAGAACTTTTTTTTAAAAAAATACCTAAGCCGCGCGGTCACAATTTCAGCAAAAATCTGACGTTCTGCAATTCACTCAGAAATGGTGCCAAACTGTTCCAAACGATCCCCTGAAAGCTGTTTCGGTGGAAACAGATGGGTTTTTATCATCAGAAACAGAATTAGCCCTCGACGTCTGAACAACTTTTTTTTGAAAAAATCCCTAAGCCGCGCGGTCACAATCTCAGCAAAAATCTGACATTCTGCAATTCACTCAAAAATGATGCCAAACTGTTGCAAACGATCCCCTGAAAGCTGTTTCGGTGGAAACAGACGGGTTTTTATCATCAGAAACAGAATTAGCCCTCGACGTCTGAACAACTCTTTTTTGAAAAAATCCCTAAGCCGCGCGGTCACAATTTCAGCAAAAATCTGACGTTCTGCAATTCACTCAAAAATGGTGCCAAACTGTTGCAAACGATCCCCTGAAAGCTGTTTCGGTGGAAACAGATGGGTTTTTATCATCACAAACAGAATTAGCCCTCGACGTCTGAACAACTTTTTTTTGAAAAAAAACCCTAAGCCGCGCGGTCACGATTTCAGCAAAAATCTGACGTTCTGCAATTCACTCTAAAATGGTGCCAAACGGTTGCAAAGGGCGCCCCGAAAGCTATTTCGGTGGAAACAGATGGGTTTTAAACATCAGAAACAGAATTAGCCCTCGACGTCTGAACAACTTTTTTTTAAAAAAAATCCCTAAGCCGCGCGGTCACAATTTCAGCAAAAATCTGACGTTCTGCAATTCACTCAAAAATGGTGCCAAACTGTTGCAAACGATCCCCTGAAAGCTGTTTCGGTGGAAACAGATGGGTTTTTATCATCACAAACAGAATTAGCCCTCGAAGTCTGAACTTGCGGAACAACCTTATTTTGAAAAAATCCCTAAGCCGCGCGGTCACAATTTCAGCAAAAATCCGACGTTCTGCAATTCACTCAAAAATGGTGCCAAACGGTTGCAAAGGACCCCCCGAAAGCTATTTCGGTGGAAACAGATGGGTTTTAAACATCAGAAACAGAATTAGCCCTCGACGTCTGAACAACTTTTTTTTGAAAAAAAACCCAAAGCCGCGCGGTCACAATTTCAGCAAAAATCTGACGTTCTGCAATTCACTCAAAAATGGTGCCAAACAGTTGCAAACGATCCCCTGAAAGCTGTTTCGGTGGAAACAGATGGGTTTTTATCATCACAAACAGAATTAGCCCTCGAAGTCTGAACTTGCGGAACAACCTTATTTTGAAAAAATCCCTAAGCCGCGCGGTCACAATTTCAGCAAAAATCTGACGTTCTGCAATTCACTCAGAAATGGTGCCAAAAGGTTGCAAACGATCCCCCGAAAGCTGTTTCGGTGGAAACAGATGGATTTTAAACATCAGAAACAGAATTAGCCCTCGACGTCTGAACAACTTTTTTTTGAAAAAATCCCTAAGCCGCGCGGTCACAATTTCAGCAAAAATCTGACGTTCTGCAATTCAGTCAAAAATGGTGCCAAACTGTTGCAAACGATCCCCTGAAAGCTGTTTCGGTGGAAACAAATGGGTTTTTATCATCAGAAACCAAATTATCCCTCGAAGTCTGAACTTGCGGAACAACCTTATTTTGAAAAAATCCCTAAGCCGCGCGGTCACAATTTCAGCAAAAATCTGACGTTCTGCAATTCACTCAGAAATGGTGCCAAACTGTTGCAAATGATCCCCTGAAAGCTGTTTCGGTGGAAACAGACGGGTTTTTATCATCAGAAACAGAATTAGCCCTCGACGTCTGAACAACTTTTTTTTGAAAAAATCCCTAAGCCGCGCGGTCACAATTTCAGCAAAAATCTGACGTTCTGCAATTCACTCAGAAATGGTGCCAAACTGTTGCAAACGATCCCCTGAAAGCTGTTTCGGTGGAAACAGATGGGTTTTTATCATCAAAAACAGAATTAGCCCTTGAAGTCTGTACTTGCGGAACAACCTTAGTTCTAAAAAATCCCTAAGGCGCGCGGTCACGATTTCAGCAAAAATCTGACGTTCTGCAATTCACTCAGAAATGGTGCCAAACTGTGGCAAACGATCCCCTGAAAGCTGTTTCGGTGGAAACAGATGGGTTTTAAACATCAGAAAGAGAATTAGCCCTCGACGTCTGAACAACTTTTTTTTGAAAAAAATCCCTAAGCCGCGCGGTCACAATTTCAGCAAAAATCTGACGTTCTGCAATTCACTCAAAAATGGTGCCAAACTGTTGCAAACGATCCCCTGAAAGCTGTTTCGGTGGAAACAGATGGGTTTTTATCATCACAAACAGAATTAGCCCTCGAAGTCTGAACTTGCGGAACAACCTTATTTTGAAAAAATCCCTAAGCCGCGCGGTCACAATTTCAGCAAAAATCTGACGTTCTGCAATTCACTCAAAAATGGTGCCAAACGGTTGCAAAGGACCCCCCGAAAGCTATTTCGGTGGAAACAGATGGGTTTTAAACATCAGAAACAGAATTAGCCCTCGACGTCTGAACAACTTTTTTTTGAAAAAAAACCCTAAGCCGCGCGGTCACAATTTCAGCAAAAATATGACGTTCTGCAATTCACTCAAAAATGGTGCCAAACAGTTGCAAACGATCCCCTGAAAGCTGTTTCGGTGGAAACAGATGGGTTTTTATCATCACAAACAGAATTAGCCCTCGAAGTCTGAACTTGCGGAACAACCTTATTTTGAAAAAATCCCTAAGCCGCGCGGTCACAATTTCAGCAAAAATCTGACGTTCTGCAATTCACTCAGAAATGGTGCCAAAAGGTTGCAAACGATCCCCCGAAAGCTGTTTCGGTGGAAACAGATGGATTTTAAACATCAGAAACAGAATTAGCCCTCGACGTCTGAACAACTTTTTTTTGAAAAAATCCCGAAGCCGCGCGGTCACAATTTCAGCAAAAATCTGACGTTCTGCAATTCACTCAAAAATGGTGCCAAACTGTTGCAAACGATCCCCTGAAAGCTGTTTCGGTGGAAACAAATGGGTTTTTATCATCAGAAACCAAATTATCCCTCGAAGTCTGAACTTGCGGAACAACCTTATTTTGAAAAAATCCCTAAGCCGCGCGGTCACAATTTCAGCAAAAATCTGACGTTCTGCAATTCACTCAGAAATGGTGCCAAACTGTTGCAAATGATCCCCTGAAAGCTGTTTCGGTGGAAACAGACGGGTTTTTATCATCAGAAACAGAATTAGCCCTCGACGTCCGAACAATTTTTTTTTGAAAAAATCCCTAAGCCGCGCGGTCACAATTTCAGCAAAAATCTGACGTTCTGCAATTCACTCAAAAATGGTGCCAAACTTTTGCAAATGATCGCCTGAAAGCTGTTTCGGTGGAAACAGATGGGTTTTTATCATCACAAACAGAATTAGCCCTCGAAGTCTGAACTTGCGGAACAACCTTATTTTGAAAAAATCCCTAAGCCGCGCGGTCACAATTTCAGCAAAAATCTGACGTTGTGCAATTCACTCAAAAATGGTGCCAAACTGTTGCAAACGATTTCCTGAAACCTGTTTCGGTGGAAACAGATGGGTTTTTATCATCAGAAACAGAATTAGCCCTCGACGTCTGAACAACTTTTTTTTGAAAAAATCCCGAAGCCGCGCGGTCACAATTTCAGCAAAAATCTGACGTTCTGCAATTCACTCAGAAATGGTGCCAAACTGTGGCAAACGATCCCCTGAAAGCTGTTTCGGTGGAAACAAATGGGTTTTTATCATCAGAAACCAAATTATCCCTCGAAGTCTGAACTTGCGGAACAACCTTATTTTGAAAAAATCCCTAAGCCCCGCGGTCACAATTTCAGCAAAAATCTGACGTTCTGCAATTCACTCAAAAATGGTGCCAAACTGTTGCAAACGATTTCCTGAAACCTGTTTCGGTGGAAACAGATGGGTTTTTATCATCAGAAACAGAATTAGCCCTCAACGTCTGAACAACTTTTTTTTGAAAAAATCCCGAAGCCGCGCGGTCACAATTTCAGCAAAAATCTGACGTTCTGCAATTCACTCAGAAATGGTGCCAAACTGTTGCAAACGATCCCCTGAAAGCTGTTTCGGTGGAAACAGATGGGTTTTTATCATCACAAACAGAATTAGCCCTCGACGTCTGAACAACTTTTTTTTGAAAAAATGCCTAAGCCGCGCGGTCACAATTTCAGCAAAAATCTGACGTTCTGCAATTCACTCAAAAATGGTGCCAAACAGTTGCAAACGATCCCCTGAAAGCTGTTTCGGTGGAAACAGATGGGTTTTTATCATCACAAACAGAATTAGCCCTCGAAGTCTGAACTGGCGGAACAACCTTATTTTGAAAAAATCCCTAAGCCGCGCGGTCACAACTTCAGCAAAAAACTGACGTTCTGCAATTCACTCAGAAATGGTGCCAAACTGTTGCAAACGATCCCCTGAAAGCTATTTCGGTGGAAACAGATGGGTTTTTATAATCAGAAACCGAATTATCCCTCGACGTCTGATCAACTTTTTTTTGAAAAAAACCCTAAGCCGCGCGGTCACAATTTCAGCAAAAATCTGACATGTTGCAATTCACTCAGAAATGGTGCTAAACTGTTGCAAACGATCCCCTGAAAGCTGTTTCGGTGGAAACAGATGGGTTTTTATCATCACAAACAGAATTAGCCCTCGACGTCTGAACAACTTTTTTTTGAAAAAATGCCTAAGCCGCGCGGTCACAATTTCAGCAAAAATCTGACGTTCTGCAATTCACTCAAAAATGGTGCCAAACAGTTGCAAACGAACCCCTGAAAGCTGTTTCGGTGGAAACAGATGGGTTTTTATCATCACAAACAGAATTAGCCCTCGAAGTCTGAACTGGCGGAACAACCTTATTTTGAAAAAATCCCTAAGCCGCGCGGTCACAACTTCAGCAAAAAACTGACGTTCTGCAATTCACTCAGAAATGGTGCCAAACTGTTGCAAACGATCCCCTGAAAGCTATTTCGGTGGAAACAGATGGGTTTTTATAATCAGAAACCGAATTATCCCTCGACGTCTGATCAACTTTTTTTTGAAAAAAACCCTAAGCCGCGCGGTCACAATTTCAGCAAAAATCTGACGTTCTGCAATTCACTCAGAAATGGTGCCAAACTGTTGCAAACGATCCCCTGAAAGCTATTTCGGTGGAAACAGATGGGTTTTTATCATCACAAACAGAATTAGCCCTCGACGTCTGAACAACTTTTTTTTGAAAAAATGCATAAGCCGCGCGGTCACAATTTCAGCAAAAATCTGACGTTCTGCAATTCACTCAAAAATGGTGCCAAACTGTTGCAAACGATCCCCTGAAAGCTGTTTCGGTGGAAACAGATGGGTTTTTATCATCACAAACAGAATTAGCCCTCGACGTCTGAACAACTTTTTTTTGAAAAAAAACCCTAAGCCGCGCGGTCACGATTTCAGCAAAAATCTGACGTTCTGCAATTCACTCAAAAATGGTGCCAAACGGTTGCAAAGGGCCCCCCGAAAGCTATTTCGGTGGAAACAGATGGGTTTTAAACATCAGAAACAGAATTAGCCCTCGACGTCTGAACAACTTTTTTTTAAAAAAATGCCTAAGCCGCGCGGTCACAATTTCAGCAAAAATCTGACGTTCTGCAATTCACTCAAAAATGGTGCCAAACTGTTGCAAACGATCCCCTGAAAGCTGTTTCGGTGGAAACAGATGGGTTTTTATCATCACAAACAGAATTAGCCCTCGAAGTCTGAACTTGCGGAACAACCTTATTTTGAAAAAATCCCTAAGCCGCGCGGTCACAATTTCAGCAAAAATCTGACGTTCTGCAATTCACTCAAAAATGGTGCCAAACAGTTGCAAACGATCCCCTGAAAGCTGTTTCGGTGGAAACAGATGGGTTTTTATCATCACAAACAGAATTAGCCCTCGAAGTCTGAACTTGCGGAACAACCTTATTTTGAAAAAATCCCTAAGCCGCGCGGTCACAATTTCAGCAAAAATCTGACGTTCTGCAATTCACTCAGAAATGGTGCCAAAAGGTTGCAAACGATCCCCCGAAAGCTGTTTCGGTGGAAACAGATGGATTTTAAACATCAGAAACAGAATTAGCCCTCGACGTCTGAACAACTTTTTTTTGAAAAAATCCCTAAGCCGCGCGGTCACAATTTCAGCAAAAATCTGACGTTCTGCAATTCACTCAAAAATGGTGCCAAACTGTTGCAAACGATCCCCTGAAAGCTGTTTCGGTGGAAACAAATGGGTTTTTATCATCAGAAACCAAATTATCCCTCGAAGTCTGAACAACTTTTTTTTGAAAAAATGCCTAAGCCGCGCTGTCACAATTTCAGCAAAAATCTGACATGTTGCAATTCACTCAGAAATGGTGCTAAATCGTTCGCAACAGTTTGGCACCATTTTTGAGTGAATTGCAGGGATTTTTTCAAAATAAAGTTGTTCCGCAAGTTCAGATGGGTTTTTCATGAGATGGGTTTTTCATGAGAAACAGAATAAGCCCTCAACGTCTGAACAACTTTTTTTTGAAAAAATCCCTAAGGCGCGCGGTCACAATTTCAGCAAAAATCTGACGTTCTGCAATTCACTCAAAAATGGTGCCAAACGGTTGCAAAGGATCCCCCGAAAGCTGTTTCGGTGGAAACAGATGCGTTTTAAACATCAGAAACAGAATTAGCCCTCGACGTCCGAACAACTTTTTTTTAAAAAAATCCCTAAGCCGCGCGGTCACAATTTCAGCAAAAATCTGACGTTCTGCAATTCACTCAGAAATGGTGCCAAACTGTTGCAAACGATCCCCTGAAAGCTGTTTCGGTGGAAACAGATGGGTTTTTATCATCAGAAACAGAATTAGCCCTCGACGTCTGAACTTTTTTTTGAAAAAAGCCCTAAGCCGCGCGGTCACAATTTCAGCAAAAATCTGACGTTCTGCAATTCACTCAAAAATGGTGCCAAACAGTTGCAAACGATCCCCTGAAAGCTGTTTCGGTGGAAACAGATGGGTTTTTATCATCAGAGACAGAATTAGCCCTCGACGTCCGAAGAACTTTTTTTTAAAAAAATCCCTAAGCCGCGCGGTCACAATTTCAGCAAAAATCTGACGTTCTGCAATTCACTCAGAAATGGTGCCAAACTGTTCCAAACGATCCCCTGAAAGCTGTTTCGGTGGAAACAGATGGGTTTTTATCATCAGAAACAGAATTAGCCCTCGACGTCTGAACAACTTTTTTTTGAAAAAATCCCTAAGCCGCGCGGTCACAATCTCAGCAAAAATCTGACATTCTGCAATTCACTCAAAAATGATGCCAAACTGTTGCAAACGATCCCCTGAAAGCTGTTTCGGTGGAAACAGACGGGTTTTTATCATCAGAAACAGAATTAGCCCTCGACGTCTGAACAACTCTTTTTTGAAAAAATCCCTAAGCCGCGCGGTCACAATTTCAGCAAAAATCTGACGTTCTGCAATTCACTCAAAAATGGTGCCAAACTGTTGCAAACGATCACCTGAAAGCTGTTTCGGTGGAAACAAATGGGTTTTTATCATCACAAACAGAATTAGCCCTCGACGTCTGAACAACTTTTTTTTGAAAAAAAACCCTAAGCCGCGCGGTCACGATTTCAGCAAAAATCTGACGTTCTGCAATTCACTCAAAAATGGTGCCAAACGGTTGCAAAGGGCCCCCCGAAAGCTATTTCGGTGGAAACAGATGGGTTTTAAACATCAGAAACAGAATTAGCCCTCGAAGTCTGAACAACTTTTTTTTGAAAAAATCCCTAAGCCGCGCGGTCACAATTTCAGCAAAAATCTGACGTTCTGCAATTCACTCAAAAATGGTGCCAAACTGTTGCAAACGATCCCCTGAAAGCTGTTTCGGTGGAAACAAATGGGTTTTTATCATCAGAAACCAAATTATCCCTCGAAGTCTGAACTTGCGGAACAACCTTATTTTGAAAAAATCCCTAAGCCCTGCGGTCACAATTTCAGCAAAAATCTGACGTTCTGCAATTCACTCAAAAATGGTGCCAAACTGTTGCAAACGATTTCCTGAAACCTGTTTCGGTGGAAACAGATGGGTTTTTATCATCAGAAACAGAATTAGCCCTCGACGTCTGAACAACTTTTTTTTGAAAAAATCCCGAAGCCGCGCGG